>NC_138887.1:86577507-87127327 GCF_965194825.1 Balaenoptera physalus | reverse complement strand
AAATGCTAAACAACCAATCTGATATAAATTTGTTTTCTAAGAAATAATAATTTCCATAATATTTTAACACACCACTATAAGCAGTATCTTTTAACAAATTGGGTAGCAAATGTAAATGCAAATACACAAACACTTATTGTTAATGATTTTACTGCTACATTTCAGATTAGCCCTGCTTATTAATTCAGTAAGATAGCGAGGTGCCCCTTTCAACAAAAATACTTTACTTACATCACTGAACTATCACTAAATACAGAAATGCCTACATTATAAAATAACTTATATTCAGACCAGTACTTTCTAACCAAGGAGATTTTTTACAGATCTCATTAACTATAAGGTGTACATGCACTAATTTACTAACATTTGATCTAATAATGACATACACAGAGATAGAATTGCTGTTACTCTCTCACTAGACACTTGATTCACCAATGCCTAGAAAGCTGTGCAAATACAGACTTCTCCAACTCAGCTATCAGACCTAGAAAGGTTTAAGAATGTTTAAAGGAAGTTCAGGACTAATACACTGGAATTTTCAGTGGTTAAATGCTCCTATTTCACCTACATTTTGTATTAAATAGGCTTCGATTAGAAAGTTGAATATGAATATGTTATCTAAATTCCAGACAAATGACATTTGGGATTAAGAAATATGGGAGTCTTTAGGGCTTTCACAAATATTCCTGTTTTCTCTACTTCTGGGTAAAAGGCAATAATGCACTTCCTTGTCCCCTTGAAGCTCAGGTGTGGTCAAATGACTTGCTCTGGCCAATCAAATGAGAATGGAAGTGATCAAGGTCATTTGTTGATATTATGGTCTTCATCTATCTTATTACTTTCTCTTATTGGGCAGCAAAAGGAATGCCATTTATTGGGTCCTCTTAAACACTGCAGTAAGAACTGCTTAGTGTCTTAATTTTTCTTCTTTTTCTTTAATAATGAAAAAATTTAAGGCTTTAAATTTTCCTCTGAGTTTTCACTGGGTCTCTAGTTATGAAGTGTAATAAAATGTTCTTCTTTTCAGTGCTTTCTAAAAGTTCTTAAATTTTCTTTTGATTTCCTTTTTGATATAAATAAGGTTTATAAGAATAGATTACTTTAGGGCTTCCCTGGTGGCACAGTGCTTAAGAATCCGCCTGCCAACGCAGGGGACACGGGTTTGAGCCCTGGTCTGGGAAGATCCCACATGCTGCAGAGCAACAAAGCCCGTGAGCCACAACTACTGAAGCCTGCGCGCCTAGAGCCCGTGCTCCACAGCAGGAGAAGCCACCACAATGAGAAGCCCACACACCGCAACGAAGAGTAGCCCCCGCTCGCGGCAACTAGAGAAAAGCCCGCACACAGCAACGAAGACCCAAGGCAGCCAAAAATAAATAAATAAAATAAAATAGATTAAAAAAAAAAAAGAATAGATTATTTCCAACATTATGATATTTTCAGTCACTCTTTTTAACATACTTTTAGTTTTATTGGATCATGACAAAAGAATGTGACCTGTAAATATCTACTTCTTCAAATTTATTAAGGTTTTCTTTTTAGTTGATAACACAATCAATTTTTATAAATCTTTCAGAAATACACGATAAAAAGCTTATTTTCTAGTAAGGGGCTAGAAAATATGTATACACACACACACACATACACACATTATCCATCACATTATGTTTTTAAATTATGTGATTCAGTTCTCTAAGTTGTGCTCATTTTGTCCAATCATGTATTAAAGTTTTCCACTATAACTTTATTTTTTAAAAAGCTCTCTTTGTATATCTGCCAGTTTTTGCTTATATATTTATCTGTTATGTTGTTTGATTCATACAGAATTATGACTGTGTATTTTCTGTAGACTGTATCTTTTTCATTATGAAATTACCTCCATATCTTTAGTAATTTTACTCTAAATTCTACATTAGCTCATATTAACATTGTCATGTCTACATTTTTTAAAATGTATCTAATATCTCTTTTTCTTTTCAACATTTCTTTAGTATTTTAAGTGTGTTTCTTATAGAGAGTTCACAACTAGGTTTATTTTTTAACTCAACTGGATATACTCTGCCCTTCAATAGGAGTTAGTTCATTCATATTTAGTGTAATGACATTAATTTTACTCTTCCATCATGTATGTTACCTATTACTTACTTTAGATTGTTGTTTTATATTTCTTTTTTCTTATTTTTTATTGGATTGATCAAGTTGTACTTCATTCAATTTTTCCCTTTGTTAATTTGAATGTTAAAGTTTTAAAAAATTCTTTTAATATTATTTTCCCCTTCTCTGGTCTCATAAAATGCATATACTTCTCTACTACCATTTGAAAACAAGATGCCACAACAACACTGTTTTTTCCCTACTTCTCTTCTCTTCAATGAAGTGAGATTTTTAAATAATTTTATTTTCAATTACGCCACTGATTTCTTCTACATTAGACTTTTAACTGAGAGGAATAAACATTGCAGCTGATCTCTAAGCTGAAATTTCCTGAGTCATGAATCCTTATCCTTCGTGACCTGGGAGATAGGGCAAATGCTGAGGAGGGAGGACGGGAGAGGCTTCCAGTTAAGTTATCATTTATGTCTGGAACACTGAGGCAGTTTTCATGTACTTATCAGGCATTTGTGGGAAGCATTGCCTCCTCTGAGAGACCAGGGGCTGAGGCTGTGCTGGAGAAAACAGTTACAGGAGAATGATGGAAGGCATCATAGCTCTCAGAAATGAAGGGATGGAACATATTTTGGCAAGGGAAAAAAATGGCTTTCTTTAGCAAGTTCCTATAGAACTGAATTTTAAAGTTAATTTTCTTTCCAATATCCACTTTTGCTTCTGCTTGAATTCAAAGAAGTTCAATTGTAAAGTAAAATAATAATAACATATATGTTATCCCTTCTTCCCTCTTCCACTTTCCCTATGAATGAGTGCTTTTACTTTCCCATCCCTACCCTTCTGTACTCTTCACTAACTCTTGAGTTTTGCTAAGGTAGTTTAATACATTTAAGTTTAAAACCTTTTATTAGAATTTCCCTTATTGTACATTCCTTCTGTTTCTAGGGTTTTTGCTTAGCATTTACCTTACAATGCTCTCTCTTATCCATTTGGATTTCAATTGAATAAGCAATGTTGATTTAATGTATAAATTTTTGTTTCTTATCACTGTCCTCTTATGTCTTTGATTCCCCATCTTAGGCTTCTGTTGTGTTCTGTGACATTTATTCTTTGTTTTCATTAGTCTTTTCTTGAGAATTATCCTCTCTGAACACTAGCATATCCTCAAATATCTTTAGTTTGTTCTGTCAAGTGGATAATTTCTTGACTGTATATAGGAGTTTCACATTGAACTTCTTTTCTCTCAATAGTCCTCAGATACTGTTCCATTGATTTTTAGCTTCTGGTGTTGCAAATGAGAAGTTCAAACCCAGTATTACGGGCTTTTTTTCCCCCTTTATGGTTGGCTTGTTCTTTTTGACAGGAAGCTTTCAATATTTTCAACTTATCTTTAGAATTCAGAAACTTCCTAGGATATATCTAAGTATATGTCTCTCCTCATGAATATGGCTAGGTACTTGGTGAACATTTCAATATAAAAATTCAGATCTTTCTTTACTCAGGGACACTTTCTTTCTCTCTTGCTTTCACTACAGCCTTATTCTTATGTATGGATTTCTCTTTCAGCTGGAACTGCTTTTGTTTCCGTGTTTAGCTTCCTAGATATATATCGTCCAATTCTCTTATCTTTTCTCTAATGATTTGTATCTCATTATATTTCTTGCTTTGTGCTTTGAGATATGTTATGGGTTGAACTGTGTCCCCTGAAAAGAAACGTTGACATCTTAACCTCCAGCCCCTCTGAATGTGGCTTTATTTGGGAACGGGGTCTTTGCAGATGTAAATAAGTTATGATGAGGTGGACCCCAAATCTAATGACTGATATCCTTATTGAAAGAGAGAAATTTGGAGACATAGAGACACAAAGGTAAGAAAGCCACGTATTGATGGAGGCAGAGACTGGAGGGATGCAAGTCAAGGAATGTCAAAGACAACTAGCAACCACCAGAAACTAGGAAGAGGCAAGGAAGGATTCTTCCCAAGGGCCTTCAGAGATAACATGATCCTGCCAACAACTTGATTTCAGACTTCTAGCCTCCAGAACTGTGAGAGAATAAATTTCTGTTGTTATAAGTCCCCAATTCATTGTAATTGGTTACAGCAGCTCTAGGAAACTAATACAAGATAGTTCTTCCACTAAATGTTTCAGGTCACTAATTTTAGTCTACTTCATTTCATTTACTGAGTCACTTGATTTAAAAAATATGTTTTGATTACTGTTTTTAAATTTTAAATGGACTCCACTAGAATCTCCTTAAGTCACTTTCATATTTTATAATTCAAGGTT
This sequence comes from Balaenoptera physalus, assembly GCF_965194825.1. NCBI lineage: Eukaryota > Metazoa > Chordata > Mammalia > Artiodactyla > Balaenopteridae > Balaenoptera > Balaenoptera physalus. Next base: position 87,122,934 of record NC_138887.1, on the reverse strand, counting down.
TTTTTCTTTAATTAATTAATTAACTTATAGCTGCCTTGGGTTTTTGTTGCTGCAGACGGGCTTTCTCTAGTTGCAGTGAGCAGGGGCTACTCTTCGTTGTGGTGCACGGGCTCTAGGCTTCAGTAGTTGTGGCACACAGTCTCCGTAGTTGTGGCTCGCGGGCTCTAGAGCACAGGCTCAGTAGTTGTGGTGCACGGGCTTAGTTGCTCTGCAGCATGTGGGATCTTCCAGGACCAGGGCTCAAACCCGTGTCCCCTGAATTGGCAGGTAGATTCTTAACCACTGAGGCACCAGGGAAGTCCATAATTCAAGTTTTTAATCTGTCTTATCTAACAGCTGTTTTTCACTAAGCATTTGGTTTTGCAGTGTGACTAATTTTCATTTCTGGGTGGTAGGCTCCCTTCAGTGGTATTTTTCTTAATTGACTGACTGGAGCTCAGGTCTGATTCTGGGGTACCCTAAGTCGGCGGCAATCCTGTGGGTGGTGGCATGCAAAGTGATCTCTACCCCTGTGGCAGCTGCTGTTGGTGGAATAAAGGAAGAAGCCAATTTCTTGCTAAGGTATTTGGTGAAAGTCTCTCGGCAACTTCGTCTTCCTGTATCCGACCCCCAGCATCAGGGGCAAGGCAGGCTTGGCTCACCCATTCAGCAACTTCTTGGACTTTGGGGAGTCAGGACAGTAGGTCATGTTCATGCTGGACTAATGTTTATCTCTCCAGGGAGGTCCATAGCTTTCTAAGGCCAAGCTCTTCCCAGGGTCCTCTGCTTTTTGGTCCTTTACCTGGGAGTTTGTTCTGCTCTCCAGGTGTTTTCCCAATCAAGTGGAAGAAAACTCCACACTAGTTCTCCCTCCTGTACCCCAGCAGCATTATTGCTGTACCCACAGTATTTCAGCTGCTTTAATTCTAAATTTTGAAGTATAATGCATAGAGTCCAATGGATATATATATGTTTAACAATAAATAACTTGCTACATCTGACATTCTAGAGTGGTTACCAGCTAAAACTTTCAACATGGAGCAAGTATAGGGAAACTGGTTGCAAAGTATTACAATATGGAACATCTAACTAGAGTAGATAGGAAAATGTAAGAGTATTTATGTAAGCACTTGTTTGGTAAACTTGATATAATGCTAGTCCCTCTGTTTTATAAATAAACTTTGCCTCTGCTTTAACATGGAAGAATTTAAATTTTACATAAATTAGGTAGCCTCTTTAGAAAAAGGCAATTTGAAAATAATCTCATGATTTTAGTAACTGTGGTCTTTATGACCTTGATATATGCTTTCCTAGAAAATAGTTTTCTAAAATATTTGTGTAAGTCATTTAAATATCTAGCATTCATGGGTAAGTTGATAGCCTAACACCCAGTGTAAATAGTTGGATTTTTTCCCACAAACTCTGATTTCCTTTCAAAAATAAATTTTCATCTTTAGTTGGATCAAGATGGCAAGTTTCCCTATGCCTTCCAACCTCCAGGAAAGAAAGACAAAATGTATTTCTGAAAAGAATAAATTATTAACAGCACTAGATAATAATAAAGGGATCAAAAATTCTGAGAAATACTTGAAAAATAGAAAGTAGACAAGATCAGATCTCTGGGGGAAATATAGGAAATGATAGCCCAAAGCAAGGTGCAAAGAGAAGGATGCTATGGCCATGGGGTTAGTTTCAGGGAAGCTGCAAGTTCAGAGTCAAAGGACCCAAGAAATGAAAGGAGGTCATTGGGCACATTTTAGGGTGGCCAAGTGGGCAGCTGAGGTTGGAACCCTGCCCCCTCCCTCGCTTGCACCTGCTGAGCAGAGTGTGTCTTCTGGCTGTGGGACTCTATTTTGGTTTTTTTGTTTTATTTTTTTTGTTTTTGTTTTTGTTTTTTTTTGATGGAGGGTGGAGTGGAAACTAGCTGGTGAGTGATATCTTCCTACAGGCCAAAATGGGAACTATCCCCTCTGGTATCAGCGAGGCAAGTTACTGTTTTCCTACTAGCTTTATGGCTTACCATCCCTCCAGGAAATAGCTACCCAGAAGATAAATTATGGCACACCCTTTTCAGCATTACGTCTTGTCCTTCTCCTACAACTACCAGAAGCAGGCTAATAGGTCACCAGATTGAAAGCTGAGAGGAGGTTGCACTTATTCACATTTCTCATGATTCTATATGAAATTGTTTTGGCTAAACTAATATGCCTGGCCTCCTCTATGCCAAATTACCCACACACTTTTTCCATGACTTAGTCTATTGATGTCACATCTATCCAATAATTAAGAATTCCTATTTGTTTCTTGTTAACAGTATCTCTACGAAGCTTTTAAAACAGAACAAAGGGATATCAATATCAGTACAAACTGAATTCAGTGCAGCATAAAGATGTTAAGAATCGTGCTGCATTAAATAGCAGAGAGTTAACAATAGTTGGTTTTTGTCTCCTTTTAAACAAGCTTGCTCGGAGGACATACCAATCTAGATTTTCCCCAGTGTCTATAACTGCATCCAAAGGGGCATATCAGTTCTGTCTATCTATTACCCTCTCTCTATATATATGGAGGACAATGTTCAATTTCTATGCAGAGGGAAACTAATCCGAGTGAGGCATTTCAGGAGATTTAGGACTCACCGGTTAAGAAAAAGCTTAAACATCTCTGGGGGCACAGATTTTCACTAGAGTCTTGTCTGACCGACAGGTTTTGCTCTCTTCTAGGGTAATCGGCAGCCACCAAAGTGAATTAGTCATGCATGTTAAACAATTGATAGTATACCCAGTGGGGAGCCCTAAAGATCCTACTGCAATCTTATCAGTCTCAACTGGAATGAGTCCATTGGCCAGAGGACAAATTTTATTTAAGACAAACTTTCTTTTCAGTTTAACTAATCCTAATTCTTGCTCTTGCCATTTGGTGAATTCCTTTTTCTGATTCAAGAGCTCTTTTTAAGATAATCACAAAAATGATAAATGTACATAATCTCCCCCCACCACCATATCAATGTGTTGGTCCACTGCAATTCTCTAGATGCTTTCCCTATCTTGTTTCCATTCCTTATCAATGATCTTTTGAAAAATAAAAATGTAGTCTGAGGAGAGTAAGGAGACTAAATGGGGAAAAGTACGAACCTTAAGAATTAACAGTACAAAGGAGGAAACAAAAAGTACTATGACTAGATTTTGCATGTTAGAGAAAAGCAATGCCCTGCAGGCTTGATAATCATCTGGTAAATGTGAAAGAAATCTAATGGTAATTTGGTAAGTTAAAAAAAAACCAAAAACGCTGCATTAAATGGTTTTTTACTTGTTGGCTCTCCAAAATCCATTTTTACTTCTCACAATACATCAACTTCCTTTTGGTTTTTTTTCCACATTGAATCAGCCTTTTTAAAATGCGCCCTGTTTTCTCTGATGACTTCTCCAAAGAGAGCTGCGCTGACTTCAGGGAGGACACTTATTCAGCCTGAAGGGACAATTCTGTGCTCTCCAGTAGAGTGGTACCTGAGGCCATGATTATTTATGCTCCTGCAGCTGTGGCCATTGCTGTAGGGAGCCATATTCCAATGTCTGCAGGATGCAAATGACTTTCAAAAGAGGGTACTTGTATTAGTTTGCCAGGGCTGCCATTAAAAAGTACCACAGACTGGGTGGCTTAAACAGTAGAAGTTTATTTCTCACAGTTCTGGAGACTAGAAGTCCAAAGTCAGGGTGTCCGCAGGGTTGGTTTCCTCTGAAGTCCTCGCTCCTTGGCTTGTAAATGACTGTCTTCTCCACGTGCCCTCACATGGTCTTCCCTCTGTTTCTGCATCCCCAATCTTCTCTTCTTAATAAGGACACCACTCATATTGGATTAGAACCTACACATATGATCTCATTTTACTTTAATTACCTCTTAAAGATTCTATCTCCAAACACAGTCACATTCTGAGGTACTGGGGTCACGAATTTCAGGGGATGGGAAAGACACAATTCAGCTCATAACAGTAGTCTTCTCCTCTCTAGTAGAGGGTGTTCAAATGGTGAGATCTGCTCCATGTTTCAAAATTTACCAGAGTCAGAGTCAAGCAGATCGTTTATCAGAGGGTGAAAAGTTTTAGAAGAGCATAGAAGTTTGCACAAACTGAAATTTGCCTCAGCATGAGCACCAAAGCAAGATGGCTTGAATAAAGTGCTGTGAGGTAGTTTTTTAAGTTCAATATTTGGGCACATACTAACTCCTCACTTCTTTGTCCTTCAGGTTGGTAGTAATTACAAGGTTAGGAGTAGAGAACAGGGTTAGCAGGAAAAAGGACTATTTACTGTTCTTCACGTCCCCAACCTTACCCTCACTTTCCTCGTCTCTTGGGAGGTGAAGGCTACTCCATGTGGGCTCCCTCAGCTTCCCTTGCTCTCCACTCCAAGCGCTTTGTTCCTTCATCCATCCTGTGTCACTTCCCTCCTCACTCAGAGGGTACAGGCCCTTCTATCTTCCCAAGGCCAACTCCTCTACATGTGTCTTTGCTTCCGTGGTCAATCAGAACCTCCAAGACCTTTTTCCTTCAGTGACTTTTTCCTATCTCCACTGTCTCTCCCTCTCCAGGGAGAGGCCATAAGTCTCTCCTTCTCCACAGGTTATTTCTCCTGAGTTCACCAGAGTTCCAGTATTCTAAAAGCAAAACAAAACACAATTCCCTCTAATTGTGTGCTATCCCTCCTCTTTACTGCCAAAGATCTCAGAATAACTGTACACTTGAATTCATTGGTCAGTCATCTTCCTTAGTCCTGGTTCAGAGATGGGCACTACTGACAACATCTCCTGAAGCACTTCCCTCCCTTGGTTTGTTCTGGCCCTGCCTGTCCTCACTCTCCCCACAGCCTAGCTCTTGACCCAGTCCTCTTCTTGCCCTGTGTCCTCTCAGGAGGTGATCTCATCTGCTCCTATGGCTGCAATATAAACCTCAGTTCAAATATTTACCGGATCAATATGATTCGCCTTGACCTAAGCTCCTGACCCACACTGTCAACTGTTTCCAGAGCAGTTCCATCTGGATGGTCAACAGGCACCTCCGACACAACATGAGCAACACCAAATTGATCATTTTCCCCTAATACCCAACTCTTTTTTTTTAAACAAGTAAACTGCAATTAAAAAAAAAAAAAAAAAACAACAACCAAGAGAGAAATGTAAGGGAAACCTATAGATTAAGAGACTTAAGAGACATATCAACTGTGTGGATCATATGTTGAACCTGATTCAAAAAAGCTGGAAAAAGATATGGTACAATCAGGGAAATTTGTAATATTATGAACTTACGGCTAAAGTTTATGTGTGATAATGGTATTGAAGTTATGTTTTAAAACAGTCCTTATCTTTTTGAGATGCACACTAAAATATTTATGGATGAAATTATGTGATGTGTGAGATTTTTCTTTGAAATCCTCTATCAGGAAAGGGACTGGGGGTTATAGATGAAATAAGATAAGGCATGAGTTGAAGCTGGTGATGGTTACACAAGGGGTCATGCACATAATTATCTTTACTTTGGTATTTGTTTAAAATTCCTCATCATAAAAAGGTTTTAAAAAATAAAAGATTAAAAATGAAATTAAGTTTTAAAAATCTACACCTCCTTCTCATGTCTCTAATTTTGCTGACAAACCCTTCTTCCTTCATCTTTGTCATTTTGCTATCCTTCACCTCCCCACGACCTCAAACATATAGGAAATGTATTGAGCCCTGCTTGCTTTCCCTCCAAAGCATACTTGGTTTTCTTCCTCCTCTCTCTTTTTTTTTAATTACCTGGGTGGACAGGTTCTCTTTTTTCTTTCATTTGTAATAACTTCCTGTCTCCCCAACCCTGATTTTCCTAAGAGCAGAGTTTATTCTACCAAGAATAAATATTATTTTAACCAGAATAAAATAATATTCTAATTCCACTTGTATTCCCAGACCATTCCCTAGAACAGACTTACTCTGAGAAAACAGAATAATCTCTGAGAGGGTTTGTTATCCAGAATGAAGCACAAAAGGATTTCTGACCTTGTAATTGGTGGGAGTGAGATTGGGAAGGAAGTTCAGGACTTGATTTTCCATTTGCATTCCAAACTTGAGTTACACTTTTCTAATAATTGTTCAATAGGCAGAGATAGCTGAGTGTGCTAGTTAAGAACCAGACAGCCTCCCAGCTCCAGGGGTTTGGTTCCCTACTAAGTAAAGTAAGAAAATAATTGTGCTTATGCCATAGGATCATTATGAGGATTAAATGAGATAATATGTATAAAATGCTTAAAATAGACCCTGGCACATAGTAAGTGCTAATAAAGTTGGTAAAATACAACTCCTTTGGTGAGTTAGCAAATCTTTCTGTTTTGTTTTTTAATTAATTTTTATTGGAGTATAATTGCTTTACAATGGTGTGTTAGTTTCTGCTGTATAGCAAAGTGAATCAGTCACATGTATACATATATCCACTGTTTTTTCGATTTCTTTCCCATTTAGGTCACCACACAGCATGGAGTAGAGTTCCCTGTGCTGTACAGTAGGTTCTCATTAGTTATCTATTTTATACACAGTAGTGTATCTATGTCAGTCCCAATCTCCCAATCCATCCCACCCCTCCCCCCAGCAAATCCTTCTGTTAATAGAAACTGCCATACCTCATAGAGTTTCCAGATTATATTCTCTAATTTTAATGAAACTAACCTTCACAAAATGAATAAACATCTTTAAAAGATGTCTGCAAAGGAAATGAGGAATAAAGACAGACCTAATAATGTAAGTACAGGCAAACAGTAAGAAAATGGCAGACCTGATTCTTCTATTCCTAATATAAGCCCTTCGTAGCCACATTGCAATGTAGAAACAACGATGATGAAATTAGATCTGACAGGAAGTCAGCCAAAGAAGAAGAAGAAGAAAGAAGTAACCAAGAATACTACTTGAAATATGAGTATATACATCCACAATTGTTAGGAATGAGCCCCTAGGTTCTGAAACACACAGAGCTCCTGTTTTGTGAGTCAATAAATGAAAGATGCATCAGAAAAGATATAGTCTCCACAGCATAGTCTCTTAGGCTGAAAAATGCTTTTTGGGAAAACTGTGTTAGTTGGAGCTGCAACTTTAACTGGAACAATTTTCAAAAGATTATTCTAGGTCAGTATTACAGGAAAAGTATTAAAGTCAGGAGTGAACAAAATGCTAAAGCATATAGCAATGTAATTAATTATATAAAGACAGGACATTGAAATATAGTATATTCCTAATATTTTATAAAAAGATGAGCAACTGATAGTGAATTTTAAATTTCAAGTAGATGTTGACTGGCTATCTCATACTTAAGAGAACTACTGGATTTAAAGACGATGGATATTTCTCTTTTCCAGAGACAAATGTGATGACTGGTGGCAGTTTGATAGTATGCTGTCCATCAAATATTTTCAAACACATGAACACACCTAATCCGTCCTTTAAAAGTTAAAAAGAGAGAGAAAACACCAGATTTTTGAAGGAAAGTCTTTCAAAATAAATTGTACTACAGAAACAGTACTATGAAAACACATATTTGAAAATGTTCCCATTGCTATGCAATGTTTGGGGCAAAACCAATGTAATTTATCACTCTGATACATTTTTATATCTGAACAATTTAAAAACTTGGAAACAATTTTATTATTTGTTTTAAAATCTTTCAAATGAAGGTTTCATTGGGCTTGAACCCCTTTTCAAAAAAATATTAAACTACAAAACCATCCAACTTAGTTTGCAAAAACAAGTGATAGGCACAATGGGAGATGGAAATTTACTAGTCATGTTTCAACAAGTCTTTGCTTCATTGCTGAATAGGATTAAGAGTGATTTAGTAAGTACATCCAGCCACGTACTTCTTCCATTCAGATCTAGAGTTCTTTGTTAGGTATTTTCCCAGCCAAGGCACCATTAAAACCAAGCATCAAAATAAACTGTATCAGAACTAGGACTTTAAAAACAAAGAAGCATTTCAATCACACTACTCTCACTAAAAATATTAGTATAATTTAATCACTTATAATATAATAACCTATTTTTTAAAAGGGCAATATGATACTTTGTACCACAAATACAAAGTACCTTTTAAAAAGTTTACTTGAAATAATTTTATCATTCAAAAATTTATATAGTAAATTATAAATATTTATAATATGCATAATGTATTAGTAAAGCATGTGTGTATGTATATACATGTACGTACACACGTGTGTATGTGTGAGTGTGTGTGATTTCCAATTAATTAAAATCAAATTCTACTTCCAGCAAGATATTGTAAGGAGTTCCACAGACCCACTTCCATTTCACCAGTGAAATTGATGAAAATTATTTTTAAAAAAAACAACCCACCATTTAAAGTCATGGGAAATGGTCTGAAGGATATACAGCAAATAAAGAATTCAAAATCTACTAAAATTTAGTAACAACAGAGGCTGTGGTATTTGAACCAATATTTACTTCCTTGCTATTCCCTCCCAGCTCAGTGACACAAAACTCCTCTCCAGACTGGTTCAGACAATTACACAGGGCTCCCTCTCCCCACAGGTTCCAGCTAGAGGGCTGTCATCCAAGAGAAGCACAATGTCAACATTTCTCATCCTGCCCCCAACTACCTGGTGCTGAGGTTAAGTTCTGGGTGAATGTAGCTGAGAATTGGGGGCTCTCTTCTATCCATCACCCGCTGGTGTGATGCAGGCTCTACCTTGGGTACGGAATACTAAGAATGCTGGGGCCCTTGCCATGACTCATTTGTAGTCTGTAAATCCGAGGTTCCAAGCCAGGAGAGGCAAGCTGAGAAGACCTGAAGCTACTGTCACCCCGTCCACCAAGTGCTCAGCTCCTGGAATGAAGGTATCACTCAGAGAGAAAAGCAACCCTGTCCCCACCTCCAGCCCAAGCCCTGGCTCAGAGACTTCGTTCAGAGTAAGAAGCCGGCCATAAAATAGACAGCTCCAAATCTTGTCCTAAACTAACTGACTCCATTTGTAACAGATTGTAGAGAAGTTAAAAGTCTAAGCATCCTCTCAAAAGCAGTGAAGGTTTGGTGAAAGAAAACTGGGAAGAAATTGATGGATTCATTGGAGATAAAAGCTAAACTGTACATCAACTAGTTTGTCAGAGAGAGCAGACAGCTGGGAAGAGACATCTGGGAGAAGCCCTCCTGGGCTCAGTAAAAATCTCAAGCACCCACATCTGGAGCACCCTTTCAAAGAAGCCTGAGTTTGATTGGCTCAGAGGATGGTACAATCTATGCCCAGGGCATGCTGAAAACAATAGAGCAGTCAGCCAGCGACTAGTACTGAAAATTAACAGATAGGTGTAGTCAGGAAGAAGACAAACTAAGAAAACCCTGGCAAAACCCAGGGTGATTGTGGCCTACCCAAGCCTGCACCCCTAACCCCCTACCTCCCATCCCCCCTGGAGCAACATCAGAGACTTCATATGGCAGGGAGGAAATAGACTTCACTAAAAAAATGCAGCCAGCCACTCAACAAAGAAACAGCAATAACAAACCCTGGTATGGGATGAGAGGGACCAGCACCCAGAGTTGCTACAATATATTTTCTAAAATGTCCAGTTTCTAACAACAACAAAAAATTATGAGACACAGAAAGGAACAGGAAAGTATGATCAATATCTTAAAAATGCATGCAACAGTAACTACCTGTGAGAACAACCAGATCACTGGAATTAACAAAGACTTCAAAGTAGTCATTATAAATATGTTCAAAAACTAAAGGAAATCATGATTAAAGAAGTAAAGAAAGGTATGATAATGTTGCATCAAATATAAAATATCAATAGATTAAAAGTTATTTTTAAAAATGAAGACTCTGGAGTTAAAAAATGAAATGAAAAATTCACTACATACAAGAAAAGAAAACCGCAGACCAATATCTCTCATGAGCGTAGACAAAATTCTTCAACAAAATATTAGCAAATCCAAAAAGGTTTAAAAAGAATTATACTCCAGGACCAAGTGGGATTTATCTCAGGTATGCAAGGCTGATTCAACATTTGAAAATCAATTAATGTAATCCATCACATCAACAGACTAAAAAAAAAAATCACATGATCAAATCGATAGATGCAGAAAAAGCATTTGACAAAATCCAACACCCATTCATGATTTTTAAAAAAAGCAAAACAAAACAAACAAACAAACAAACAAACACCTCTAGGTAAACTAGGAATAGAGGGGAACTTTCTCAACTTAATAAAAACCTACAACTAAAATCACACTTAAGGGTGAGAAACTACAACATTTCACACTAAGATTGGGTACAAGACAAAGATATCTCCTTTTATCACACCTTTTTATCATCACACTGGTAGTCCTTGCTAATTCAATAAGGCAAAAAAGGAAATAAAATGTATACAGATTTGGAAGGAAGACATAACTGTCTGTTCATAGATGACATGATCGTCTATGTAGAAAATCCTGAAGAATTGCCATAAAAAGCTCCTAGAATCAATAAGGAATTATTGCAAGGTTACAGGATACAAGGTTATTACACAAAAGTCAACGCCTTTCATATACACCAATGAAGAAACTGAATTTGAAATTAAAAACACAGTATGATTTACATTAGCATCCTAAAAATGAAATCCTTAGTATGAATCTAACAAGATATTTTCAAGAGCTATATGAGAAAAACTACAAAACTGTGATGAATGAAATCAAATAAAACTAAATAAATGGAGAGATAAATGTTCATGGATAGGGAGACTCAAAATTGTCCAGTTGTCACTTCTTCAGAACTTGATCTATATATTCCATGCAATCCCAGCCAAAATCACAGCAAGTTATTTTATGAATATTGACAAACTCATTTTAAAATTTACATGGAGGGGCAAAAGACCCAGAAGAGCCAACACAGTACTGAAGGAGAAGAGCAAAGTTGGAGGACTAATGCTATCCAACTTCAAGACTGCTATGAAACTGCCTTGATTTTCATCCTCTTCAACTGAGTGAATTTTATATTCACTGTAATCTTGAAAACTAGACAGTGGGGGAAGAAAAGATCATCTAATCATTACCAGGGGGCCCAGATAAGAAACTTTCTTCCTTTTCTCAAATTCTTCCTTCTCTCTCTCTCTCTTTCTTTCTTTGATTTATTATCATTTGTAACCTTACATTTCCAACCACTGTGTTACTTTTTAATACATAGGTTGTAGCTAAGGAACATAAAGCTGGTTTAAAAAAAGTGAAAAAAATCAACCTACCAAATTATAAATTTACTTATTTATAAATTAGTTTCACTGGATTTTCAAAACAGAACTGACACTAAACATCATCACCCATATGCACAGCTGGGACCCAAACTTGTCTTTTTTTTTTTTTTTCCTGCAGAGACTTCTGGTAGCTTTGCTTCTGGTTGGAAATACACATTCCCTTCTTCATTTAGTCATCATTGGTTTTAATAGCTTGAAAATCAACATTTATCTAATTAACATTTACCCCCAACTTTAAGCATACGTACCTAGATCTGAATACACTCTGCTAGAAGATGAAGTATGTCTTTCTGATAGTTTTACCACTGTGATAGTGTGAGGGACGTCCAGAGACCACTAGAATCTAGAAGAAAGACAATTTTAGTAAGCCAAATGTAACTGCTTTCTTTACTTGCCTCAATTTTCTTTACCGTTTTGGCTATTCTAAATGTAATATGAACTCCATACATTTTTAACACAAAAAGATTAAATGCTACTCACAATAGGAAAAAAGAAAAACATTAAAACTGGAAGAAATTGTTATCTTCTCCAAACAGAATTCAATATAGCAATAAGAAGGCAAATCACACTGATATACATGGGAGTGGGGGGTCATTCAGGTTATGCTTCATGTTATATTTGGTTCCAATACATTCACATTTATTTGGCACGAGCATACCTATGGCTCTTTTCTGTGGGTTTACTGAAGTGTATTCGCTTTTCTGGTATCATTATCCTTTTCTATCTTTAAAAAATTTTTTTCTCTAGCCTTTTTGGACAAATTTAGAACAGAATGTGTTCTAACTATCGTGAGTCAGGAGTGTAATCAGTGTAAAATGGGTTATCAGAATGATTTTTTTCTAATGTTTACAATAATCTCTTCAGTGTATTGTGATATCTTTACAAAAATGGTTAATGAGACTTTATAGTTAAATGACCCGTGGTGGGGAAAAATGCAACAACAACAACAAAAATTTGATAGTATATGAATTAGACTCAAGCTTTTCTGGGCTTCCAAAAAACTAATGGGAACTCCTGAATTATGAATTTCTTCCCTAGGCAAGTCAAGCTCTAACTTTAGGAATTTCTGTAAGAAAATTACAACCTTGCATTATTTTCAGTCTGAAGTCAAAATATTCTTCTGAATTTTGGCTTAAAAACTTACATAATTTTCCTAAAGTCACCAGACACCAAGCTCAGGGATGTTGCACAGATTTAATGTAGACACATTTTAAGTTCTCCAAGAGTGGCAAAGATGCAAATGGGCATACAGTTAATTGAAACAGAGTCTCCAACTGTTCTAGAGATTTGGGGAAAAAAAAAGAAAACAGTCTATGAGATGTGGCCATCAAATATACAAATGTTAGGTATTCATGCCCTACATGTGTTCTCTCTCAACCCATGTGTTTGAGTCATTTATAGTTGCTTGCTCTGACACGCAGTTCATAGTTCTAATAGCGACTCAAGGGAAATAAAACCATTTGATGATGATCTAAAATCATTATTATGAGTTCTCATACTTTTTTAAAGCAGGAAAACTTTATTTTCAAACAAAATTATACATGGAGTTCCCAGGGTAGAGTGTTGATTTTTAAAAATAAGAGCTTAGAGTGTAGATTTTTTTAAAATAAGAGCTTACTTCATAAAACACAAGCAAGCAAGATAGATCCTCTAAATTAGGGGTTACCCACCAAGGCCTCAGGGCCAAATCTGGTTTATCACCTGTTTTTAATACAGCCCACAAGATAAGAATGGTTTTTACATTTTAAAGCTGTTGAAAAGTATCAAAAGTAAAATAACATTGCATGACACATGAAAAGTATATGAGATTCCGATTTCAGTGTCCATAAATAAAGTTTTATTGAAACACAGCCATGGTTATTTGTTTACCTATTGTGTATGGCTGCTTTCACATTACAACACAGACTTGAGTACTTGTGACAAAGACATTATCATCCACAAGACAAAAATCTTTACCATCTGGCCCTTATAGAAAAAGTTTGCCAACCTCTGCTGTAAGTGAGAACATTGTAGCTCACTTCCTAAAAACAGGTTACATGTGGGTATGCTATCTACTCTGCCCGTTGTAAATACCCCTGGGAACTGTTCATCACATCTACTTGAGGGCCAGTTTTGTCATTGGTAAATTGGGTAGGTGACTGCCCAGCTCTGTGCTTCACCCTGTGAAGAATCTCAAGGAAGTTAAGTTGTAACTTCTGCCCTTGAGGAGCTTAAAATCTCGCTCAGAAGAAAACAATATTCTGTTCTGCATTGAATCAAAGGAGAAACACCTCATTTCTGTGATTTCTATCAGGAAACCCTCATACTAGGCCTGTGTGTAAAGAGCAAGTCAAAGTGAAGTTTGGGGAAAATGAGGAGGGAGTTTCCATCACCACAAAGAAAAGAATTTCAAATTGAATATCGGACCTCCCTATTCGTAAAACATTCCACCTGCTGCTTAGGCCACCCCTTTGCTCTCCTCTGCTCTTTCCATTCCTAGTTCTGCCCATCTCTAATGCAGAGGCATCAGGTATTCCTTTTCTGCCTTACCTGCTGCTGACCCATGCCCCCAAGGTCCCATCTTTCACTCCAAGCAACTTATCAAACTTTAGTTTTTATGTTTCCTAAACAAAGATGATTCTCTTCCTAAGAGAAACTCTGATACCACCTGTTAGGATAATGCTACTTAAAAAAAAAAAAAGGCATTTCAACTGAGCAGGGGAGGGAGGAAGGAAAGCATCCTTGGTGAGAGAAAAGTTTGGAGACAGGTACGGGGTGGTAGGAAACAAGCTGAACAAGAGTGGAGTTTGAATGATAGAGGTTAAAAGGAAATAAGAGACAAGCAAGCAATATATGGCCAAAGGGCTTGGCAAAGGTAAAACTTAGCAAACGAATGGAGAATCATTGTAAGTTTTTGAGCATATGAGTAGCATAATGAAATTCGCACTTACTGAATGTGGGTATTGAGGCTAGATTCAGGGGGACACACTTAAGGCCAAGTGGTCAGATAGGAGGATGTTGTAATAACCCAGGTGGAATATGGTAAGAGCCTGGCCTTCAGTAGGAGCAATGGGGATGGAGGGGGGGAAATGGCTATAAAGATTTTCTAGAGAGAAAACTGATATGACATAGCTTTAGGGAATGAGGGAGGTGGGGAAGAGAGGATTATAAGATTTGACCCTGGATGACTTGAAGAATCGTGAAGACATTATCAAATATATTATTACCTTAAAAATAAATGTATAATTTATATCTTTCCTACTTTCATAAAAAGAAACCAGTCTTCTTATAGAAAAGGCACGTACATAGGGAAATAAAATTAAGACAGACTCTAAATTAACAGAAAAAAAGGGAACTGAGGATGATGTAATCTTCTGTCTGAGTACTAAATTCAGCTCTGAACTTCCTTGCAGCTGAGACAGGTGGCTTCACAGCTGTAACTGTCTATACTATTTTCTCCAGAGACCATCACTTGCCTGGCAGTAAATTCTGGAAAAAAATCACAGTGATCTTTACTGAGTAATGTAATAGATACACTCTCAGTAGTGGTTCCTTAAAAAGATGCAAAAAAATACTCTTCATGTGGCCAAAGCATTGATCACCACTTAAGAAAATCTGTGGGCATGGTGTTGTCATAGTTCTGTGAAGGCTTTTCTAAATGAAATGAGGCTGGTATGGATCAAGTAGGGTGATAAATGAGCCGGTTCAGGACTAGGGCGTAGAGCTGGACTAAGGTGGAGTTGCAAGGCTTAGCGTATCCCTCCTTGCACCAGAGATACCCAACCCACATTCTAGAGAAAAAGGGAGATGCTAAGACTTGACTCAAGAGTCAAGCAACAAGAGGACAAGGTGAAAGTGAAGCTAGCTGGCCACAATTCTTCAAGAACCTCTGGCCATTTCTCCATCTTCTCTGGAATCTTATTGACAGAGAACAACTAGTCCATTACTTTCACAGAATCCTCACAAAGTTAACCAAAACCACCTTTCATTTCAATGGGAAGTTATCACACATGGCCCCTTCCCAACCTGTTCCTTGGCATGGTGTGGGAGGTGAAGGAATGCTGAGGGAGTGAGCTTGGTGGCATTCATATGCTCCGCCTGGAGACAGCGGGAAAGAAGCATGACCCATGTGAAATCCTAAGAAGAGGGTATTTAATAGTTACAACTTTCCTCCCTTACAGTTGTTACCATTAAAAATTTTAAAACACTTCCCTTCAAAATTTTCAGAAAAACATATAGTAAATCCTAGGCTGAACACAAAATGCGTGCCCTCAAATCACCCTGTCCTTCTTAACACACTGTAATTGCTTGTTCTCTTGTCTGTCTTTCCAGGTGAATGATGCGCTTCAGAGGTCAAGACCTTGTCATCTCATTCATCACTGCATCCCCGGCACCTATCACTGTGTTCAGTAAGTACTTGTTGAATAATGTTGAATGAAAGTCTTCCCACATTTTTCTCCTTTAGCTATTTCTACTGTTCTTGATCCTGACCTAATTTCTTCCTAAGTAAAGGGACTGTCTCTCATTCTGACTCAAGAGTCCTGAAGCTGGGTATTTGGAGTCATAATTATTAATTGCATAGAATTTTGTCCTATTATTTTTGCATTAACAATAAGGGTAAATATCAAATATTCTTTTCTCTTCAATCCCCTCTATTTCCTTCTCTGTAGTTCCTCCCAAAGTCACCAAAAAATCCTGTGTTTCGTGGAAATCCCTATTACGTCTTTGCTTACCTTGTAAAGAAAATTAATGACATGGCATGTATTGGATGTTTACCATATGCCAGCCTGTGTTCTAAATCCTTCATTTACAAATAAGGAAAAAGAGGCACAGAATAATTTTTAAAGGTGCCCAAGATTCAGGGCTATACATGTGCAGATTGTGCATTGCACAACTCCAGGGCCTGCCATTAGACACCCTGCACTGCTATATGCAGTTTCTCTGCCAAGGTGATAGAGCCAGTAATCAGTGTAGCTATGATTCCAACCCAGGCACTGTGGCTCCAGCCCCAACCCTTAACCATTACACTAATCTAGGACTTTTTCCTTTTACATAATTCCTGTCCCCATGGGCTTATTCCTAGGAATGTTGGCAATACCAGTCCCTCCAAGCTCACTCTTGGTAAGTCCCTGATTCCATCCAGGTCAATTCTGTTATATTATTTGGGGACTATTCATTATCATGCATATTGATTTTATACTCTAGTTAAACAGACCTTCAAGTAAGTAGAATGGTAACTGGTAGGTCACAGGTAGAAGTTGAGGAAAGCAGAGAGAATTATTCCTTAACCTAAACCAGAACTCTGTTGGGTAAATTAGTTCCTTTCCTCATACACTTATAAAATAATTTTTTTTTTATTATGCTAGCAGGATGCTTGAGGTCTCCTTTATGTTCGTAACAATAAATATACATTTATATTGCACTTGTACTTGGCAGGGAAATTCTTTTATTGATATTTAAAACAAACAAAAACAACAAACTGACTTCAGCTGCTTCTGCCTTCAAATAAAGGGAGAGGAGATAGAAGGGGAAGATGGACTCTCCACATAGAAACTAGCAGCTGAGCTAAGGAAGCAAAGACTCAAAATTGAATCCTATTAAAACTTAAAATCACCACATAAATGTTCTTCTAAGGGTGGAGACACTGGTAGGTGGTCTTGTATTCACCAAAGTAGTTTCGAGTATTGGAATAAATCCAGGTTTGTAAACCACAGCACTACTGGCATTTTGGACTGGATAATTCCTTTTGGGGAGGGGTGCTGTCCTGTGCATTATAGGATGTTTAGCAGGATCACTGGCCTCTCCCATGAGATGCAATTCTCACTCTCCCCTCAGTTGTGACAATCAAAAATGTCTCCAGGGGGCTTCCCTGGTGGCGCAGTGGTTGAGAATCTGCCTGCCAATGCAGGGGACACAGGTTCGTGCCCCGGTCTGGGAAGATCCCACATGCCGCGGAGCAACTAGGCCCGTGAGCCACAACTGCTGAGCCTGCGTGTCTGGAGCCTGTGCTCCGCAGCAAGAGAGGCCGCGATAGTGAGAGGCCTGCGCACCGCGATGAAGAGTGGCCCCCACTTGCCGCAACTAGAGAAAGCCCGCACACAGAAACGAAGACCCAACACAGCCATAAATAAATAAATAAATAAATAAATAAATAAATAAATAAATAAATAAATAAATAAATAATAAATAAATAAGAAAGAAAGAAAAAGAAAAAAATGTCTCCAGATGTTACCAAATGTCCCTCGGGGGGCAAAACTGACCCAAGTTCAAAACCACTAGGATAGACAAAGGTAGGCTCAGACATGGATAGAGACCAGAGTTAGACTGTTCCAGGCCAGTAGTTCTAACTGCGTGGCCCTTCGACTTGCAGACCCGACATCACCTGGGAGCTTGTTAGAAATGCAGAATCTCAGACCCCACTCCAGACATATTAATCAGAATCTGTATTTTAGAACGATCTCCAGGTGATCCATGTGCACATTAAGCTTGAGAAGGACTGCTTTAGTCTGCAAGAAAAGGAAGGCACTTCTGGAGAGAGTGGCGTGGACATATATACACTACCAAATGTAAAATAGATAGCTAGTGGGAAGCAGCTGCATAGCACAGGGAGATCAGCTCAGTGCTTTGTGACCACCTAGAGGGGTGGGATAGGGAGGGTGAGAGGGAGACGCAAGAGGGAGGGGATATGGGGATATATATATGTATAGCTGATTGACTTTGTTATACAGCAGAAACTAACACAACATTGTAAAGCAATTATACTCCATCCAATAAAGATGTTAAAAAAAGAAAATGAAGGCTCTTCTGAAACCCTTTAGGTATTAAGGGATTCTAGACAGCTGAGAGAAGGGGAGACTGACAAGGGTCTGGAGAAAGGGGGAGGGGGAGATCAATATGGTGTCGGGCAAAAATTTTCTAAGGCAGATGGTTAAAGACCTCCAGAAAAATAATGTTTCATTTTCAATTAAATTGTTTGCTGTGCTGTGAAACAATCCCTTGCCCCTCACATCTTATGTCCTCTATGTATCCAAACCTGCACTACTACTCTGCTATAGACAAGAGCCCTGCATTTGTATTGAAGAAAAGCTGGCTGCTCTGTATTTGTGTTGGTCTGGGGCAGACAGAAGAAGCCAGCTGCAGGAGGCAAGACACAGAGGAGAGCAAGAGCTCAAAGGAAGCAGGAACTTAAAGCAAGAGAAACACAGGCCCCCAAATCTCCAGCAATGTGGGAAGGGGCGGGGTTGCTGGTTCCACGCATGGAATGGGGTTGATAGTGATTTTCACGTTAAAGGAAGAAAACCCCATAAAGCAGGAGAGCAGGGCTGGGGACAGGCATCTGTAAATTTGCATTCAACTCTCTCTATGTTCTATGGCTTGTGTGTCAAACTTGATTACTTACCGTTTCTAAGGAGATGTGTATTTCCAGAAATAAATCTTTTTCTGAGATTCCTCATTTCAATTAATTTGTATTTATAACTAAAATCTCCATATAATGCAAATCTTAATGTGGATATTTTAGTAACGATCTTTCTATTAACCTCAAAATAAACAAGGGAAGAAGCAGAGCAAGTGACTGACATATTTGTGTGACAGCCCACGCAATGGAATGGGTGCTGCAAATGGATAATGAGATTATATTTGGCATATTAGCTCTAAATAGATTGAAAAAAATCTATTGGAGCAAACTTTAGCATGTCAATCAAAAATTCTAAAACGTGTATCAACTCAATTAAGACTAATTGTATTAATTAATTTGAACAATACACACAAACACACCAGGAATCAACTGTTTCAAACAGTGGCAAGTTAAAATTTATGTTGAAGAAATGTTTGTTTTTTAAACAATCTGCTAGATTTCCATTTTTAGAAAACAGTTTGGCAGTCTCTTAAAAAGTGAAACATACATTTACCATATGATCCAGCTATCCCGCTCCTAAGACAACTGAAAGAATATAGCCATACCAAGACTTGTACATAAATGTTCATCACAGCTTTACTTGCAAGAACCCAAAGTTAGAAAAAACCAAATGTCCATCAACAGGTGAATGATAACCAAATCATAAACTATCTATCTAATGGAATACAACTCAGCAATAAAAAGAAAAGAACTATGTATACACATTAACAGCATGGACGAATCTTAAATTATTTACACTGGGCTTCCCTGGTGGCACAGTGTTAAGAATCCGCCTGCCAATGCAGGGGACACGGGTTCGAGCCCTGATCCAGGAAGATCCCACATGCCGTGAAGAAACTAAGCCCGTGCGCCACAGCTGCTGAGCCTGCGCTCTAGAGCCCGCGAGCAACAACTACTGAGCCCACGTGCCTAGAGCCCACGCTTTGCAACGGGAGAAGCCCGCGCCCAGCAACGAAGACCCAACGCAGCCAAATATAAATTAATTAATTTAAAAAAATTATTTATGCTAAGTGAAAGAACCCAGACCAAAAGAGTACATATTGTATTATTCTATTTATATAAAACTCTAGAAAATGCAAACTACTCTGTAGTGACAGAAAGCAGATCCATGGTTGCCGGGAGAGGGGGGCGTGGGAAGTGAATTACAAAGGGGCACTGAGAAAATTTTCAGGGTGATGGATATGTTCATCATCCTGGCTGTGCTGATGGTTTCACGAGAGCACACGTATGTCAAAACTCATCAAAGTGTACGCTGTAAATATATGCTATTATATGTCAATTAACCCTCAATAAAGCTGTTAGAAAACATTAGGCCAAAAACTGTTTTTAAATGATGATCAGCCAAAAATTAATCACAAAAGGAATGAGTGCTAAGTACATTTAACATTTTTCAAGCAAAAATGAGCCGCACTTTCCTACTACATAGGAATCATTCCAATTAGTCTTCAGCAGCAGTGGAGCTCGTTGTACTTTTCTTTAGCACAGTCCAATGCTCAGCATGTAGGCCACTGTAATTTTGGATGTTAAACTGCTCTCTTTGTGTCTCTCATATTAATTAAACCTGTTATTCATGTTGCGACTGATATTTGGTCCACATAAACTTTTTATCGAAATAGGCCTTGGGACAGAAGTCGATCTCTATGGTTGTGAGAAATGGGTTACCTACCCTTATTTAAATATATCATTTTGTTTACGTAAAGAGCCAGTCCAAGGCATGCTGCACTCATTGCATGCTCATTTATCCAATAAGATTAATCTGTGAGAGTGCTTTGTAAATTGTAAAATACTAGAGAGCTGGAAATGGTTACTGCTACTGCTTCTGCTGCTGTTAATTAACTAGGATGGTGACTGGTGCTTATTAATTCATTTGGTCAATATAATTAGCTAATTTAGAAGACTCGAATTCCAAAGTGAGCTGATGCATTAATAATAAAGTTCACATGAAACTGACATAGGAGTAAATGAGCTACATGCTCCACAGGCACACTCCCAAAATGGGTGTGATCAGCACTGCTTTTTCCTTCTCTAAAAGAATTATTATATTTATACACATATACACAGGTGTGTGGCGAGGGGCAGGGGTGGACTGTGTACATAAGGCAGCCCCGGGGATGATTAAGATCGTAAAGAAATGAGAAAGGTTAGGTACAGGCTAGGCATTTTTCATGTCAAATAAAACTCTGGTCAATGAGTGTCATAAAGGTTTAACATGAGGTCAAATAAACATCTCAAATAACAACCCCTCTTCTACTTTTCCGCATGTTAGAGAGCATCATCTTGAAGCAAAGGTATCTCACAATCTCCTGTTTTACAGAAGCCTCTACAGCTTCTTTTTCTGCCCCCTACATTTGACCTTCCCTGTTTCGTTTCCAACCTCCTTTCTTTAATTCCCTCTGGTCTGCTGGGCTTTTGTAGGACAAATCACAAGTTCAGTTTCTCTGCCTCATTCTCTCCCTAGGCTTTTTCTTTCCTGCAGGGATAATCTGTTTCAATCAAATCCTTACCCAACTCCTTCTTTCACATAAATTTTTTCAGAGCAATGTCACAATGGTAAGTTTTGCTGAAATCTGTAGTTTTTCTTGCTCATTTTGAGCACATCGTATACACGGAGATCCTTGCATGCTTATTTATTTGCACATTCCAAAGGGTTTGAAATGAAAACATTGTTTCCTACTTCTCAACTGAAGCCTTTAAAAACCTGGAATTATCTTTGACTCAGGCCTCTCTCTTAATCCTGAGCCTGCAAATGGTCTGGGATTATCACTCTTGGGCCTGATTTCCCTTCTCAGTGTACCATATAGTGGATTTTTAAAAACACAACCACAAGAGTACTGATTTAATTAGTAGAAGCCTATAGACTCAAATTTGTAAACAATGTAATATGATGATATAAATATTGGTTTGCATTTGGAATAATGTGAATATTGGTGTGGAGCAAAGAGTAAATGACTGGGTCATCTGGTAGTAATTGGTAAGATCCACAAGACCCCATCAGCCTCATAAAAAGAAGATTCCTTTCCCATGAACTTGTTTGGATTAGCAAGGTATCTCTGGCCAACCATGGACACTGCCTTCTCTGCTGGGACCTGATGACAGAAGGAACTATAAGCCAGGGTCCCAGGGGACCGACAGGATGCTGAGGCCTGACTCTATTAGAGCAGACTGAATACCACTCAGCTGGAGAGATTGCAGGATGCACATTTTACTGGGAAACCCTCCCACCCACAGGAGAAAGGATCAAAACTTATATTTTTAATGTAACATATATGATATGACTGCTCTTTGCTGCAAGGCACAGCCAAAAGATAAACATCCAAAGTGACAGTCCACGTCCACCATCAATACAATCCACAAACCAATCCAAGTCTATCTGATTTTCCATCAAAATATTTATTTCATTAATTTGCATTACTGGTATCCAGCCTGGGTTTTTTCACGTGCAGACTACATAGCTGACATATCTTGAAGGCCTGAGATGGGACAGACACTTTATATGCATTATTATTGTTATTATTAATTATTATTAATACTCACATTTACATTATAACTCAATAGTAAAGCTTTTACAAATGACGAATGGAAGAAAGCTATTGCTTTTGTCTGCCTGACACCCCTTTCTTCCCCTCATAGTCTTTTGGGGCATTATCTCCCACCCCCCCAATGGTGCCAATGACAGTGCACTTATCCCTCCTCCCAGGCATGTTTAAGTCAACCATGGCACCATAATGATGGTCCAGGGATGAGCTACTGACAATTATACAACAGCAACAATGATAGCTTTGTGCTGGCAACTATCCCAAATATTTTAAATATTTTAAGGCATTTAATTCTCACAACAACCTTATGACGTAGGTCCTAGTACTTTTCCCATTTATCAGATAAGGAGACAGAAGCACAGAGAGAACTTGCCTAAGGTTGGAAGCTAGTCTTATCTCAAAACTTAAGAACTGTAGCTATGGAAAGAGTCCTTTTCTCTTGGTGAAGGAGCTAAGAAGAGCTACAGTTACCAGTAGCCACATCCCTTACTTCACAGTGAAATCTGCTCACACCACTTCCCCAGAGAGGAAGAGAGAATCCGGGCAGCTTTAAATCTCTAGTTTCATTTCTTGAGGCCCTCCCAGTTGCCTTAGTTTGTGTTTCCCAAAGCTTGGTTGTTCAGCTTTCCCTCAGATTTGGGAGTCAGTCCAGTTTACTGTCCAACACTTTTTTTTTTTAACATAGATTGAAGTGAGATTCAGTCACTTGCCAGCAAAAGAGTACTGATTAACACAAGGAAAAGGAGGTTTAGAGAGGCTAGATGGTAGAGCTGGGAGTACAGCCAGGCTTTTCTGATTTGAAAGCCCCTGTCCCGTCCACATGATCAATCCTCAGCTGGCCTGCTCTTCACAGAATCTCACCACTGCAGTTCCTTCCACTCACAACTGCACAGTTAGCTTTTCTTAAACAATGCTTTCATCACTTTTCAGTTTCTCTAACAGCTTTCCACATTTCCTGATGCATCAAATCCACACCCGTCTGCCTAGTTTTTGATGTTTTCCAAATCAGACGTCACTTAAATTTGGACTTTCCCCATCATCCACCACCCTTCAAGAACCCAGCCCAAACCAGGTCGTTCACACTTCTGTGATTTCTTTACTCAAGTTCTTTCAAATGACCAAAATTAAACTCACTCAAGACTGAGTTCAAGTCTTGCCCCTTTCTGGGAATCCTGACTATTTAATCATTATTAATTTATTTAACCAAGAGCGTTGGAACTATTTTGTCTAATAGAAGGTTAGCTTAACAAGGCAAGTGGGACCAGTAAGTATATTTATCTTCATATCTATATATACTTTTATTCCATCTGTTAGATATTTCATGAAAGTATTACTAATTGGAAGTGTAAAATAGGAGTTGTTAAAAAAAAAAAGAAAAAGAAACCAAATTGTAGAACTGATTCCATTTTAAGTAAAAGTGAAGTTGATTTCCCTTAATACTTTTATCTTTCCGGTAAATGGCTCATATTTTATTTTCTGTTCAGTGATATATACACCAGAATTAAGATAAAAATCCAACCGAATGGAAAAAGAACAAGGACTATGATTTTTCTCCAAACACATATATCTTAGTTGAGATGTATTGCCTTTCCTGCAAGTTCAAAGCCCTTCCTCTGTTTGAGGTACGCAGCTCCCCGTTGATGGTCTTCAGTGAAGCTGGGCTTGCATTCCTGACATGTCCAAGCAACTCACTCTTTAGCACACTCAGGAATATTGTAATCCAATTAAGTGGAAAATCACAAAGCCCACAGCTGCCAGGATGAACCACCACTGTTCCTAAAAATGCTATTTATATCTTCCTTCTTCTGAACCTTGGAGTATATAATTTTTTGTTTAAATAAAAACTGCTTGAGCCCTTGACTTGGAGCCATTTATATCGAACTTAAGATCCTTCACTTTTCGTAAATAATGTTCCTACAAGCCTTGTTTGGTTTGTTCTTTAATTCCCACAACGTCTGGAAGTGATTTTTAAAAGGTAAATCAATAAAATATTTAGACAATATAGGAAATATTCTCATGCCTTTGGGATGAGAGACTGACTTCTTTAACAAAATATATAAAGTGCTAACAATAAAGGAAAAATTGACAAATATGACTTCATTGAAATTAAAAATGTATGTTCATCAAAAGACACAGTTAAGACAGTAAAAGGCAAGCCACTGACTAGGAGGAGATATGTGTACACATATAACCACAAATCAATATGAACAAGACAAACAACCCATTTTTAAAAAATGAGCATAAGCCTTGAACCAATGCTGCACAAAAGAGGAAATCCAAGTAAACAACAGACTTGTGAAAAGTGACACATTTCACTAGTAATTAAGGAAATGCAAATAAAAATGCAATGAGCTATAACTAATCACCTACCAAAACAGTTAAAAGTTAAGACTCAAAATAAGGTTTTTATAGAACCCTATAGCTCTGGTGGAGACATAAATTTTTACCACAATTTTAAGAAACTTTTTGGTACTGTCAACGACAGTTGAGAATATTCATTCTATGACACAGCAGTCTACTCCTAAATATATAACTCAATAGAATATGTGCACAAAAGTGACCAGCCAAAACCTGGTCAAAGGCCAAATGTCCCACAGCAGTAAAATGGGTAAATTATATTCTATAAAGGAATACTCTATAGAAAGATAAATAAATAGCTACACCTAATAACATAGAAGAATTTCAAAAATACAGTGTGGGGCTTCCCTGGAGGTGCAGTGGTTGAGAATCTGCCTGCTAATGCAGGGGACATGGGTTCGAGCCCTGGTCTGGGAAGATCCCACATGCCGCGGAGCAACTAGGCCCCTGAGCCACAACTACTGAGCCTGCGCGTCTGGAGCCTGTGCTCCGCAACAAGAGAGGCTGTGACAGTGAAAGGCCCACGCACTGCGATGAAGAGTGGTCTCCGCTTGCCACAACTAGAGAAAGCGCTCGCACAGAAACAAAGACCCAACACAGCCAAAAATAAATAAATAAATTAATTAAAAAACAAAAAACTTCAATGTTTTTAAAAAAAAAAATACAGTGTGGAGTAAAAGAAGCAGGGGTGAGGGGAAGCTGTATGGTTGTATTTACATAAATTTCAAAAATCAGGCAAAACTAAACCATAAAGGTAAAGGTTAGTGGTTACCTTTAGAAGGGAGAATTCATTGAGCTATATAGTTATGATCTGTGCATTTTTCAATGTCTTATGTTAAACTTGTTTAAAACGTATTAAAAATTAGTGGCACTGGCAATTAGAAAAATCACTGGATTTCTCAGAACATTTTCAACAGAGTAATTTGGTTAAAAGACAGATTTAAAGTTTTTATATAAGGTGAAAGTAAGAAAGAAATGGAGGCTGTTGATAGATAAATGTTGAAAAGATTGAAGCCACTGAGATAGGCTGGGACCTGGGGCCCTTTACTGGAGTGCTTGTACCTGGACAGATGTCTCCTAGAGCAACAGAACACAAGGAACTATAAGGGACTAAAAATAACCACATATTGTACATGTGCGGTTGGGGCAAACTATGAACAGTAAGATACAAAAAGGCCCAAACCTACTGCCACCTCTGAGGTGCCGGCAGCAAAAGCAGGGTACTGCACAGGATCCCTGCACACAGCACCACCAATGAGGTGGGCAGACCAACTAAGCCACCCCCCAGCCCAACCCACCTATCCGCCCCTACTCGCCCTCCATCTAAGGAACCAGCACACCCTCCTCAGGGAGTGAGCAAGGACACCTGTTACTTGTTTTCTCTCCCCTTTGCTGCAGCAGGAGTCTCAATAAGGCCTTGCCTGAATTTCTCCTCTGGCCTCTTATCAATTTCTATTGATTAAAAGGTCCAGGGACCCGAGTTGGTAACACACCCAGTAACACGTCATCCCAGTATAAACAGTGGTAAGCATACCTGTTTATGTGCACATTAAATTTGCTGATCACTCAATTATTAATTTCACTTGAGTGCAAATCTTCTCAAAGTTGCTCTGGTTCCTATTGTTTAAATTAATCATAGTAACCATAAACTCAGTAATGAACATCCAAAACCCTATCCACAGAAATGAGAAATATTTTCAGTTTTGAGATATTAATGGCTAATTTTGGAGGAAAAATAATTTTGACTTTAAATTAATATTACACCTGGCTTAAAAATTTGTTTTTTTAAAATAGAGCATACTGAAAGTGAGTTTTAATCAACGCACATAAAGTTTATCTCAAGTCCCAATAACAATTTAACTTCAGTATTCTTATTCTATTTTTCACATCCTGAGTAGGATGACTCAGAAAAACCTATTGTAATTAAAAACTTAATATAAATATAGGAAATACACTCTACTTATAAAAGTTAATACAGAGGCAAATGGAACAAAATAAATTTTCATTAAAGAAAGCAATTAATAAGAACTTTGTTGTCTGTGTTCATAAGTCTGAGTTCCTCATTAGAATTAGCTATTCAGTCTTCCATTTTGGAATTTGCTTACTTTCTTTTTATATAACACAAAAGCCATTATCATTTAATCAAAACTATTCCATTAAATAGCTGACCTTTCACTTCAGAAGACTTGGTGCTAAATTTGATTCAAATTCCAAGTTAAAAGCACTCTCAGCTAAAGGCAGAGGTATGTTTGTGAGTCTCAGATTCAGGGAGCTGGCTCTAAACCAGCTCTCTGTGCATTAAGGTTCTCTGCCTGAGTCAACGACTCATATTTTGCACATCTTTGGGAATGGTGCCCCTTGAAAGTGATTACTGCAACTCTGAGTCACAAATTTTAGAGTGTTAAATTCCATGGTCACTCTTGAGGGGAAAAAACGGAGCTGGAGGAATCAGACTCCCTGACTTCAGACTATACTATAAAGCTACAGTAATCAAGACAATATGGTACTGGCACAAAAACAGAAATATAGATCAATGGAACAGGATAGAAATCCCAGAGATAAACCCATGCACCTAAGTTCAACCAATCTATGACAAAGGAGGCAAGGAAATACAAAGGAGAAAAGACAGTCTCTTCAATAAGTGGTGCTGGGAAAACTGGACAGCTACATGTAAAAGAATGAAATTAGAACACTCCCTAACAACATACACAAAAATAAACTCAAAATGGATTAGAGACCTAAATGTAAGATAGGACACTATAAAACTCTTAGAGGAAAACATAAGAAGGACACTCTTTGACATAAATCACAGCAAGATCTTTTTTGATCCACCTCCTAGAGTAATGGAAATAAAAACAAAAATAAACAAAAAAACAAAAAAATTCCATGGTCACAGAACTATCCAAAAAATATTTTGAAATGTTGATTAAATGTTGAATTCCACCAAATCATAATTTATGAAGGTATTCTCCAAATGAAAGTCAAGGTTAAATGCATTTTGAAAATTTACCAAAAATGTAAACTTAATAAATAACAAACTTTTTTGATGGCTACAGGTTAAGATTATGTCAAAGGGCATGATCATTTTCCTAGCTATTAATACACATTGCCAGGTTACCTTCCCAAAACAGGAGTAACAAGTTTTTTGTTGTGTGCTAGATTCTGTTTTACTTGGACTTTTTTTTCCTGGGGGTGAGTCTTCTAAATTACATTTATAGTGTTAAGATGAGGCCACTGCCACAATACATTAATGTATTAATCTTTCAAATACATGAAGCAAAATGGTCTGTTTCTTTTTTTATTGGCCTGTTGCTTGCAACCAACAACCTTTAACTGATACACCTTCCCACATGTAGAACACTTCCAAATAGTTTACCTGCCATTCTACCTGGACCTGAAACCGCAAAGCAGTAAAGGTGAATTAAGGTAAGACCCAAGACAGAGAAGGGTGAGCAAGTAAATATTTGGTTGTAGGATTCTATTTTTCTTGTCCTACTTGCACATTTTTCCTGAGACCCGGATATGGGACTGAAAGAAATCTGTGTAGGGCAGCCTTCTTCAGGTTTGCATTTCTGCAAAGACCTACAGGACCTGATAAAGGTATAGGCAGCATTCCATGCAATTTCCTCTCCTCACAGGATTATAGGTAGACCCAGAATGTTTGCCCTAGTAACCTGCAGATGACCTTGGATTACACTGTTCTTCCTCTCTCAAGGAAAGCATTGAGGGCTGCCACACACAAATAGGACATGCTTTGAATCTCTCTCTAGTGTTACCAGAAGAAGACAGATAAAGAGAAAGTAATGGTTTTACATGTTTCTGTTTTCTAATTCCATTAGATTCCAGATCAAATATCTAAAAACCTGGGTGCAGAGTATGGTTCCGAGCAGGCTACTGAGAACAAAAAAGACCACCAGTTTAAAGATGAACCAGCGCTTTGTTTCTCAAAGAAAATGAAATTAGCAGCTTTTTGGAAAATGGAATGAAATAGAAATGGAATGGAAAAATGCTTATTTTAAAAACAACAATGCAGAATTTAAATTTTCTATTGCAAAAATCTTGACAAGACATTGGAAATACCATCTTGAAATGATAATGATTTAAGATAAACATAACGTTTTCCTGGTATAGTAAATAAAATGTCATTGTTAACTTTCTTCCATGGAACAGCTGTATAGGTAAAACACATTTTAACAATTTCAGACTATACCATTTGTGCCTACACCTTACCAAGTATACCTAGCAATTTGCATACAGCATTCACTTTCAAAGAGCAAGGGAAAAATAAACTAGTAATTAAGCAGAAGACATGCTGTTAGATTCAATGAATTGAATAGCTGGTGTGAATCTTTGACTTTTAAGTGCGTACAAAAGGGACATTAAAACATTCCTAACCACTCAACAATAGATATTCGCGTTGCCAAATTTTTTTTTTCTCATTGAAGCCCAGAAATTTTATGCAAAACTTTCATTTGAATTTCAGGCAAAATTTCGAAAACGTTTTGCTTTTAAAAAACAATCACAAATCTGTTCCTCCAATCTGTAAGGGAATAAAACATAAAGACCTCTCTGAACTTTCATCTCTATTATCAGTAATCCTTGAATCCTGCAGGATGTATCTAACTTGAAATATTTTCACCCAATCCATCAAAGCAGGTTGCAGATGTATATAATTTGTATTTACTTTTTTCTCTCACTCAACCATAAACCCTCTGAGGGCAGAGATTATTTTAGTCATGATTGTACTCAAGGCCAGACACAGAGCAGGCAGGCAAGGCACATCTCTCTTTAGTCGATACACACACAATTGTTCACACTGAGAAAAAAAATAGCACACAATTGAGGAAGAGCCTTTTCTACATCTTCTGCAGAGGAACTGTATATAAGTATTTAATATTTAGCATACAGTGTTCATTTGAGTCAGACCAAGTGCCTAAAATGGAATTCACCTCTTGCAATCCTCAGTGCTTGGCTGAGATTTGAGGGTGTCCAGAGGCAGCCTTTGGTGAGAAGGAGGATGGGCAGGAGAGACCATGGGTTGGAAAGGGGGACTGTTCACCTGGATGAGGAGCTGTAGGTTGTAATGGAAACATACATACCCTGATGCTTTTATTCTAGTAGGTCCACGTCACTCACTGAATATAGTTTCCAGAGACTTGTAGGATAACTGATTCATCCTGTCACATTCAATATACCCCTAAAACTATTGTGTAAGACTCATTCATTATTCAAAATTAGTCTGGTACTGGGCAGAGAGTGGAGTATAAAACAAGATCCCTGCTCTCAGGGAGCTTGTATTTTGGTAACTGGTAGTTTGGTGCAGAATTGAAGAAGCCCATCCCCCAAATCAGATGAAAAACAACAACAAAAATAGCAAATAACAATCAACATTGCCAATAGGAAAGAGTCCAAAACTCAAACTTCACATTTTGAGAAATACTATCTAAAGCCAGAGCAATTTGGAACTAAGTGAAAAAAAGTGCCAGAAATCAACATGCCTCTTGGGAAAACAGTACAGTGGGCTGAAGAAGGAAGGCAAAATTCTGAAAAAAAAAAAAAAAAAATATATATATATATATATAAACTCTACTTTGAGGGATGAGACTGGGGCATGTGGCTATCTGTGAAAAAACAAAGTACACCCCGAGAAGAATTCTTCCTTGTGATCAGCAGACAGTGACTCAGCCTGAGCTGAAAGAATCACACAGATCCTGCTCTCTAAAACTTTCTAGCAGGAGAAGACAAGCAAAGAGGGTGTAAGAAAAAGAATTTTCAGGATAATGTTCTTGACAGTATACATAAGCTTGACCAGATGGAGAGGAGAAAAATGAGAGTAAGGCAAAGCCTGAAGCCATTGGAGGCTTGTGCATCAGATCAGAATGAGAGCCCTTCTGGGGAAGACATAGACCTCAAGTCATGGGGTGGCCTTTGTGTGGGTCTGGAACATAATTTCAGGATAAAAGAACATGGCAGATCTGATACAGCTGCTCAGGCAGGCCTGAGTCCTCTTCCCTCCCCAGGTTCTCAGGCCTTGGTGTTGACGCATGTTTATACTAACAGACGGAAAAAAAATTAAGCTGATTTCATTATAACAATGAAATTTTTTAAAGTAACTTAAATTCTTCTATCTGTTACACCACTTACTTGTCATAGAAATCAGCCATTTTAGGACTGTTGAAGTCTGTAACATCTAAGACGTGCTTATTAGTTGGGCATATTTTACAAACCTATTAAAGAAAAAAATGGCATCTCAACTGCATTAATGTGAATTGCTAATGCTTCATTAATGATGCTTAAATGCACTGATCACTGAGTGAACAAAAGTGTGAGAAATTTTTAATCTCAAAAGTCATTACTGTTTTAAGTCATCTGTTTGTTTATGGTGACTAATTGTATACTTATTATTATACAAAGTCTATTTCTGTGGTGCAAAAAGCTGTTTTCCAATTACAAGGAATCTAATAAATGAATCTGAATAGTTTGATGGTAATGTAAGCATCCAGTGATTCACTTTTTTACACATCGCATTGCTTCACTGCAGTAAGAAACATCATTGTTCAGTAATACATGGAGAAGAAACTTTTTAGACCCGTGATTATTAACTTTTTCAGAAAACAGCAGACTGAGTTTTTCTACTTATAACTCAATAAAACCAAAATAAGCTGCTGTATTTACTTAATTGGAGCAAGAATTCCAGCAGCCAGGGTTTATGATTGGATGACTTAAATAACTCTCCATTCCACTGCATTGTCAGAGGGTATTCATTTATCTATTACTTCTGAGCACATGAAACTTGCACAAGGAACATTTTCTCTTGTTTTTCCACATTTTCTCTTCTGGAGATTGAGGAAAACATTGTGGCTGGTTTTCTATAACCTTCAGTTTTGGCAATTATTAAATCTTTAAGTTAAGGTCAGAGCTGATTCTCCAAGTATTCATTAATTGAAATTCATTAATTGAAATTGAAATTGCTTCATGTTTGGTAGCTTCTTATTCAGTATATCATTGGGGTGTGTGTGTGTGTGTAAACAGAGCATTTTAAAAAGACTCATCTGAAAATTGGAGCGCTGCTTAGACTTTGAAGTTTCAAATGCTATGAAGTCATAGAAAAGAAGAGGTCAATGTGTATGTATTAATAAGGAAAGACGTACTGTTAAGAAAGCAAGTTGCAAAATAATATTGTGGTATCTTCCTATTTGGATTTGAGTATTTTTAAAAAATATGAATCCTCTAGGAAAAAACTACCTGCTTACACCTCCTGGAAGGATATACCCGAAACCACTACTGACAAGAGAACTGGAAATCAGAAGTAGAAAGAAGATTCACCTCTCATTATACATCCCAGACTCCCAATCTCTCTGTTTCTTCCTACCTCTCTGTCTGCCCTTTGTCAGTTTCCTTTGCTTGTTCTTCCTACTGTACTCACATTCTACATGTCGGCAAGCCTCAGAACCTATCCTAAGCTCCCTTCTCTTCTCCATTCTCCAATAATGACCTCATTTAGGATGATGGCTTTCAATATCCTCAAAAACTGATGACTATCCAGTCAAAATTTCTATTCCTTACACCTTTCTGGAAAATTTGAATCATATAGCAAATTGGCCACTTAATATAACTGCATGGTTGACGAATGGCATCTCATATTTAATTTGACAAAAACAAAAACAAAACTCTTGTTTTTATCTCTGAATCCTTTCCAGCTAAATACATTAAACCATTATTCCTCCAGGTAAATAAGTCACAATCCAGGAATTATCCTTCATCCCTCTTTTTTCCTTACACTGAATATTCAATTTATCAAGGAGTCTTCCAGTGTTATCTCTGAAACATCCCTTACCCATCCATTTTCCTCCATCTCTTTGACTACAGTCCGCAATTAACCAACTATCATATCTCACACGAACTTCTTATAGGACTACTCCCTGCTTCTGCTCTTGTTTCCCCATAACCCATTTCTCCCATGGTAGCCAGAATCATCCAAGTTTTGTTCCCCTTCTCCTTAATATATGCCAATGGCTTCCCATTGTTCCTAGGACAAATCTGTACTTCTTACACTGGCTAGAAAGTCCGACTACTTGGGCCCTGCCTACCTCTGGGACCTCATCTCAGATTGCTCCACCCCTTTTCCACTAAGTTCCATCTATGTTGGCTTTTTTTTGGTTCCTCAACTAGACCAAGTATACTCCCACCCTTGCACCTTTCTACTAGCTGCTCCTTCTGTTCAAATCTTCTCCTTAACCCTCAAATGGCTTATTTTTTTCCTGTAACAGAGACTGATATTCAGAAGTGGAGTGCTGCCATTATGAAAGCCTAAAATGTGGAACTGGCTTAGCAGCGTGATGGCAGGAATAAAGGACACAGACATTGCAAGCTAAAAATCTTGTGACTCATTATGCTACAGCAAAACTTTTGGTAACAGTGTCTCCCATGATAATCTGGATGGCAAATCATATGCCTACGTGCCTACTGCTTTAGGGGAAGCAGCTAAACAAAGAGCCAGAATGTCACCATGCACCTGCAGCTTCTTGCCACTTTTTGGCAAGTTATTACGAGAGAGAGAGAGAGAGAAAGAGAGAGAGAGATGAGATCAGGCAAGAACTGGCCAGTTTGCAAGAGGTAAAGGGCTACAATATCTAGAAATCTGGGGCTTGACAAGGTTGGAAAAGCTTAACTATGTGTGCACTCCCAAACAGCAGGAGATAAGATTGTTTTTACTTAAAGCCATTTCCAAAAACCTTACATGAATCCAAATAGGGGAATAAAGCAGTGATTTTCAACTGGGGGGAAGTTTTGTCCCCCAGGGAATACTTAGCAATGTCTAGTGACACTTCTGGCTCTGACAACTGAGATAGAGGGTGATACTGGCATCTACTAAGTAGAGGCCAGGGATGCTGCTGAACATCTTTCGATGCACAGGAAAGCCCTACACAGCAAAGACTTAACCGAGACCTCCATAAAACTCCTAGAAGGAAACACAGGAACAAGTTCTTTGCCATTGGTCTTGGCAATGATTTCATAAATATGACACCCAAAACACAAGCAACAAAGCAAACGTAAACAAGTGGGACTCCATCAAACTAAAAAGCTTTTGCACAGCAAAAGAAACAATCACCAAAATGAGGTAACCTCCAAATGGGAGAAAATATTTGCAAATGACATATCTGATATGGGGTTAATATCCAAAATATATAAGGAATTCATACAGCACAACTGCAGAAAAACAATAAATAAAACAAAAGCAAAAGAACCAATTCAATTCAAAAAATGGGCAAAGGATATGAACAGACATTGTTCCAAAGAAGATATGCAAACAACAGGTCCATGAAAAGGTACTCAACATCACTAATCATTAGGGGAATGCAAATCAAAACCACAATGAGATGATTACTCACACCTGTTAGAATGGCTATTATCAAAAAGATAAGAAATAACTAGTGTTGGTGACGATGTGGAGAAAAGGGAAACCTTGTGCCCTGTTGGTGGGAATGTAAATTGGTGCAGCCACTATGGAGAACAGTGTGGAGGGTCCTCATGAAATTAAAAATAGAACTACCATATGATCCAGCAATCTTGTATCTGGGTATTTATCCAAAGGAAACAGAACACTAACTCAAAAGGATATCTGCACCCCCATGTTCACTGCAGCATTATTTATAATAGCCAAGACATGGAAACAACGTAAGTGTCCATTGATGGATGAATGGATAGGAATACACACATTATATACTGGAATATTATTCAGCCATAAAAGAAGGAAATTCTTCCATTTGCAACAACATGAATAAAACTTGAAGGCATTATGCTAAGTGAAATAAATCAGAAAAAAATACCATGTGATCGCACATAATTGTGGAATCTAAAAACCTGAACTCATAGAAACAGAGAACTGATTGGTGGTTTCCAGGGACAGGGGATGGGGTGGGAGAAATGGATGAAGGGGATCAAAGGGTACAAACTTCCAGTTATGAGATAAATACATTTGGGGGATGTAATGTACAGCGTGGTGTCTATAGTTAACAGTACTGTACTGTATCTTTGCAAGTTGCTAGAAGGGTAGATTTTAACAGTTCTCACCACCAAAAAGAAGCTACTATGTAACTATGTGAGGTGATGGATGTATTAACTAACTTTATCGTGGTAATCATTTTGCAATCTATACATATATCAAGTCATTACGTTGTACACTTAAAACTTACACGTGGTTACGTGTCAATTGTATCTCAATAAAGCTGGGGATAAAAAAGAAAACTGGTTCAAAATGTCAGTAGTGCTAAGACTGAGAAGACTTGTAAAGATGTGTGGTGAAAATCAGATTAGATCTGCCTTCTCCCAGAAACAGAGGTGAAGGAACTATGTCCATAAAAGAGCTTTGAGTATGATTACTGGCAATAGATCCAACTGAAACAAAAGGACTAGAAGTCTAAGCTTTCTAAGCGTTTTCAGTTGAACTCAAAAGCATTTCATGAGATTACTTCGGACTCATCATGGGAGTGCCTCTTCCATAATGCCAAAAGGTAGCTTCAGACTCTGCAAAGTGGGCTTGCGGTAAAAGTAGAAGGACTATTTGCAACTCATTTCATGCTTAATTAATGGGTAGATGCCATAAATGTGACAATGAAATAACAGGTATAAAAATAAACATTTCTTTCATACATTTCTTTCCAAGATATTTATAAGTGTAAAGATTTAAATATCTTCTTTCAAAGGTAATTAATATATAAAAATATATGTTAGTGTATTATACTTTGAGAGTTTATGTGATATACCTTTACATCACTCATGTATACAATGCCTTACTTTGTTTTATAATGTGGCTTGGGTAATGCTATCGTGATGCAATAATTTCTACATTTCTCCCCCCAAATTTATAATTACTAATTTAGTGCTTTTCATATCACATTTCTTATTAGAGTTAAAACTTCAGACATAATAGAAGGAAAAAGTATTAATTTCAAATTTGTGATGTCAAAAGCTTTTTGAAAATTTTGTTTACCTTTTCATGATCTTTATTCTCATCAAACTGATCATTTTCATTTCCAATAGACTAAGTGATAGCCTCTCTTAATATTAAGGTACAAATGTGAGAAGGATTTAGCTTGAAGCCATAGTTTAAATCACAAATGGCTCTTTTGGTTTCTTTGCATGAATTCCACACGAGAGCTCTAACACAGTACACATCCTGGAAAACATAAAATTCATTTTTTAAAATGTGGTTAATCTTTAGGCTTAAAAAAAAAAAAAAAAAAGAATCAAAACAAGTAAAAAAGACACAGGCAGGTTAGAGTAAAATAGTTTAAAGAGCCCCAGCCCATGAGTGCAGAGATCTGGATTTCGTCCCATGAGTTCCATTAACTAACAGGGTTGCACTAATTGTGCAGCCATGCAGGTTGTGCACTGGAAACTCGGGAGCACCATTCACATGCCCCAGACTTAGATCATGTGAACCGTGCCCCTCGGGGTTGCTGTCATGCACAACCTGGTGGCCCTGGAGCCCGCATAACTTTAACCAATCCATTCCCTGGATTTACTTTCTTCATCTGCAAAGTGAGACAACTGCAACAGATATCGTTCAGGCTTCTCACGTCATATACTTACAACCACCTTCTCCATGCATTTTCATTCACTACATTCCTTAGCTCTGCCTATGTTTTCAGAAAACTGCATATGCCATTTGGTGATAAATTGTTAATAATGTTAATGCAACATTTTATCAACCTATTTCACAGAAAGTGAAGTTTTTAGAGGCACATTTTATGAAAATGACGTATAGTAGTAAATGAGCTATAGTATAGTGTTACCGATTATAATAGTTTTTAACTTAAGTGCTCCTAAATTTCATTGGGATTTCATTGTGCATCCCAAGATGCACAATTTTCCCTGACTTAAAAACTAGTCAAGGAGATACTTAGTGGCACAGACATACATAAAAATAGGGAGAGGTAATTACAGTATCTAAAAAATAGCAAGCAGAGATGACAAAGGAAAGAATCATAGGAATAGTACACTATTATTAGTCATTTATTTGCATTAAAATTTATCAAACCTACTGGGTTAAGAATGTCCAAAGAAATAGCTTTATTAGCATCCTTTATTGCTTCTCTCATCTGTCCTAAATCAATGTAGAGAAGGTGGAAAGTAAGTATATTTTTCCATAGTCTCTCTTTACATTTCATTGCCAAGGATAAACTGGATAATAAATGCATATAATATTCTGATAAATATTCATTTATATGACATGTGCATAGATGGTTTCAATTTACTGAAAAGTACTGCAGAACACGCTGAAATTCTTACAGATTTATAAAGTGAGAAAAGGTTTTTTAAAATAAAAATGAGCCACTGAAGTAATCTAAATACAGTTGATGGTAGTAAAGAGCCTACCACCTCAAATCAGACCAGGAGGGTTGGCTTTGGACATAGCTTGAATTGGAGATGAAGATAAGCAACGTAAAAGAGCTAGAGAAGAAAATAGAAGATTAATCTGAGAGGAAAACTGGCTTTAATAATTCTTTACTTCTTTGAATAGAAGTCTACTAAAATGCTTTAGAAAGATTTGACAAATCTTGATAAGATGAAATATAATTGTTTCCCCCTCAAAACTTAATATTTTAACTATTTTTATAGACTGGGGATGAAAGTAGAGATTATCAGGGGCTTTTGCCTCCTATGCTAATGTATTAGTTATCTACTGCTGAGTAAAAAATTACTACAATACAAAGACCCAGGCCAGGGCTGGGTTCTGTTCTGGTGGTTCAACTGGGGAAGGATCCATTTCCCCACTCATGTGACTGTTGTAAGCATTCGCTTCCTTGCGGTTATAGGATTCATAGAGGCTGACTTGTTTAAAACTACAAGTGGAGACAGAGAGAAAGTCAGCTAGCAAGACAGATTCTAGTATAACATAACAATCAGTAGAGTGGGATTCCATCACATTTGCTATATTCTACTGGTTAGAATCAAGCTAGTCACAGGTCTTGTAAGAGGAGGTAATTATACCAGGAAACGGAGGTCATAGGGGCCGCCTTAGAGTCTGCCATCAGATATTGATACCACCCTCTGGCATCAATAATTCACATCTCTTCCACATGCAAAATACATTTTTCTCTTCTTAAGATTCCCAAGAGTCTCATTGCATTATAGCATCAGCTCAAAGTCTAAACTCTCATCATCTAAATTAGGAATTAAGTCCAGGTGCAGATTAGGCTATTAGGTGTAATCTGTTAAGTACAGCTCCTGAGAAACAATTACTCTCCATATTCAGACCTGTGAAACTAAAGTTATCTGTCCAAACATAGCCAACATGCAATGGTGGGATAGGTGTAGGAAAACTGCTGTAGACATCCTAATTCATAAAGGGGCAAAATCAAAGGTCAAAAACCATTACTAGTCTACAGGAGTTTAGAAATCAATCCAGCCAGACAAAAGTTGGGAGTTCCTTTATTAATTTTCAAAGGCTGGAAATAATCCTCCATGGCTCTCAGCCTAGTCATCTGCGATCTTGG
Organism: Balaenoptera physalus; assembly: GCF_965194825.1. Lineage (NCBI taxonomy): Eukaryota > Metazoa > Chordata > Mammalia > Artiodactyla > Balaenopteridae > Balaenoptera > Balaenoptera physalus. Next base: position 87,084,919 of record NC_138887.1, on the reverse strand, counting down.
TTCTGCCCTTCAAAGCATCTTTCTTTTTCATAAATGGTAGCATAGGTTTACAGCCAGGTAGTTTTACCAGCCTACTTCCTGACAGAAGAATGTTGGGAGTCCAACAACCTCCTTTCATTTTGTTCTCTCTCTGCCCCTTTCCACCCAAGCTGGAAGTGTTTCTGCTGAAACAATTTTCTCAAAAATTTTGTGGGTCTCTCATGGATTTCAATGGGAGTTCATTCCATTAGACAAAAGCCATACCCACAGATCTTTTCAAGATAATCTTTTTTCTATCTTTGGCTCCTACTGAGATAGTTGAAGAACAACAAACTGCTGGAAACAATTTGCTTACTTCCTGCTATTATACAACAAGAATCCCCCTTCCTCCATTTTCCAATAACAGGCTCACTTCCTTTTGAGTCTTCCAAGAGTCCTTGAAGTCCAGATATCTACTAACAGCTTGTTTGAAGGCGTTTAGGCCTTTTCTATTATAACTCAAAATCTCTCTAGACTACCCAGTGCCTGTCTTCAAAGCCATTCCCACATTTTTAGGTGTTTGTTATAGCAGCATCCCATTTCCAAATACTAAAATCTGTATTTGTCTGCTATTGCTGCATGCCAAATCGCCACAAACTTAGTAGCTTAAAACAACGTACATTTATTATCTCACAGTTTCTGTGGGTCAGTAGTGTGGACATGACTTAGTTGGACCATCTGCTTAGAGTCTCACAGGTTGTTATCAAGGTGGTGAGCACAGCTGCATTCTTATCTGGAGGCTCAGCTAGAGAGGGGTTTGCTTCCCTGTTCGTGCAGTTCTTGGCAGCATTCAGTTCCTTTTGGCTACAGAATTCATGGCACTTATTTCTTCAAAACCATCAAAGTAAAAGGGGGAGCGAGTCCACTAGCAAGATGGAGTAGTGTAGAATGTAATATTATCATAAGACATCTCATCACCTGCGCCATACTCCACTGGTTAGAATCATATCACAAGTTCTGCTTACATTTAAGGGGAGAGGATTCCATGTGAACACCAGGCGGCAGGGATCAGAGGGGCCACCTTGGATCTTTCACTCTTTCCCCGAATTCTCTAATCCTCTTCTCCTTAACTGCTCCCTCACATTCTATTTTCCTAGTGAATGAGAGTACTAGAAATTCCTCAAACATAATACACACCTTCACATTTCTGAACCTTTGTACATTCTGTTTCTTCTAACTGGAATGTCTTCAGTCCACTTCTAGCCAGCGGTGCATGCATGTGTTGGTTAAGTTCCTTAACATTCAAGAGTGGAAGTCAGCTCTGCCTTTAACTCAGCTGCCTGTCAAAATATCGGGTTCTACTCTCCCTACACAGGTTCTCTCTACCTCAAGCTCTTAGCAGAAAAAAAAAACTTGGTCCCATCTGCTCCAAGAGAGTATCTATGGGAGGCTATAGGAAAGATAATACTGGATCTATGTTCCTCTAATTATATTCAATTTTATTCTTGACTCAGTCAGTATCTTTGGTTCGTGGTTCTTGACCTCCAGTGCAGCCCCACCACATTCCTAGTCTGGCCCCCTCCTCCTTAGCTTTAGAACACTTTTCAGAGGTCTGCTTCCAGCTCTAATCTGGGCCACGTCTGTGGACACTCCCCGCTCCCAGCTTTTCCCCTCCCAAAGTTTCCCACGATGAAAACCAGAGTCATCTCTTTGGAGCATCACGTTAATTTTATCTGCACTCTACACTATAGGATTTATTAAATCACTCATTCACTCAACTAATGTAACCTCTGTTAGCTGCTTGATATCCAGTGATGGTCTCTGTGCTGAGTGACTGACAATCTACTGAGGGGGACAGTTGTAAGCAGATAATGGCCATGTGTTTGTAATGTGCTATCAAAAAAATATGCAAGCAAAGGCATGGAATCATGCAAAGGCCTCCTGGTTTGAGGAAATTAAAACAATTTGCTGTGTCAGAATTAAATGTGAAATGCATAAGGGAGCGTTGGAAAAAACACAGCTAAGAGGTAAATGTGGGTGACCAATTCCCAGCCTTTAATTTTCAAATTAAAAGAAATATGGAACTTTTTAGGCAGCCAGTAAAGAGCCATCAAAGATTTTTTAATATAAAAGTAGAAATTTTTGAAACAGTGTTTGAGGAAGATAACTCTGATAGAAGCCTATCAAAAAGTTAATACAATAGTCCAGGTATAGAAATAAACAGGGAATCAACTCAAGAATCATTTTAGAGGTTTAGCTGACAGAAGTTGACAGTTTTTGGATGAAAGACAGAGAAGCCTTGGAATATCTCTGAAGTGTTTATCTTAGGTAAATTCCTGGAAGATGGAACCATGAATCAAGACAGGGAACACAAGAAGAGATGCAGACTTGAGGAGAAAGTCTCAGGAACGTGGAATCTTGTATGAAATTGGATACAGCATTACTGTTTGAACTCAAGCTATTTGCATCCTTCTCTGCTCAACCCACAGAAGCAGATTTCTCTCCAAGTCACGTTTTGGGAAATCTAGGAGGTGAAGGATAAAAACTAAGGGAGCTTCATCATCTTTCAAGGGATGAAAGCCTTGGATTTAAGTACATCTCTCCTGGCATACAAAACATGGTTTTCCTAAGTGGTACCTCCCTCAAAAATAGTAGTTCTGTATTTGAACCTCTGGGTTTATCCTGTGCATATGAAGATGTTGTCCCAATGCACTTTTAAGATGCAGTGCTTTAATCAAGCTGATTGTAACTTATTAATGTATAAAAACATCTTAGTATAGGAAGCACTTGACATTTCAAAATAGTGGCTTTTTGTTAACTACTGCTTATATACAGTGAGTGTAAGGTCTCCAGTGGAAACTTAATGTCATAGAGGAAACAGGTTTGTTAGGTTGAAAATATATCAGCACAATCCAGAGAGAAACAGTGCATTTTACCACATACTGCATGAGAATATGCCATTCTTGAAAACATTGGTGTGTGGAAGAAAGTTTCATATTTACAGCCAACATTACAGTCATACTGGAAATAAATGAAAAATATTATTAATAATCTTTGAATTAACATTTTATTATTAAAGCATTATAACAATAGTGCAGAATATTTGAAAAATCGATGGGGAAATATATAATCCCACTATCCTTAAATAAGTTACAAACAATTTTATATGTTTCCTTTCCGTCTTCTCTACATAATTGTATATAGCTATCATAATAGCCTGCATTCTATTTCCTGTACTTATTTTTCACTTAAGATATTAAGGGTATTTCTACATTGCTATGTTACATTCACGATCATTTCTTCTAATTGCACAGTCTTCTAACAAGTAGGTCCACCTTAATTTACCTAGTATGATATTATCATGGGATATTTTTTCTTCTAATTTTTTTGCTGTTATCGATAATACTGCAATGAACATCTTCCTGAACAAGGTTTTCCCCTTATTTTAGTTTACTCTTACAGGATAAATTCAATAAATTGACTTGCTGGATAAAATACTACAGATCTTGGACTTCCCTGGTGGCGCAGTGGTTAAGAATTGGCCTGCCAATGCAGGGGACACAGGTTCGAGCCCTGGTCCGGGAAGATACAGCGGAGCAACTAAGCTCATGTGCCACAACTACTGAGCCTGTACTCTAGAGCCCGTGAGCCACAGCTACTGAAGCCCACGCGACCAGAGCAGGTGCTCCGCAACAAGAGAAGCCACCGCAATGAGAAGCCCGCGCACCGCAACAAAGAGTAGTCCCCGCTCGCTGCCTCTAGAGAAAAGCCCACACGCAGTAACGAAGACCCAATGCAGCCAAAAATAAATAAATAAATAAATTTTAAAAATAAATAAATAAAGGTCAGAGCCTTGAGAATGTGCTATCCTGTATATTAAAAAAAAAAAAAAAAATACTACAAATCTTTTCATGGCTCTTGGTTCCTGTTACCACATTGCTTTTCATGACGGTTATATCATTTGTCTTCCCACTTGCAAGGTATAAAAATACCACTTTCATTGTCTCTTCTCAACCATTTCCTTTAACTAATCTGAGTAGAAAAATAACTTGTTCTGCCTTTTAATATTATTCTATGATTACTAGCAACCACAAACATTTTTCCTGTTTCCTAAATAGTTCTACTTCTCTTTGGATGAAATTTCGTGTTTGCCAATTATATTGGGGTACAACTTTTTGCTTCCAACTGAACGTACTTTTCATATGTCATCTTTAGCTCTGATTACACACACTAAAATACTTTTCTTTGTCAATTCTTTGGTGGCACAGTTTTTCAGAGCAATTTAATGGTCAGCTAGAATTGCCAAACATAAAAATCCCTCGCAACAAATCTAACCATAATTTTATACTGTAATGGATGAGCACAATTGGTTGTTTTAAATCACCATCCTTATTAATCTTAACAGGTCTCTGCAAAACCACTCCAGGACTTTTGCTATTCCTTTAGGGTTGGCTTATGCCATCATTCCATAAATGTTTCCTATAATAACACTTGCTTTTTAAAAACAACATAAAAATCCAAGAGGTTGTTTTAAAAACTTGTAACATTAGCCACACATTTATACAAATCAATTCACATCCTTAGAGATTATAATTTTTAAAATACATTTAACAGGCATAAAAATTACAGTTAACAGTAAATATACTTTCAAAACACAAATGCATCACAGAAAAATTCATGAAAATGAAAAATAAGCATTTATGTTAGGTTCATTTGCAAGCAAATATTATCTTCAATGTCTGTCCAAGGGTGATCAATACCCATGGGAAACAGCACAACCGCAAAGTGAAATGGGACGATCACAGATTCTAGAGTCAGAAAAACTGATTTCAAATCCTGTTTTGCCAATTAGCAGTAACTGAGTGAACTCAACCTTGTTATTCCACATCTGTTTCTCATCTATAAAATATAATATAACCTTCCTCTCAGTACAGGGAGCTTTGGATACTTTTTTTTTTTTGGATACTTTTATTTATCCCACATTCTTACAACATTGCTTTAAGGCAGAAATTGTAGCTTCCATTTTACATGGGGATCTCTGACTTCTCTATTTAAACAATAACTTCCCCTTACACTCCAGACTTCCTTTCCCCCATTATCCATCTTCATTGTTCTCCATAGCACAGCTCACCATCTGATATACTATTTATGTTTACTGTCTGCATTTCGCCACTAGGAAGTAATCTCCTTGAGAGCAGGGATTTTGCTTTTTTCACTGCTGTATCTTCAGCGCCTAGAAAAGTGTACTCAATAGATATCTGTTGAATAAACTATGATACCACTCTTAAGCCAGGTTTCTCATATCACTTTTCTCTACTATTTATAATTTCTTTAAAAAATTATTTTATAGGCAAAAATATATTCTAAGTTATGACAAATCTATTTATTTTTCATTTGTTATCTAATCGGTAAATGAGAGAACATTTTTGACTGGGGAAACTTCAGCAATGTGCTTGAAACCCCTCCTACACATATTTAAAACGCTATCTCTTATAAAGTGTCAAATCTATTCTTTCCAATTTATTTTAAATTGAGATTCAACATTAAAATATCAAGACATTAGATTGTGCATTCAATATAATCTTCGGGCATTATGTTGAATCTGTGGTGAAATTCTCCAAGATGGACCTCAAAATCCAAGTCAGCATGAATCTACAGGGCTAAAGAGTTTTCAAATCCAGTGTGCATATTATCCTGTACAAATTTATATATATAAAAAAAGGAAAGCCATTTTTGTCCTATAAATCCATGTGGGAAAAAGAGATACAAAAATAGTTTTTTGTGTGTGTGGTTGACTAGGAATGACAGCTTTGGAAACAGCTGAGTCTGTCCCCTAGCTCTGCCACTTATTAGCTGTGTGACTTTTAATATAGTATTTAATCCCCCGAAGCCTCAGTTTCCATGGTTGTAAATGACAAATGTAAATGACAAGTCTTACCTTGTGAGGCTGTGAGGATGGATCGAGATCAGCAAGGGAAGTAACCAGTACAGTGCCTTACATAATGGAGAAGCTCCATAAATCACCTCCTTCCCTCCATTCCTTTCACAATTAGGCAGTGGAATGATTGCACAGGACTGAGTGTGAATCCACCTTCCTTCTTACCAGCTGCCTGACTTTGGGCTCATTACACTATCACTCTGCTTCCACTAATCCACCTGTATTAAGTTACTGGGGATCCTGCCAATCTCTTAGGTTTCTCGTGTGGACTAAGTGAGATAATTCACATGCCGTGCTTAGCATTCTGCCCCAAACCTGCCAAGTGCTCAGGGAGAAAGTTTATTTTTAGTAGTAATAATAATATAAGTAAATGTAAGTAAAATGACACTGCAGAACAGTCAGAAGAGCCAATTTCTCCCTAAACTTACTCTACTAGACACAAATTTAATGGAAAAGAAAAGAAAAATTCCACTCGTAACGAAAGTCTCTCATTTACTTATTTGAGAGTGATACCATTGTTTTAGGAGATGCAGAAGATACTACGGTTGATGAGATTTGTAACTTTCTTCATTTTCCATATTCTCAACACAGAATACATATGACCTCTACAACTGGAAAAATAGTTACTTAAAACAACAACAACAACAAAGCATGAAGCAGCATAAAATATTCAGAAAAATGGTTGATGGTGATGCCTGATACGGACCACGTAATGTGCTGTGTTTTCTGGGTTGGAGCATTTCATGTTTTTTACATGATGCCATGTATAGCTGCTGGAAACACATGGCTGTCATCAAATAGCACATTGCACTCCTACAATTTGCACCTTTTTGGAAATTCTAAGCAACAGCCCCCCAGGTTTACCTTTGGTATGGAGGCAATCCTTGAGGCGTTTGTTAATTGCTGGATGGCTTTCTTGTGGAGATTCAGGTTCTGGAGAGCAACTGCTAAATGAAAATGACCCTCATAGAGCTGGAAGAGAAAAACGGTGTCAAAATACTCAAGGTTTTCTGTGTTTTTGTTTTGTTTTTTGAAGTAGGAAGCTTTTGGCTAAGCTTAAACTATAAAAAAGAAGTTCTTTCTGCCCTTTTACTAATGTCATCCATGATGTCGGGGAAGTTGCCTCTGTCTCCCCAGTGCCACTGAGAACAGACCAGTCCAAAGACACATAAACCAAAGTAAGCTCATGAGTCTATGGTGACACGCATCTATAGATCCCTACACAGTACAGCTCCAAACCCTCACTAGTCTAGGAGTTTAGTGGTTTGAAATGGCAGACACATTCTCCTGTAGTACAATCTAGCTTACAGTTCCCTCTTGAAACTATGACAACGTATTTCCTATAGGTTCCTGGATACTGTGAAAGTTTTTGTCCGTCAGTTTACATTCCTAACCGTGTAAGAGCAAATCTCCTGGCTTGTGAGTAAACAGATACATTAACAGCCAGAAGAACAGGCAGCAGAGGTAGAAAAATAACAGGGCTGATTCCAGAAGCCTGTCTTCTACCATGATGTGCTAAACTACACAAAATTACACAGAAATTCATTCTTAAAATCTCAACCACTGTTATTTTCAATATTTTCCAATGCTGTAAGTTATGTGCCACAATTTTAAAGTCTTTAAATAGATACCCGTTTCCAGAAAAAGTATGTATTTCATTCTGACACTACTGATTCTAAATACGTTATTATGTCTAAAAGAGGCACTGAGGCAAAGCATTGAACCAAACAAACCAGACACAGCTCAGTGTTCTGACTCAACAATAAAGTGTTTTTTTTTGTAATATCTTCCTTTGGTCTAGGGTCTCCCTCTGTTATGTGACATTGGTGCAAGTCGAGATACAGTCCGCCCTCTGAAACTGCAGGTTCCACATCCACAGATCTACACTGTATTTACAACTATTTACATAGTATTTACATTGTATTAGGTAATACAAGTAATCTAGAGAAGATTTGAACTATATGGGAGGATGTGCATAGGTTATATGCAAATACTATGCCATTTTATATTAGGGGCAGATTTGAGCATCCAAGGATTTTGGTACTGGTTGGGGAAGCAACCCCTGTAGAAACCAAGGAAGGACTGAATACGTTAAGTCAGAAGAGAGCCTAAGGCTTTTAGCTGACACTACCGATCGTTCCAAAGCCATGTGGAGACACATCAGAAAGAGGAGGGACCTGGATCTGGCTCAGACCTCCAGGCTCATGTCAGGGAGCTTCTCAGATGGGAGTCACTCAACCACTCTGTACTTCAATTTCCCCACCAATAAGATGCAGTGAACCAGGACACACTCCTGAGGGCCTTCTCAGTGCTAACATTCTGTGGTTCTCCGACTTTGCTGGTGCCTAAGTTCTGGGCAAGATTTCTGGGGCTTGACCCAGAAACACAAGAAGAAGCAATAATTCACTCTTTCTGTCTGCCGAAAACAAACAATAAAATACCAGAAATGAGACAAAATACAATTTAGAAATGAATAAGACAAAATAAAGTGTAGTTATATCTACTGCTACTTATACTTAGTATTTATAAGTTCGGGGAGGTCACCAAATATGTTTTTTCTCATTCATCACTCTCCTCCATTTCTTTGAAAGACTTAACCCTTTTTTATTCCTTGCTCATCTTTCAAGAAAGTCTCTCCCAGGTGGGGTCTTAGCCCTACTCTCATTCTCTTCCCCCTTTATGACTGCTTCTCTCTGACTTTTCTTCCACTTCTCCCATCTTAACCCTGTGTTTACCGTAAAGGTCAGCTCTTTCTCCTTTGCTCTTCCGTCTGTATATTTACTTGCTTGGAAAAATCATACTTTCACATCTATTAACCTACTTTTTCCATGTTAAAGATTTTTCCAATCCACAGCCACAGTGCAGGTTCTGCCCTAAGCACATATGTCTATCTATAGGACAGATATTTATATATCCTGACATCATGACATTCTAACATGTCCCAAATTAAATTAATCATTTCCTCCTTCTCCGTTCACCAAGAAAAATCCAGGCTAGTTCATCCCTCCAGTTCTTCCTTTTTTATTAATAACACTGCTCTTCTCTCTTCTCTCAAGCCACTAGACTCAAAAGCTTTGGGCCTTTTCTTTTATCTTGTGTGTGTGTGTGTGTGTGTGTGTGTGTGTGTGTGTGTGTATTCTGTCATGGTTAGGGGGAGTTAGACTGTCTTTGCTTAAATCTCAAGGTGGCCACCTGCTGGCTTTATGACCTGGGCAAGATATTCAACCTCTCTGTGCCTCAGTTTCCTCATTTGTAAAATGGGGATGATAACAATACTTATCTCATAAGAGAAGTGCAAGAAGTAAATTGTTACTATACTGTAACATGTTTAGTACGGTGTCTGCCATATGCTAGGTGTTCAGTAAAAAACAGCCAACCAAGAAAAAAAACCAAAGTATACTAATGCCAGGAAAAACAAAAGGCAGTACAGGAAAGGAAATGTGATAGCTATATACTATGTGTGGTTCATCTGTGAATGTGTCATATGATGTAAATATTGAATATGGACTTAAACTACACTGGAAGGATGAGGAAGGGGCAGTATGTGCAGGGCACTGAAGCTGGGTGTGTGTTTGTGTGTGTGTGTGTGTGTGTGTGTGTGTGTGTGTGTGTGTGTATGAGAGAGAAAGAGATTCTGTGAGAGATGATATAAGAGAACTAAATCATCATATCGTCATCCTCCAGAGTAGAAAGCCAATATGTGATGTCTGTAACAGAAACATCAAGAAATAGTAATATAAACATGTTATTGAGAAGCATAGAGATAAATGCTAGGAGAAAAACATTAAATTAAGACTAGGCCCAGGAACCAGGGTCGGGATGGGATATATCTGAGAGCTACTCTTTTTGTTCCTTAAAAATCTTATAGTAGTATCTGACTTTAAACACTAAACCCAAAGATTACTTTGATAAAAATAAAAAAATTTTAAAGTAACTCATTAAATCATGGAGTACATGTTCAGAGGTCACATAAATCTTGGGAAAATGCTGGTACCTGTAGAAGGTACATTTTGTACATTTTGATTTCCCACACTGTAACTTGTAGTCTAAGCTAAAAATATAAACTAATCCAGAAAATGGTTAGGGAAATTCATGATAAATTTATAAGCGAGGCATAAAAAAGGTAGGGATGTCTGAGTGACAGCTTAGCTTTTTGAGGTATCATGAAAGGCAACCATGATCTCTGAAAAATGTCCCTTATCACTGTGAGGAATAGAAAGCCAGGTTACAAGGAATTCTAAATCCGACCGGCAATTCAACAAACAGGGTTTTTTCAATAGTGATCAGTCCCAAGATGGTTTTAGTAATATGGTCCAAAATACTTTTTATTTAAGCATAAAAGTTGCCATTTTTATTGTTTTATAATATTTCCATAAGATATCATTGCCAATACATACTTGGAATAATATTTATGGAAACCAATTATTTACAAAGTATGTTGAATTTCACTGATTGAAACTACAGCTTCAGCACAGTTTAAAAAAAACTTCGAAATATGTGCTACCTAATAAATTTAGATGGGTTTGTTATCCTTTCCTAAAAAATGAGACCAACAAAATTTATGGTATTTAATAAAAGTGAGGAATTCAAAACCTCCAATTAATAATTTTTAGTAATTAATGGGTTAGAAGATGATTTGTTAAAACTGTCTAAACCCAACTTGATGGTGGTAGGACTGGAAGAGACTTATTGGGGAAAATGCCTTGGGGCTAATTTCTGCTTTGTTATGGCTTGTTCCAATGAGCTTTTGAAAATCAATCATGGCTCATAAGCACGAAAAGCTCATCTCTTGCTACTGAGCTCAGAATAAGTGGGTAGCTTTCTGAGGAAGATGAGTACCACTAAGATTCTAAGAGAAGAGTGGGTTGGCAAAACGAAGGGTATCATCACAGAAGATACTCAGATACAGCCCTCGAAGTGCACATTCAAGCACTTGGCGTAGCTTTAATTCTACCTCTTCAATATCTTTAAGAGGAAGAAAATAAGTTAATTGGAAGAGTTATTCCAGCCTGAATATGTGAATAAATGAAAATCATCTGGAGCCCGCCAGCCAAAAAAAAACAGTGAGTGCTTGTAAAATCAACAACCTTAGTGTCTCCACAGAAAAGACAACAGGATTGGATGAGACTTCTTTTCACATGCAGGGTTCAAGTCATGGTGATGAGCATGTTTCCAGAGACTGCCATGAAACAAGTTTTCCTCAGATGTTTCCTTCCCGCAATCTAAGGAAGTGGGTTTTGAAGTATCACAATGAATTAAGAATCTTTTTACACATTGCTTTCTTGCCTAAAATTCATACCATCTTGGTTCCTAATTCTTCCCCTTCTCAGTCAGAGAAACAGTATTAAAAGAACTCCACATTTGCTTCTGTGATCACCACATTAAAATTTACATGCATTTTTTATTTTATTTTTTGTGTCTCTCATATATATATATATATATATATATATATATATATATATATATATACACACACACATATTTTTATACAGCAGGTTCTTATTAGTCATCAATTTTATACACATCCGTGTATACATGTCAATCCCAATCTCCCAATTCATCACACCACCACCACCACGACCCCACCACTTTCCCCCCTTGGTGTCCATACGTTTGTTCTCTACATCTGTGTCTCAACTTCTGCCCTGCAAACCAGTTCATCTGTACCATGTTCTAGGTTCCACATATATGTTAATATATGATACTTGTTTTTCTCTTTCTGACTTACTTCACTCTGTATGACAGTCTCTAGATCCATCCACGTCTCAACAAATGACTCAATTTCGTTCCTTTTTATGGCTGAGTAATATTCCATTGTATATATGTACCACCTCTTCTTTATCCATTCGTCTGTCGATGGGCATTTAGGTTGCTTCCATGACCTGGCTATTGTAAATAGTGCTGCAATGAACATTGGGATGCATGTGTCTTTTTGAATTACGGTTTTCTCTGGGTATATGCCCAGTAGTGGGATTGCTGGGTCATATGGTAATTCTATTTTTAGTTTTTTAAGGAACCTCCATACTGTTCTCCATAGTGGCTGTATCAATTTACATTCCCACCAACAGTGCAAGAGGGTTCCCTTTTCTCCACACCATCTCCAGCATTTGTTGTTTGTAGATTTTCTGATGATGCCCAATCTAACTGGTGTGAGGTGATACCTCATTGTAGTTTTGATTTGCATTTCTCTAATAATTAGTGATGGTGAGCAGATTTCATGTGGTTCTTGGCCATCTGTATGTCTTCTTTGGAGAAATGTCTATTTAGGTCTTCTGCCCATTTTTGGATTGGGTTGTTTGTTTTTTTGATATTGAGCTGCATGAGCTGTTTATATATTTTGGAGATTAATCCTTTGTCTTTTGATTCGTTTGCAAATATTTTCTCCCATTCTGAGGGTTGTCTTTTGGTCTTGTTTATGGTTTCCTTTGCTGTGCAAAAGCTTTGAAGTTTCATTAGGTCCCATTTGTTTATTTTTGTTTTTATTTCCATTACTAAGGAGGTGGATCAAAAAAGATCTTGCTGTGATTTATGTCAAAGAGTGTTCTTCCTAAGTTTTCCTCTAAGAGTTTTATAGTGTCCGGTCTTACAATTAGGTCTCTAATCCAGTTTGAGTTTATTTTTGTGTATGGTGTTAGGGAGTGATCTAATTTCATTCTTTTCCATGTAGCTGTCCAGTTTTCCCAGCACCACTTATTGAAGAGACTGTCTTTTCTCCATTGTATATCCTTGCCTCCTTTGTCATAGATTAGTTGACCATAGGTGCGTGATTTTATCTCTGGGCTTTCTATCTTGTTCCATTCATCTATATTTCTGTTTTTGTGCAAGTACCGTATTGTCTTGATTACTGTAGCTTTGTAGTATAGTCTGAAGACAAGGAGTCTGATTCCTCCAGCTCTGTTTTTTTCCCTCAAGACTGCTTTGGCTATTTGGGGTCTTTTGTGTCTCCATACAAATTTTAAGATTTTTTGTTCTAGTTCTGTAAAAATGCCATTGGTAATTTGATAGGGATTGCAGGGAATCTGTAGAGTGCTTTGGGTTGTAGAGTCATTATCACAATATTGATTCTTCCAATGCAAGAACATGGTATATCTCTCCATCAGTTGGTATCATCTTTAATTTCTTTCATCAGTGTCTTATAGTTTTCTGCATACAGGTCTTTTGTCTCCCTAGGTAGGTTTATTCCTAGGTATTTTATTCTTTTTGTTGCAATGGTAAATGGAAGTGTTTCCTTAATTCCTCTTTCAGATTTTTCATCATTAGTGTATAGGAATGCAAGAGATTTCTATGCATTGATTTTGTATCCTGCAACTTTACCAAATTCATTGATTAGCTCTAGTAGTTTTCTGGTAGCATCATTAGGATCCTCTATGTATAGTATCATGTCATCTGCAAACAGTGACACTCTTACTTCTTCTTTTCCAATTTGTATTCCTTTTATTTCTTTTTCTTCTCTGATTGCTGTGGCTAGGACTTCCAAAATTATGCTGAATAATAGTGGTGAGAGTGGACATCCTTGTCTTGTTCCTGATCTTAGAGGAAATGCTTTCAGTTTTTCACCATTGAGAATGATGTTTGCTGTGGGTTTGTCATATATGGCCTTTATTATGTTCAGGTAGGTTCCCTCTATGCCCACTTTCTGGAGAGTTTTTATCATAAATGGGTGCTGAATTGTGTCAAAAGCTTTTTCTGCATCTATTCAGATGATCATATGGTTTTTATTCTTCAATTTGTTAATATGGTGTATCACATTGATTGATTTGCTTATATTGAAGAATCCTTGCATCTCTGGGATAAATCCCACTTGATCGTGGTGTATGATCCTTTTAATGTGTTGTTGGATTCTGTTTGCTAGTATTTTGTTGAGGATTTTTGCATCTGTATTCATGAGTGATACTGGTCTGTAATTTTCTTTCTTTGTAGTATCTTTTTCTGATTTTGGTATCAGGGTGATGGTGGCCCCATAGAATGAGTTTGGGAGTTTTCCTTCCTCTGCAATTTTTTGGAAGAGTTTGAGAAGGATGGGTGTTAGCTCTTCTCTAAATGTTTGATACAATTCACCTGTGAAACCATTTGGTCCAGGACTTTTGTTTTTTGGAAGATTTTTAATCACAGTTTCAATTTCATTACTTGTGATTGGTCTGTTCATATTTTCTGTTTCTTCCTGGTTCAGTCTTGGAAGGTTATACCTTTCTAAGAATTTGTCCATTTTTTCGGGGTTGTCCATTTTATTGGCATAGAGTTGCCTGTAGTAGTCTCTTAGGATGCTTTGTATTTCTGCGGTGTCTGCTGTCACGTCTCCTTTTCATTTTTAATTTTATTGATTTGAGTCCTCTCTCTCTTTTTCTTGATGAGTCTGGCTAATGGTTTATCAATTTTGTTTATCTTCTCAAAGAACCAGCTTTTAGTTTTATTGATCTTTGCTATTGTTTTGTTTCTATTTCATTTCTTTCTGCTCTGATCTTTATGATTTCTTTCCTTCTGCTAACTTTGGGTTTTGTTTGTTCTTCTTTCTCTAGTTCCTTTAGGTGTAAGGTTAGATTGTTTATTTGAGACTTCTTTTGTTTCCTGAGGTAGGCTTGTATAGCTATAAACTTCCCTCTTAGAACTGCTTTTGCTGCATCTCATAGGTTTTGGATCGTTGTGTTTTCATTGTCACTTGTCTCTAGGTATTTTTTGATTTGCTCTTTGATTTCTTCAGTGATCTCTTGCTTATTTAGTAACGTATTGTTTAGTCTCCATGTGTTTGTGTTTTTTACGTTTTTTTCCCTGTAATTGATTTCTAATCTCATAGCATTGTGGTCAGAAAAGATACTTGATATGATTACAATTTTCTTAAATTTACTGAAGCTTAATTTGTGACCTAAGATGTGATCTATCCTGGAGAATGTTCTGTGCACACTTGAGAAGAAAGGGTAATCTACTGTTTTTGGATGGAATGTCCTATAAATATCAATTAAGTCTATCTGGTCTATTGTGTCATTTAAAGCTTGTGTTTCTTTATTAATTTTCTGTTTGGATGATCTGTCCATTGGTGTAGGTGAGGTGTTAAAGTCCCCCACTATTATTGTGTTACTGTCGATTTCCTCTTTTATAGCTGTTAGCAGTTGCCTTATGTATTGAGGTGCTCCTATGTTGGGTGCATATATATTTATAATTGTTATATCGTCTTCTTGGATTGATCCCTTGATCATTATGTAGTGTCCTTCCTTGTCTCTTGTAACATTCTTTATTTTAAAGTCTATTTTATCTGATATGAGTATAGCTACTCCAGCTTTCTTTTGATTTCCATTTGCATGGAATATCTTTTTCCATCCCCTCACTTTCAGTCTGTATGTGTCCCTAGGTCTGAAGTGGGTCTCTTGTAGACAGCATATATATGGGTCTTGTTTTTGTATGCATTCAGCAAGCCTGTGTCTTCTGGTTGCAGCATTTAATCCATTCACATTTAAGGTAATTATTGATATGTATGTTCCTATTACCATTTTCTTAATTGTTTTGGGTTTGTTTTTGTAGGTCCTTTTCTTCTCTTGTGTTTCCCACTTAGAGAAGTTCCTTTAGCAGTTGCTGTAGAGCTGGTTTGGTGGTGCTGAATTCTCTTAGCTTTTGCTTGTCTGTAAAGCTTTTGATTTCTCCATCGAATCTGAATGAGATCCTTGCTGGGTAGAGTAATCTTGGTTGTAGGTTCTTCCCTTTCATCACTTTAAGTATATCATGCCACCCCCTTCTGGCTTGTAGGGTTTCTGCTGAGAAATCAGCTGTTAACCTTATGGGAGTTCCCTTGTATGTTATTTGTCATTTTTCCCTTGCTACTTTCAATAATTTTTCTTTGTCTTTAATTTTTGCCAATTTGATCACTATGTGTCTCGGCGTGTTTCTCCTTGGGTTTATCCTTTATGGGACTCTCTGTGCTTCCTGGACTTGGGTGGCTATTTACTTTCCCATGTTAAGGAAGTTTTCAACTATAATCTCTTCGAATATTTTCTGTGGTCCTTTCTCTCTCTCTTCTCCTTCTGGGACCCCTATAATGCGAATGTTGTTGTGTTTAATGTTGTCCCAGAGGTCTCTTAGGCTGTCTCCATTTCTTTTCATTCTTTCTTCTTTATTTTGTTTTGCAGCAGTGAATTCCACCATTCTGTCTTCCAGGTCACTTATCCATTCTTCTGCATCAGTTATTCTGCTATTGATTCCTTCTAGTGTCGTTTTCATTTCATTTATTGTATTGTTCATCTCTGTTTGTTTGTTCTTTAATTGTTGTAGGTCTTTTTTAAACATTTCTTGCATCTTCTCGATCTTTGCCTCTATTCTTTTTTCCGAGGTCCTGGATCATCTTCACTCTCATTATTCTGAATTCTTTTTCTGGAAGATTGCCTATCTCCACTTCGTTTAGTTGTTTTTCTGGGTTTTTATCTTGTTCCTTCATGTGGTACATAGCCCTCTGCCTTTTCATCTTGTCTATATTTCTGTGAATGTGGTTTTTGTTCCACAGGCTGCAGGATTGTAGTTCTCCTTGCTTCTGCTGTCTGCAATTTACATGTATTTTAAATTCAGGTTCATATTTAAAGGGCTTTTCTCATGGTTTAAAAGAATGAAATTCATTAACAAGGTGATACAGTTATACTTAATTCTCCAGCTTCACTGCCCATTGAAATTGCTTGGGGAGCTTTAAAAAATGTACAATCTAGGTCACACCCCCAGAGATTCTGATGTATAGCCAGGGCATCTGAACATTTACAAGTTCCGCAGGTGAGTCTATTGTGCAGCCCTTGTTGAGAAGCACTGCTCTGGAGGATTGGTGCTTTTAAAAATACAAAGTTTATATGTTTATCAGCCTCATTAGGTTGCACACTCTTTGAGCAGAGTGGATAGATTTGGTTTTTCTGTCTACTACTTTGATTTCTATTTTGTTCTATTCTTTGCAAAGGTGAATCCAACAGAATGATGCTGCATAAATATCCTTTAAGGAAGGCCTAATAATGACACTGATCCAGTCTCACTAGTTTTTCTGAATCACAAACAAAGAAATCCTAGTTTGTATCCACGACTGAGTACTTCTTAGAATAATAATAATAAACAACACTCAATAATGAAAATCATAATACATAGTTCGCACTTTTCATTCTAGAAATTCAACTCTATTTTCAAGGATCATCTCATTACCACGCAAAATAATACTCTTTGGCAAGTAAGTTAAAAATTACCAGTAGGGCTAAAGGAATGTCAGGGTTGTGTATCTGGTATATTTCCACTTGATTTAGAATGTCCAGCAGTTCAGTGTAATATTCAACAACCTAAAATTGGAAGGGAAAAAATTTAATAAATTGTCTAGCTTGGTCATATTAATTGCTAGAGTTTGATTGTCACCCTTATAATTACCATGGCAGAGCCTTATTTTAATAGCAATAAGAAGTTTTGGCTTCACCATCAAATCTTAATGTGACTAGATCAGGGTTCCAAATGATATCTTTCTGATATTAATGTACATAATTATTTTTCTTAAAAGAGATTGCAGTCTCTTGTAATGCATTACATTTTGAGATATTATAGACTAAAAGTACTTTTTCTGTTTTACAAGTGGTTCCTGCTCTGTATAATACCTTCAGATCCTATTGCTGTCTCCAGCTTCCTACTGCTCCACTTAAAAGGTCAACACGACTCCTTGTGTAGAAATGAAAGGACCCACAACTTTTACTTACTCAAGCTAGTTGGCTTTGCCTCCTATGAACTTGTTCCAGCAGTTGTGGAAGAAGTATATAACTTGTATACCTTCAAGTTATATATACACTTGAAGCAACAGTTGCTTCCAGTTGCTTTCTTGGGAGAATGAGTTAAAGCTTCTGCTTGAATTGGAATTCTGGCAACACTCCTTACAACCTGCAGGTTCTTTAACCTCTAAGGTGCCTCAGTTTCTTCATCAGTACACAAGTGATAAATACTAGTTACCTCACACAGGTAATTGAGTAAGTACTATAAATGTTAATTATCGTCATTGTGCCTGGTTGTCTTTGCCATTGCTTTTCAGTTTTACTGTTTGCTTGTTTGTTTGTTTCGGGGTGGTGGGTGGAGGTGAGGAACGTACTATTTGCAACTCCATCCAGCTTACAACACAGCCATGGTAGGAGTAGCTGTCCATCCTTTCTAATTTATTGGCCTTGCTGACTCAGGGGCTGTGATTTCAGTGTGCCCTGGCTTGCCAAAGCAAAAGCAAGGTCCATGGGAATTTCTGGCACTCATTTCCCAGAGAATGTAAGTGACACTACGTGTACACTCAGTCTACACACCAGTAAACACATGAGTCTGTGCATATAAAATTCAGCCTCTTCCCGCTAAGAAATAGATAAGTCATAGGATCCCTCTCCCTCTCCCCTTCAAACACACACACCCCTTTTTTGGTGGGATACTGAAGAATAAATCTGAGAGCAAGCCTGAGGCTGGGAGGCCAATTGGAAAACTAGTGCAGTCATCTCTGGGAATTTAGGGAGATGGGGGTGCGGCTGCAGAGTTAAGTATAGAAACAGAAAATGATGCATTTATAGCAGCAATAAGCTGAACAGTACATTTTACCTGTTTTTAATGCACTGGTGCTTCTAAAGTACACAGGACATCGGGAACAGGGCAATAATCTCCACGATCCACAGGGCAGAGAGGGCTTTATGGGAACTGCGACAGCCGAGCCCCGCCCAGCCTTAGCCCCTTGCAGCACCTGGGGGTCCGGCCTTCCCACCGCAGCCCCGTGGGTCCCGCACGGTTACCTTCATCCAGGAGCGCTTGCGCTCGCTGACCAGGGTCCTGCGCAGCGCCACGGAGGCCGCGTGCTGCAGCTGGGACTGCCTCGGCCAATGCTCCGAGACCAACGACCTGCTAGACAGGGACATCTGACCCCCTGGGGCTGGGCCTGAGGGTCGGCGACAGGGGAGAAGACTGAGGATGGGAATGGAAGGGAGTCATCGTTACATCCCCCTCCTGGGCACCTTCATCAGCATCACAAAGGGACCCTGGGGACCTGGCTCACCTGGGGAGGGGCAGACCCTGAGAAGGGACAGCGCCCCTCTAGGAGGCCACCTAGACCCCAAAGGCAGGGCCTGCGGGGGGCCACCCTGAAATCTTTAAACAAAAACTCTTTCCTCTAAGCACATCTAGACCAACATTTCCATTTATTAGCCTACTGCTGCCCCCTGTTCTATTAATAATGAGACAAATCATTGTTGTTACCTTGCTAATTTTTCCTTTGCTACTCCCTTATATTCCAGGGCTGGTGTCCAGGAACTCCTCCCAGCCTCCCTGCGGGGCCTCCAGGTGCAGCGCATCGGTGAAAGGCTTCTTCCTACGTTGCTTCCCCCTCACCCGCACCCACCTCACCGCCCCCGCGCTGGTTGAGGACCACAGCCTTGCCCAGACCTTTGGGAACTTCTTTGAATGTCTCCTTTGTTTCCAGCCTGAACCCCGACTGATACTCATATTTGCCTGAAATGCTTCACTGTCGTTATACAGTCTAAAATTCACCTGCAAACACTAAGCTTTCTATTTAAAATGCAGACGGTCTTTTTTACCCAAATTGGATACGTTCAATCACGTTTTTTTCTAAAAGGTTAAGAAAGCGGTTTCAGAGGGAAGCTGGTGTAGCGGAATCAGTGAACTTTGGTGGATAAGGTACTGGGGGCGGATAGCCCTGTTCAGCACGCCAAGCAGGGGATTATATTTGCTATGGATAGCATGGACCTCATAGGCACCAGAGGCCATGGAAGGGAATCCCAGGCTAAAAGAATCACTTTCCTACTTTACCAGGTCTCGGTGGTGTTTGGGTATTTGGCATAAAAAGTCAGGAAAAGGAATCACAGGTTATGATACAAACGTTAACATGTTAATTACAATCAAAGATTTCGAGCCAAAAATAATCATTAAAAAGTAACGTAAGACTTTACCAAAATCTGCAAAACATGGAGGGAAAACTTCATAATCTACAGTAAAATTTAGTAATGTCTGTTCCCATCTGCCCTTTCTGTATCTCATGCACACACTATAGATGCCCCTTCAGGTCCTCTCTCTAGAACCTCACACTCCCCCAAACTTTTCACCCCAACTCAGAGAGACCAGGGCTTCTTTTGTTTTCTTAATCTTTGAAAATATTTGATCTGTTGGAACTAAAGAAGAAATGTTGGCTCTCATTGTAATTCCTTGACAAACTTTTATCTAAACTGTCAGTAAATGTGTCACTATAGACAAAAAGAGAAAGGAAGACTGACTTTATTTTTTTATAAGACATGGGAGTTGATTGTCCTGTCTCCCTAATTTTCTATTTCTTCATGACTACTGGCTTTGCATGTTTTCTGAGATGCAAGACACATATTCCAACCTGCTTATTAGCATAAGAGCAGCTTTCTTTTCCATCTGAAGAATCACACAGTGTTTGATTTTTACACTCCAGAAAGCTAGAGATGACATGACCATCTTCAGTTCCTAAAAATAAGGAGATATATAAACACATAAGCAAAAACAGGAGACGATTTATTTGCAGATATTTCACAAAGTTCTAGCAGAGACTACAAATATAAAGACTTGTGGAATTATCAGTGACAGTGGCCCATGGGAACAAAATAGTTTTTAATCAAATTTTTAAAAATACATTTTAGAAAGAACTGACAGAGACTACAGGTCTCCTGACTTGGTGTAGAAGACTGATCACCCTCCCTTTGGACTGAATAAGCCCAGCATTATGGGACGATCCTAGGAGAAAGGCCAATACTAGACATTTTAGAAGATCACACCTTGCTGGGTGTCCTGCCGTTCCAGGCAGGTGAGGACAACAGGGACAGAAAGCGTCGGTGCAGTGTCTCAGGAGTTACCACTCCATTCCTAATTGAAATCCACATCAAGGAGTTCCTCTCTCCTCCACTTTCAGCTGCCTCACCCAGGGATCATTTTGGAACACAATATCATCACTGCTCCAAATTACTTTTTACTAAGCTCATTTTCCTCTGCTGGAATCTTCTTCCTAATTATTTAGCTAGAAAAAACTTACTGTATGCAATTTGTAAAATTCCTTATATGTACAGGACCAGGAAAAATTGAAAAATATAGAGAGAAAGAGCAAGGTGAAGGGGAGAAGAGTAGGAAGCAGGAGTGGGAGAGGAGGATAAAGAAAAAGAGAATGATGGTTTCCAGTGTTGCCTTTGTCTTCCACTAATACACAGTGCTTGTCACCACCATGCCCAGAATACAACATGCATGAGAGAAAGAGAGAGGAGAGAGGGAGAATTACCCTTGAAGTAGTCATCTATTCACATAACCTCAACTGTCATACTCTTTGGAAGGTCTCACAATGTTTATCTTCAGCCACAAGCTTTCTCCTAGCTCCATATCTCCACTTGTCTGTCTACTAGATTATTTCCACTTGGATGTCTTACTGTCACTTCAAAGTAACCATTTCTAAAATCATTTTAACTGGCTTCATCCCCAAACCAGCTCCCTTTCCCTGCATTCGCACTTCTGTTAATGGCACCAAAACTTCCTCAAACACTCAGCCTAACCCCCAGTGCCAATGCTAACTCTCCCTCCCTCTTCTCACCTTTGTACCATCAATGTTTTTTTGTTTTTTTGGTTTAAAGGTTTTTTTTTTTTGATGTGGACCATTTTTAAATGGTCCACTGAATTTGTTACAGTATTGCTTCTGTTTTATGTTTTGGTTTTTTGGCCACGAGTCATGTGGGATCTTAGCTTCCTGACCAGGGATCGAACCCACACCCCCTGCATTAAAAGGCGAAGTCTTAGCCACTGGACCGCCAGGGAAGTCCCCTGTACCATCAATGTTTTGATCTTCCTGATATTATCTCTCTCCTCCATCCCTTGCTTCCCATTCTCAACCCTATCAAGCTTTATCACTTCATGGGCACCTGAAGTTCTAAAGATAAACAATAACTTCACAGTTTTTTTTTAGCTTATCCTGATTGAGGATATTCTGAACTGAAAGGAAAAATTACTAAAGGGAATAAATTAAAGGAGAAGTAAAAATTGTAATAATGATAATAATAACAGTTAATATTTCTTAAACACTATTTGTCAAGTACTTCTTAAAGGTCCTTTACATAGATTAACACATTTAAGAGTCACAATAAAAGTCTGTGAAATGGACACTATTTGTACCTTCCTTATAATAGGCAGAGAAACAAAGCAGTGACAATGAAATTTGCATGGTGTACTGGAAGTCAGAGGACCTGGATTCAAGGTCTCAAAATCATTCTTTTTAAAATTTCCCCTTGGAAACAATCTTAAGATTATACCTCATAGCTGAGATAAGAAATTCGGTATGAAAAAGAAAGGGAATCTTAGAATTCTCCAAATTCTATTCAATTCTCAAGGGGCTATCTGTAAAGAAACAACGATTCAGTCATTCAACACATTCATTGAGCATCTACCAAGTACCACTGGAGATGGATGGTTGTTGCGTCATTTCATATAGACTTCTCGTTTATGTCAGCTCTTCCCTTATTACTGCTAAAGTCTTACCTGCGGCACATAACAGGCCAGAGGAAAGAAGAGCTAAGAAAAGGTAATGAATCTTCATAGGAAGGCAGCTCATAGACAACTAAGTGTCTCAAAAAACTAAACCAATATAAATAGAGATGATTCTAGAATCAGTCTTCCTGTACTTAGAGACTTTCAAGCTTGAGCAGGACCTTACATGTCTTGGTCTCCCTCAGATTTGCGGGGAAGCCAACTCCCCACCACCTCTGTGTACTTCCTATTTGTTTAGATCATATTATGACATGGGTAAGCCCTTATTACATCTTTAGAACACTTCTTGCTCATCTGCATCCCTCCACACTGTCTCGGTGACCCACCATCAGGGCTTAACTGTGGGGCCTCTTATCACTTAGCAGATCTCTATTTTGATGGCCCCCTTCAAGGTGGCACCACCTTTCTGGACACCTATTCCACTCCTCCACACAGGAGCAGTGCTTTCCCTTAGTCTACACATCTCCTTTCCTAGTCTGGATGTCGTGTTCACAAAGGTCAATGTTGCCTTGAATAGTCCCATAAGGTTGTTAGTAAACCTGAATCTTCATAGACCTTAACTTCCTCTCCTCCTAAATCCAACAAACATTGTTGAAGATTGTCATGGGATTATGCTAATGTTTCATTTTCACTTGCTTTCAACTAGGCCCTGGTAGTGGCTTTCCTCTTAAGCGTGACACCCATGAGAAAAGGGATTGTATCTTCTGTGACCCTGTGCCTACACGGTATCTTACCACAGTAATGCTCATAGAAAACTTGTTGAACTGTTGAATTGACCTCCCCACTTTTTCTGTTACTCTTTTATTGAGTCCTCTCACCTCAATGAAACGTTCATATCAGAACTAAGACCAGTCCCTCCCTTTTTCACAGAGATTACTTAAAATCTTGCCCTTACTTCTTTCTTTCCTGAAAATATTGAGCCGTCACTTGTGTATTTCTTCATCTCACCTTCTATCCACATTAGAATGTCTCTTTTTACCTCCACCCTTTCTTTTGTTTCAGATATGATATCACTGCCTCCTTCAAAATCGATCATCTTCCAAGGTTCTCTCTCCCATCTTTTTCTATCATTTCCCTCAATCCTAAACTTCAAAATCCTTTACCCATTAGGTAGACCACAGATGCTTACAGATTGATATCATCTTGGATCACAATTGCTTTAAACATTCCTGAAAATAAATGAGGAATTTAAAGTTGGGCATAATTAATGCAACCCTTAGCACAACATTAGAGTCTGTCTGACACAAGGAATTAATGATGAATCCTTCAAATAAGTTATGATTATATATATATGTCTCATATATCCTTCAAAAAAAAGAATTTAATGCAGCTTATTTAACATACACATGAGGTGAAAAATGAGATTATAAAATTGGGTTGTGTATCACAGAAATTCCTCTGAGAATTTAATACATTGTAGGCTTTCCACCTTGAAGAAAAAAAAAAAGAAATGCATCCATGCACATATCCATAAAAGTCCATATACAATGTAAGATGTTTTCACAGGCTCCCCCTACCTCCATCCAATGCCTTAAGAGTACATGATCCCAGGTTGATTTCTGCTGTAGAAGAAATCAGATAAAGGAAGAAATAAGAAATCTAAGAGATCAAAAATTTGGGCAATGCTGGGGAGTCAGAACCCAGGCCAATAAGCTGGACAGCTAGGGGCCATGAAACAGAACACTCAAAAAGACTGAAGGTCAAGGCATGACCATCATTTTGCCCTCAGGATACAAATTCACGCAACCCACTGTCACAGTGGAAAAATAACCCTAAAGGCCAAGGAGTCACAAAGCTCTTCCATCTCCTCACCCCTGCCTTCTCCAAATAAACTGTACAATAGCCACAGGGCAACAGTCACAAACCCTCCTTAATAGTTAGAGATCCTTACTATCCTATTCAAAATCCCCTGGTACTTCCTAAGGCATCAGCCAATTCCAGGGCAGGACCATTCTGAGGCCTTGAAGGCAGGATAAGTAGACTGGGGTGAAAAGTGTTTTGGAAGTTCAATAACAAAGACTAATGGTGGATGGTGGGGAGACGGTAGTGCAGGGGTTAGAGCACAGATTCTAGAGCCATACTACTTGGATTTGAACCTTGAGTTCTCCAACCATGTGACCTTGGGCAAGTCACTAACCTCTGCATGCTTCAATTTCTTCGTCCCTAAAATGGGATTAATTAAGAGGGCATCCTGTGTTATTTGAATCCGTTTGGTTCCTGAATTAAGATAGAAAGGCAAACTCTAGCATCTACCTCATGGGGCTGTGATGTGGAGTAAACAGGTTAATACACGCTTGATGTTATTTACACCTGGAACATATTAAGTGCTATGGAAGTGTTTGCTGTTATTCTTAGGCACTGTATTTTGCCTACTAGATGAGATATCAGCCCTCCAACATGTATCGGTCCTCCAGTGTCTGTCTGGTGCCAGGGTATGGGAAGAGCTCACACTGTGCACATTCCCAGCTGGCTGTCTTACTGCTATTAACTGGGTTATGCTCATTGGGTCTGTCTCTAGAAGACCACTAAAGAAGACAGAGAACACATTTATCCTTTAAGCAGAAGACAAATGACAGTTTCCAGATCTTTCATAGAGAAGCAAAGCAGTAAAAAGCCTCCAGTCTAGAAAGAAGAGGTTAAAAAACATAAAAAATAAATAAATAAAAATTTTAAACTCCTGCTATACCCAAACAAATGAATGTCTCAGACAGGAAATACCTTTGCGGGCAGGACCTATATCTATTCAATTCACCAGTGTATACCCAGAAGATAGCACAGGGGCTGCCTGACACAGAGGAAACACTCAACACATCAGTGACTTAAGTCTCAGCAGTTTACTTCAATACTATGATTTAAGTCACGAAGAAGTGAGTAGGAACTTCAGGCTATCTTCCTGAGTTCTCCCAAGTCTATCTCTGCTGCCAAGGGAAGGCAGTAAAGAGAAACCCACCTCTCTGCTCTCTTCACCCGCTGGCATCTCCTCTGAGGAACATTTATGAATGACAGAGATTCTCTTCAAATTCTCTGACCCCTTCCCTTGGAGCCTAACTTTTTCTTTTAAGTTTTGTTTTCAAATTTAAAATATACTTTGATAATACATTTCAAAATGTTATAGCTCATTTTTTTATTTTATGGGTTAAACTTTGTATTTATTTTAAATAACTTGGAGTGGGGAAGAAGGGAGAAAGACAGGTGCCAAAATCTGTTCAGTGCACTATAGCTCTTCCTTATTCTCCGTGTGTCAACCATTTTTTCTTAGTCTTCCAGCATTAGCAACGTATAGTTAGTACTTTTTTTTTGGCTCTACAATAACATGCCTAAAGTTAAAATAAAAGATAATCCATTCTTAATAATTTGTATATATTTCTTGAGTCCTAAATGCCTAGGGACAGAGAGTTGTTTTGAAATCTTAAAAAATATATATATAAATATGCATGTGTGTATATATATATATAATTTTGATGTGTAGACATTGCAGAATTTTTTAATGAAAGGTTTGATGCCATGGTACA
The DNA here is from genome assembly GCF_965194825.1 of Balaenoptera physalus. Taxonomy (NCBI): domain Eukaryota; kingdom Metazoa; phylum Chordata; class Mammalia; order Artiodactyla; family Balaenopteridae; genus Balaenoptera; species Balaenoptera physalus. Next base: position 87,059,002 of record NC_138887.1, on the reverse strand, counting down.
GACAAACCATCCAGCTTAGGTCAACCCTATAGAACAAGGCTTCTGTGAAACAATACAAGCCACCAATTTCAGGTGCTTTATTTTAGTTTCAAATCCTTAAATCAGATGACCCACATACATACATTTTTAAATTGAGGTTTCTGACCTAAGGAAAAATCCAGCAAAAAGCAATTTTTATACTAAAGAGGAAATAGAAATATTCTGTATTAAATTTAGAACAGGGAACATCAAGCCATTCTATATTTTAGCTCTGTACTATATTCAGGTTAAGGTAGAGTGTAACAGATGAGAGGGAGAGAGAGGGGAAAAAAAAGGAAAATCTAAGAAATTAGGTAGATGAAAATTCGGTATTCATCACATCCTGAAAGGACAAAAGTTGAGTGGATTCACCAGTATTACTTGAAGTCATCCCTACCTAACCTCAGAAAATCCAACCATTTTGAAATTATTTTTGTTTTTCTAATTTTAAACTGGAAATAAACAGGCTTTACAAAATTTGTAACCACTGTGTGAAAAATAAACTTTAATACCATTAATTACATTATCTAAGTGGTTTCCATTTGGATTCCACAAAAAAATTTCTGAATCTTTTGACAAAGAAACAGCAAAAGAAATTCATCAATTTCCAAGCATGATGCCATTTGGAGTTCTGCCTGCACTCTTATAGCAATGTCTGAACTCTAATATCTTTTTCTACAGTCATTCTTCTGCTCCTTTTAGTATCATTCTAGATAAAGCATTTTTTCCCTCAAATTCATCAACATGGTATTGTAAATAAATTGTGACTCATTCATCAAAGGAAGCTATAGAGTAGCCAAAATTTATAAACTGGAGCTACATTTATTTTGATAGATAAATCTTAAACATAATGTGTTTAGCAAAAGCAATTTGCAAAAGGATACATACAGTATGATCCAATTATATAAAGCTTAAAAACTTTATATAAACTTTATGTTGCTTGTGGGCACGTATAAATGTAGTAAATAGAAAAGCATGATAGATAGCTTAGGATAGTAGTTTTCTCTTGTGAAGGATATATAAGGGACTTGCTGGCTGAAATATTTTATTTTTTAAAAAAACTACCTGAGGGCTTCCCTGGTGGTGCAGTGGTTAAGAACCTGCCTGCCAATGCAGGGGACACGGGTTCGAGCCCTGGTCTGGGAAGATCCCACATGCCGCGGAGCAACTAGGCCCGTGTGCCACAACTACTGAACCTGCGCGTCTGGAGCCTGTGCTCCGCAACGGGAGAGGCCATGACAGTGAGAGGCCCGCGCACCGCGATGAAGAGTGGCTCCTGCTCACCACAACTGGAGAAAGCCCTCGCACAGAAACGAAGACCCAACACAGCCAAAAATAAATAAATTAATTAATTAATTAAAATAAAAAGAAAAAAACAACTACCTGAAACAAATTTGGCAAAATATTAAGATTTGTCTAAGTTGTATGGGGAATATAGACATATCCTTCTCTAAACTCTTCTATTTGCTTGATATAATTTATAATTTTAAGGAAAAAATAAAGTAAATAAGTTAATTTCTCAGGTCAGGTAGCTAGAAAAACAATAATAAAATATCTTCAGAGAAAGAAGAAAAAGGAATTCATAAAGTTAAATTAAAAAGAATGCAATAGAAAACATAAAGGAGTAAAATTGATCAATAAAATCAAACATACCACTTTGAAAAGTCCCATAAAATAGATAACAGCTTTGACTCTTTTGTTTAGAATAAATGAGAAAAAATAAATACCATTCATAATGAGAAAAGAGATATATCTACAAATACAGAGAAGATTGTTTATACTATAAAAGAATACTGATTTTCTAATACCAATTAATTTTAAAATATAGATGAAATTATTTTCTCCTAAAAATATAGATTATCAAACTAAACCAGAGAGAAGAAAAAAGTGTGACTATAGCAATAACTGTAAAGATAATTGCAAGAGTTGTCAAAGCTCTATCCTAAAAATAGGCTCCACTCCCAGGTGGTTTTATAAGTTTTACTAAACCTATAAAAGGCAGGTAATTACTACGTTATATAAACTCTTTCAGAGCATAGAAAGCATGAAAATCTTCCCATATCATTCTATAAGAACAGCTTAACTTTATATCAAAAATAATTAAGGATGGCTCAAAAATAGAATGCTATAAATAATCTCATTTATCTCATTTTAAAACACTGATGTAACAATCCTAAATAAAATATTATCTAACAGAATCCAACAGTTTTTTTTTTAAAGTAATATGTCAGAACTATCAGGGACATTAGTCATTCTTCTGGGCTACCTGGTATCTGACAACCTGTCCTTTGTTTAGGGAATTCCCAATCTCCTATCAAAGAGGTTTCCCATGCCACATATTTTCTTTCCCAGCTTCCCTCAAAGCTAAAGCAAGAGTTACATGACCTAGGCTTTGCTCATCAGATAGCACCACTCTAGACTTTGAGTTGAAAGCAACTGACATGAAGAAGCAGACTGTTCAGAATCCATCTGTTGGGCAGTAGAGGCTACATCCAAGCACAAGGATGGTGGGGACAAAGGAAGTATCTGCTGAACAGCTTAAGTGATAAAAATTGTGGTATCTGTGCTCTACAGTTTCTGCAGTGTATCTTTGCTGGACCACTTCTATGAAATGATGTGAGGCTTTGTTCTGGACCATGGAGCCTGATTCTTTTGACTTCTCAGAGGTTCCAGGAGTTCTCTGATTGCTTTCTATAAATTGCTTTTCTGCTTAACTTAGCATGAGTTGGTTTTGTTGCTTGCAAATAAAAACATGGACTAATTTGCTGACAAAGTAGAGTTTATATCAGTAATGCAAGGATAATTTAACATTAATATATCTATGTGATTCACTACACAAACAGATTGAAAAAAGAAGGGCCATCAATTTTATAGCCCAAGACTGATGACATTCAACATCTCTTACTGACTAAAAATAATACAAAATAAAATCTTATCAAGGTAGGAATTGTTGGAAATTTTCTTAATTCATAAAGGATATCTACCAGAAAGAGAGAACAAATATCATACCAAAGTGGAACACATTGGAAGTAATTCCACTTGATGTCATGAACAGGACAAAGACGTCCACTCTTACCAGGACTATTCAGCCATATACCTGAGATCCTGCCCAATGCAATTAGATAATTAGATAAATGAGATAAATAATAGAAAAGAATCAAATTTTCATTATTTACAAAGAAATACAGTTGCTTACCTAGAAAATCAAGAGAAACAACTGAAAAATTGTTAGTTTTTTAGGGGGTTTAGTAACATAGGCAGATATAAGATAGGTGTATAAAAACATGTATAACATTGTGATATACTAATAATGATCCATTATTTTAATATAGTAAAAAAAACTACCATTTATAATAGCCAAAGAAATATAAAATATATAGGAAGACACCTATCAAAAATGCTCAAAAAGTATATGAAGTACACAAAACTCAACTGAAGGACATAAAATTATATTTTAATAAATTCAGAGGCCCACATTGTTCTTGAATGGTTTTCTCCAAGGGAATTATTATTCATTTAATTAATATAATTTTATTCAAAATCCCAACAGGATTTTTGTTGTGTATGTAACTTAACAAGCTGATTCTAAAGTTCACCTGGAAGAAAAAATACTCAGCTCTATCAAAAAGTGTTTGAAAATAAAAAGAATAAGAGAGGAGCTGCCCTAACATGTATTCAAATATACTATGGAGCCCCAATAATAAAAACAGAGTGGAATTGGCATTGAGATATACAAATACAGATCAATGAACCAGACTAGAAAGCCCAGAAATTGCTCTTCAGATGCTCCATGGTATTCCATGGTATTCCATTTCCATAATGGAATACTTGATGAAGCTGATGTTTAATATCTGTGTGGAAATGATGAAATTTCCTAAATATAAAAACTGGCTATACCTTAAAGTAGGGGAGAATTCAATCTCTTCTTCCTACCAAACATAAAATTAAATATCTAAGCACAAAAGAATTTGAAAAAAAAGAAAAGTTTCAAAATCTTGGTAAGGGAAAGGTCCTGCTAAGCAAGACACAAAACCCAGAAACTATAAAGAAAAGTCTAATAAATTGGACAACACCAAAACATAAACTTTTATATGGTACAAGGTACAAAGTTTTTAAAAGGGGAGAGTGAGGACAGAGTATCAGAATAATAACAGACAAGGGTTTGTGTCCATAATGCATAAGGAGAACATACTCATACTCCATGTACTTCTGTATTGTTTAATTATTTAACAAGAATTTTCTCAGACTTGTTTTTAAGATTAAAAAGCTAAAAAGAAATTTTAATGTAGGAAGTAACATCACTTCTTCACCAAGATTGTCTATCTCAGTTTTTCTATTTAAAAATATCTCAGGTTCAAGACTTCAAAGTCTATAAAAAATATTACTCCATCTACTCAGTTATTTAAGTTTAAAATAATCTTACTTAAAAGGAGTAAATCGTGCATTATACGTCTCTTCCCTGTTGCAGCATTAACAAAGAAAAATAACATTGCCATTACTTCCAGTCAAGATGAATTTGCAACTTGGGCTGCCTTAATATTCTTAAACTAGAATCCAAAAATGCTCGATAAATGGTTTGTAAACAGTGGTGCTATATCATCAAAATAATTTAGGATACCAGAAATAAATTAGTGGCCTTGTCTCTTGTTAATATGACTGCTTAACTACCACAGTGACAAACTTGGTAACAAATTTCCGCAAACCTGGTGGCTCAAAACGACAGAAGTTTATTCTCTTACAGTTCTGGAGACCAGAGTCTGAAATCAAGGTGATGGCAGGGTTGGTTCCTTCTGGAGGTTCCAAGGGAGAATCTATTCCATGACACTCTTCTAGTTTCCGGTGGCTGCTGGCAATCTTTGGTATCCCTTGTCTTGACTTGTGGCTACTGTCCAATCTCTGTCTTCTTCATATGGCCTTTTCCTCTGTGTCTCTCCTCTGTATTTGTGTGTGTTTGGGTCATCTCCTTTCCTGTCACTTGTAAGAATACCTGTCATTGAATTTAGGGCCTACCCTAAATCTACGATGATCTCATCTCAAGATCCTTAACTTAATTAAATCTACAAGACCCTATTTCCAAACAAGTTTACATTCACAGGTACCAGGTTTAGGACTTAGACATGTATTTTAAGGATACACAATTTAACCCACTACAGGCATCAAGGCAGGAGTGGCCCCTAGGCTGAGAAGGCTGGAGAAGGCTGAATGGGGGAGGTGACACCTCACCTGGTCCTTGAAGTATGTCCAAGAATCTGAGAAGATCAAGAGGAGGACATAAGACTCTACAGAAGAAGGAAAATGTTAGAAATGGGGGGTGTGGGTGAAGAGCAGAGTCAGGATGTAGTATTCCTCGGGGGAGAGCTGGAGGCTCCACCAGCTTATGAAGAATGTGTCAAATTATGTTTGGTATTTATCAGGAAGTCAGCTTTTCTAAAAAACAGAATTGACCAGATATATCCTTTTGTAATAAATTAAAGTTATTTGTTTCTATGAAAAAGAAAATCTCCACATGAGGGGGCTTTTGTCTTGAAAATTTTATTTCTATAGATTATTTTTAAATATCTTAAATAGTTATTGGTGGGAAAAATCAATTTCCATGGAATAGTAGAGAAAAACCGGTTGCCCTGAAAGTCTATTGCTTGAGCAGGGAGGTTAGGCTTATATATTGAAATGCTACACTTGGACAGGATTACACAAAGAACAATTCCATCTCATTAGCAGGTGCAGGCTAGCTGATGACCTTTTGGTAACTAGCATTGGGAAATAATGTCAGCTCTTACATCTGTGGGAGCCATTTAGTGTGGTAGTTAAAGACAACAGTTATTAAACAGACTTGCTTCAAATCCAGGCTCTACTCTCGTCCCTTTACCAGCTAGTTAATTTTGAGCAAGTTACTCCATTTCTTGGTCTCTAAAAATAGGGTAATTATATTACCTAACTCATATGTTTATTGAGAGGATTAAATGAGATAATGTGTTAGTTTCCTAGGGCTGCCATAACAAAGGACCACAAACTCGTGGCTTAAAATAACAGAAATATATTGTCTCACAGTTCTGGAGGCTAGAGGTCCAAAATTAAGGTTTTTGTGGGACCATTCTCCCTTTGAAACCTGTAAGGGAGGCTACTCCCTTGCCTCTTCTAGCTTCTGGTGTTTGTTGGCAGTCTTCAGTGTTCCTCGGTCTGTAGATACATCACTCCAATCTCTGCCGCTGTCATCACATAACCAACTTCTCCCTGTGTCTTTTTCTCCTCTTCTTATAAAGACATCAGTCACCCTGGATTAAGGGTCCACCCTACTCCAGTATAACCTCATCTGAACTAATTACATCTGCAACCACCTTATTTTTTTTTAAAAAAGTCACATTCTCAGGTACTGGGAGTTAGGAGTTCAGCATATGTAGTGGGGTGGGGTACACTACTCAACCCATAAGAAAAGGTATCTGAAAATCTCTTGGCACTCAATAAATACTCAGTAAACTTTGCTACTATCACAAAGGCAGAAGAAGTTAACAATTATGATCCAGATTGACATTGTATTATCTCACACTTGGCAGGCACTTAGTGAAAAGATTGTTGATATGATGATTTCGTGTGTATTTATACTTTTATGTTAGGAGTTTAAATAAGCTCAATGTAGCTGTCTGCCAAACTAGGAACAGTATCTGTAAGTATAAGAGCTATATCCTCTGCTTCTCTTGTATGGTCCAGAGTTTACTAAGATATCTTATAAGAGTTTAAATGCCTGATGAATAGACACACCTTTATAACCACAGCTCTGCAGTTTCAAATGGATGCACAACATCATTAAATAACATCGTTATTAAACTTGTTTAATTTATGTTTAGAAGCAAAAGGCTGACAAACCCACCTTCCTTGAGGAGAGATGAGGCTTCTTCGTCTTTTTCAGTGGCAGAATGCTTCTAACACATAGAATTTAGTAAGTTTTTTTTTACAGTCCAGACAGTTTCTTCCATAAGACATACCTCTCCCCATGTTGCTATACCCTTGGCATTGCTCATCTTCTATTTCCTCAAGTGAAAAGGAGAAAAATGAGTTTCTTTATAAATATTTTGATAGTGATTTTAAAATACAAAAAACTGATGGGAAGAGTGCCAAAATTGAATTAAATCATAAGATTTATCAAGATGAAAAACTTCCATTCAGATTTAAATGATTTTAGGTGTTCTGGAATCTGCTGTACATAGAAAATCAGTTATCAGACTAGAAAATTTATGTGAAAAAATTCTTCTTATCAAAATCTTATTATATTTCCTTAAATGTACTTTTAAAAGTTATACCTGGGACAAACTGCCATTTTGTATCTCAAATGTCTTTCAAAATCAATCTATCACAAAAGACAGACTGAAAAACTTTAGGAAAGATGCATTGATAAAGGAAATGTTAAATAAGCCAATTTAACCATTATATGGTATTTTTAAGTAAATATATAATGGAAAGAAAGAGGAGAACTAGATGGAAGGGAAAGTGAAAAAAAGAAAGAACTGCTGTTTCTGTATAGGGAAAAAAATTAGGTATAGGAATTCAAGTGGAGAAGGATGACCCAGGCAGGTCCGGGAGAACATTTTGCTAGTGAGACACCTTCCACAGAATGGGAATTCTATGAATGTTAAAGAGGAAGAAGCCAGGGACAAGGAGATGGAAGATGAGAGAACTGTCATTGAGAGGAAAATATCCTACACTGAAGTATTTGTATCCACTGTTGTTAGCTGTAGTTAAAATACGAAGGTCAGAAAAACCAAAGCTTAGAATAAAAATGATTGAGATCTGTTAAAAGGTAGAGGGCAACTTACCTAAATATACCTAGATGTTTATCTTTCTTTAAACCTTGATATTCAATGGAAGTTGTCAAGAGAAAGCAGAGTGCCATTGAACTAGGGACGAGGCAGATATGGGTTACAGGTTTGATTCTGTCTCTTATTAGTTCTGTCTCCTTGGATAAGCCATGAAAACTCTCTCATTTCCAAATGCTGCCACTGATAGTTTGTTTCTCATTGGATGGTTCAGAGTATACAAATCTAAAATCTAAAATTATATGATTCCAAGTTTATGGATTTGTTATTTTAATGGAGATAGATATATAATTCTGTGAGTACACATATACAGGAATGATATTTTAAATATTTCAACTAGTGCAACATCAATTAACCATGACAGAAGCTGGTTGCACACAACCTTATGGTTATACCAATATAGGCCTCCTGGATATCAGCTCTGCAAGGAAAATAAGACATAAATAGATAGGTAATAGATAGATGGATAAATAGATTGATTGATTTGAGTGTAAAGATGGCTACTCGTATTTTCAGTGAACCCAATCTATAGTCACACCATAAAAATGCAATCCGTGTGCTACTGTTCACCTGATGAAACGTTTCTGCACTGTAGACTGGTGAGTAGGAGAAAATACAAAACTCCCAGGAAGGAAGAAAGGAAGAAAAGGAGGAAGAAGAGAGGAAGGGAGGGAGAAGCAACTGCATTTTAGGATTGTGATTCCTACATGTAGCAGAGGTTCTGGTTAGACTATAGCCAGAACTTGGAATTGCTTGGCAAGTAAATACTTATTTTCATCCTCTGATTTACATAGGAGTGAAGGAGCCTCCTGGGGGAAAAAATTTCAAACCACAAGTCAAATTCAGCTGTACAGAGTTCAAAGACTCATCATTATCATTGTCAAGTCATTCATCTGATGAACCAGAGCCAGAAGCAGGGACGTTAAGAGAATCCAGGTGAGTCCCTGAGAGAGAATTCACCCCTAGAGAAGGAAGAGTCTGGCATGGGGCACAGAAGAAGGGACAGGTTCTGATGCAGTCAGCAGTTGGGTGCAGCTGCAAGGCATTTGTCTTGGAGGTAAGAACATGGCCCCTGGACCCTCCTGAGAGCAGCTTCTGAACTGCCTGTGGCATCACCTCCTGTGTGACCTTGGCAACTCCTCAGCACCTCTAGACTTCGGTGTCTTTATCTGTGAAATGGGGAGGATGACGGTAGCAGTCCCTGTACCATCCCTCAGAGGGTCGCTGTGAGGATAGATGGAGGTATTGCATGTAAAGCCCTTAGAGAGAACTTAACACGTATTAACTGTTGTTACCCTGGAAGCTCAGGTGTGTTTGGAAGAGAAAACAGTTTTCTGAGTGCAACCTGAAAAACCTAACAATGATAACAGCAATAACAGCAACAGCTATGACAAGAGCCTCACTAGATTTTGTACCATTTAGGGAACCTGCTCGGGGTGCCCCACCTCCACTCCATCCAGTCCTGTCTGAACTCATAGGAAAGCATTTTTCTTTTCCCGTCCAAGAGAGTAGCTTGGGCTTGGGGTTGGAGAATTTGGAGCTTCCCTCACTGTGGATGAGAAGATGAAGCCTTTGATTTGAAAGCTGAGACGCCCCCAGAGCTGGATGGTCTGAGGGAAAAGAGCTCCTAGCATTGAAGCAGGTAGAAACAACCTACCCAAGAGAGACGGAGAGCACTAAGGGAGCCGAAAGGGGCACTTGCTCCCCATTCCCATCAACACGTCAACATTTCCAATTAGAAAGAACAAACCGTTAGGAGGAAGAACGTCTTTATAATGATTTAAAGCTGCTACTTATCATCTTTTAGAACAGGTTGAAGAACTGGCTTGGGGTTGATGTCAAGGTTGAAGAAATAAGAACCACCTGCAGAACAATTGAGGCTGCCTGGCACCACCCAGAGTCCAAGTCCAAGTCCAAGTCCAGCGTGGATTAAGTCTAGAAGTTAGAAGATGGAACTAGGGTCAAGGTCATGTAGAATCAGGTGCCAGATCATCATCCAGAAACAACACAGGAGGTAGCTGACCAACCCTAGGTGCACCTGGCCTGCTGGCTCCCCAAAGGGGAGCCAATAAAAGACCAGCCCTCTAAGAAGGGTCCGTCTCATGACATAGGGCTTAGTTTGCCCTGGAGGGTTGGGAAGAGGAAAGGAGCTTGCAGGAGGTCACTTTTAAAAGATTAGAGAAATAAATTGCTTAAATTATTAGTTCAGAGGTTGATTCTTTTGAGGTTTTTTTCCAGTGTCATGCATTTATATAAAAAATCATGCTAATTATAGCCAAAGCCACTGCTTTAAATTATTAAAAATGTCATAGCAAGTTCTCAAAATTAATTAGTCAACTAGAAACATGTGCATGCTTTTATCAGGTTATGTCTGCAGTTTGGGGTGAGGATGTGGGACCATAAGATATATAATCATGAAAACATTTCTGTATGAAAGGATTCACTTTTGTTTTTGAAATGTAAAAATTGGCATCTTTATTATTTCTAGTCTACTCTGCATCCTTATGTGATAATGAGTTTTCATATAGAAGCAGTTACCATGGTGGCCCCTCCCTTCTCGGTAGATGAAACATGAGTATTAATGTTTCAGATCCATTGTTTTCAACTCTGTTCCTTCTATGTGTGTCTTCCCCATTAATATTACAACACTGAGGTGATCCACAACACACTTAAACTCTTTGCTCGACTATCAAGATGACTGAGCCACTCTGTCCTATAAATAATAAGGTTCCAACATTTACAGATTACTCCTGTTAACTAAAAAGTGGTTGAAGTGAAAATTACCCAGTCCTGGCAGACGTTCATGCGACCTAAGGTCTGGATTTTTTCTTGGGATTTATAACCTTAATAGTTAATTTTGCAGGCCTCTTTTAAAGCCTGTAATTTAGCGCAAATTGACATTTAAGCAGGTTATAAAGCTCTTGTATAAAAATGTTAAAACAGCCTGTTTTTTTTTTCCTATTAACATCGCCTATTATTTATTACTGTCGTCAGAGAATTGAATCATCAATTTTCCCCTTTCAACATTTTCTTAGGAATTGGAGGCAGTGGAGAAGATAGAACATCCTCAGTCAATTTTATTTCCTACTTCAAAAAGAAAAAAAATAAGCTACTTAGATTAACATTTAAAATTTGTGTACAGCAAAAGACACTACAAAATGAAGATAAACCACCAACTGAGAGTTATGATGCATTAACAATAAAGGGTTGGCTACCATAGAAAAGACAAGAGATAATAAGTGTTGGTGAGGATGTGGAGAAAAGGGAACCCTTGTGCACTGTTTGTGGGAATGGAAATTGGTGCAGCCACTATGGAGAACAGTATGGAGGTTGCAAAAAAAAGTTCTTAAAAAACTATCATATGATCCAGCAATCCCACTCTGGGTATTTATCTGAAGGAATCAAAACACTAATTCAAAAGGATATCTGCACCCCCATATTCATAACAGCATTATTTATAGTAGCCAAGACATGGAAACAACCTAAGTGTCCATTGATGGATGAATGGATAAAGAAAATATGATATATATGTGATATATACACATATACATATACAATAGAATACTATTCAGCCATAAAAAAGATTGTGACAACATGGATGGATCTTGAGGCCATTAAGCTAAGTGAGATAAGTCAGAGAAAGACAAATACTGTATGATCTCACTTATATATGGAATCTAAAAAAAAAGATCAGATTTGTGGTTACCAGAGGCAGGGGGAGGGGGATGAGGGAATTGGATGAAGGTGGTCAAGAGACACAAACTGCTGGTTATGAAATAAATAAGTACCGAATGTAACGTACAACATGATGACTATAGTTAACACTTCTATATGGTATATTTGAAAGTTGCCAAGAGAATAAATTCAATAGTTCTCAATGCAAGGAAAAAAAATATTTTTCTTTCTCCTTTTTTGTATCTACATGAGGTGATGGATGTTAATTAAATTTACTGTGGCAACCATTTCACAATATATATAAGTCAAGTCATTATGCCATACATCTTAAACTCATACAGTGTTGTATGTCAATTATATCTCAATAAAACTGAAACAACAATAACAAAGGGTTAGTCCAGAATATATATATTTATATTTGTAGAACAACTACAAATATTTAGAAAAAAATAAACAATCCAACAGGAAAATGGGAAGGAATAGATAGTAGTAATTTTAAAAAGAGAAAGAAGGGACATATAAAAAGATGCTCACCTACTAGTCATTAAAGAAAGTCAAATTAACACAATGAAATGCCATTTTATGCTCATTACAACTTGCAAAAACTTAAAAGTCTGAGAGAGGAAGGTGGTGGTTTGAGCTGGTCTCTGGCCTCTCATACTCACTGGCCCTCACCTCAATCTAACTGCCGCACCACTTTCCAGCCAAATGGCTCCTGGGCTTAGAGGGTGTGGGCAGGCTGCAGCTCTGGCCAGTCCTGAAGGAGAGAGATGAACCCAAGGAACAGCTGGGGACCAGTAGCGAAAAGGCTTAGGAGGAAGAGCAGACCAGGCTGAGTATTCTAGAGAAAGCTTGGCAAGTGGAGATCTTTGGTGCCCTGGGTGAAGGCTGCTGTTCCCTCTGTCCCCTGAGAAACTGCAGAGGAGCCAGGCAGTCTTCCCTGTCCTGAAAGATGGGAGAACGACACCCTTTGCTAGCATTTTGCTTCTTTTAGGAAGACTGTATTTTATTTTTCTTGAACTCCAAGAACACAGAGTTTAGTTAACTTGAAGGGATGCACATTTATTACAAAAGGCCACACAGGAACACCACAGAAGGACTTCAGTTTCATCAGCATAGAACTCAACCTCCTTAGAAAGAAAAGAATATGGTCTGGTTGATGAAGAGTGGGGAAGTAGGAAGGAACTTGCTATGCATCATTCCCACTCTCTGTCGTCATGTACAAAACACCATCAAGGCTGCAACATCGGTCTTTCATTACAAGGTGAGGTCCGTGTATGCTTACTTCCCCATCAGCGTCATTATTCAGGAAAATGGTCTCTCTTCTTGAAATCTGAAATTGCTTGGGTGAAAAATATATCCACAAATTTGGGATAAGGCCAGGCTATTACTTGTTTAATATCTCAAGCTGAGAAAGATGAGTTAGTTCTTGAAGGCAACAGCTTTAAACTTGTATTGAAGCTGCTTCAATTTAAAAAACCATGCTAGTTAAAAACAAGGGTATCAGAAAGGTTTTGGATGGTATCTGTCTCTGATAAAGGCACAGTTCAGTGGGCAGATGAACAATATCTGGGAGTTGCCAAGCTATAGAAACAATGAAATGCTGAATGACACTCACTACCTGTTTGTGATATTTAAAGAGCACAATTGAAATCATCTATTGAAAAACAGGTGGGAGGGTAAAATAAAGGTATTTTGAGATATTTAAAATCATTTCTAAGTAATTCTTGCATCAAAGGAGAAATCACATCTAAAATTACTGATAAAATGAACATCAGTGAGTGTACAGCACTTCTCCTGTATGGCATGCAGCCAAAGCAATAATCAGCAGAAATGTACATTCTTAAGTACATTTACTAGAAAACAAGAAAGACAGAAAATAAATGCATTATACTTTTAACTCTCAATGATAGAAAAAGAACCAAACAAAACAAAAAAATTAGGAAGGAATTTAAAAAGATAAAAACAGAAATAAATTAAATAGAAAATAACCCCCAAAGGCAGATTGGATTAATTAAAATAAAGTTAGTTCTTGAAAAGTCCAGTAAAATTCATAAGCCTCTGGTAATTCTGATGACAGAGAGGAAGAGAGAAATAAGAACAGAAATAAGAAATAAAACATAGCCAAAGATACAGATAATAATTGCAAAATCAAAAGAGAATTATATCTAATACTTACACCAATAAATTTAAAATTTTAGAGGAAAGAATTGTTCAGGACATAGAGACTACCAGAACAATATCAGAAAATATGTAAAACTGGATAAACAGCCATAGAAAAAAGACTGAAAGCATAATTTTTAAAAATCTACAATTTAAAAAAGGCATTGGTCCCAGACTGTTTTATGGGTGAGTTCTACAAAACCTTGAAATAATGGATTGTTTTTTCATGTTTTATTTAAATTGTTTCAGTGCATAGAATATAAAATTCCTTTTTTTGTTCTGTAAAGCTAGTTTAACACCAAATTGTGCAAAAACTGCCCCAAACAGCCTTTTCACATAAAATTATAAAAGTAAAAATCTTTTTAAAAATTATAAATCAAAACTAGCAGCATATTACAAGAAGAATATATCATGACCAGGTAGGACTTTTTATAAGAATAAAAATGTGGTTAAATGGTTAAACAATGGGATATGTATTAATCCCTTGTATACATAGAAAAACAGAGAAATTCTATATGATTTTGCAATAGATGCTGAAAAAAGGAGTTAAAAAAACCCAAACCTACTCCTGAAATAAATTTAGTAATCTAGGAATAGGATGAGAATTGGATGCTCTGTAAGAAATTAATGTGAATTTTGTTCCCACTCCTTTAGACTGGCTAGCTAGGAATAAAAGAAAGTGTTACCCCTTCCCAAAAGGACAACCAAGCTATGGCCTATGTTCTCCCTAACCGTAGCATGGATGGAGCTTTTGTGTTTCCAGGCTAGTGAACGAGAAGTTAGCACTCAAGTACTGGCTGCCCTGGATATAATCAGTCAGTCTCTGTGATTAGAAGATCTGGTTTCCCACCAGCCACCGCCCCACCCCCGCCGGGGTATTTAAACTAAACTATCCAAGAGAAGGGCTTTGACTTGATGGAATTTGAAAGGAATAACAGCTCGACTGAGAACTCAAGCGAGGAAAACACTGCAGTTTTCAGAGAGGTAGTGACTTGAAGGGTGTGGAATGACCTGAGCCAACTGGTATGTTGCTCTGGTTCGGATTTGGCAGGGATCCTATTGCTGGAGGAATAAATGTAGACACTGAGCCAGCAGGGCTGAGACCCCAGATGCCTGTTGAGGTCCTTTGTGCTCTGCAGCATACCGTACATGATCATGTGTGCTTGTGTATGCATGTGTGTCCTTTGGGTATGCATGTGTGTGCACACACGTTTATGTGTATGTACACAGCTGTGTGTGATGTTCTGGATTTCGTTTATCAGTTATCACAGTGAATATATAATACTTGCAAAAATATTTTAAAACTATGAGAACAGGAGAATTTTGTCAGATGGCCAAATATAAAAGCAACAGGTCAATGTGACTTGCTTTTCTGCATGCCAGCATTAACAAATCTGCAAAGTAATGGGGAAAATATTCACTCACACTGGCAACAAAACTTATAAAACATCTTGGAATAAATATCACAAGAAATGTCTTAAACCTATGAGAAAAAATCATAAAACTTTATTGAAGGAAATATATAAACACTTGATTAAGTGAAATGACATACTATGTTTCTGGATATACTGTTTTTCTAGTTGTGTAAGTAGGGTAAATTATTTAACCTTTCTGTGTCTTCTCTCCTTTGTTGGTAAGATGGAAATGAAAATAGTATCTACTTCACTGGGTTGTTATGAGAATTAAATGAATTAATTTATGTAAACTATAATATAATCATTATTATTATTAATAAAAAATATGTCCATTCTCAAATTCTATAATTTCAATGCAGTTCTAAATAAAATCCCAAAAAGACTTTTATGAAGCTTGAAAAAGATAACTCTTATTCATCTACATATATATAAATATTAAAATTATCTATGGACATTATGAAAACTTATGAATATGATGGGTAAGTTGCCATGCTGGATTTCAAAGCACACCTTGGAGAACTTCAGTAATTAAAACACTGTAGTATTTCTTAAAATAATAGACAAGTCTTTCAAGGAATAAATAGTAGAATAAAATAAAGGACATAAATTGACTCCTATATCTGTATAGTGGGATATGATGTAAGATAAATGTAACATTTGAAATCCATGGGAAATAATTGATTATTCAAAGAATTTTGTTGGAACAAATAACTATCCATTATATCTTTACCCAACACCAAACACAAAAATAATTCCAGATATAGTCCCAATTTAAATGAAAAGCCACAACTACAAAAGTATTAGAAGAAAATACGAGAATGAGTGTCCAACTTTAAGGAGGCATTGCCAATATATTAATCAGGGTTCAGTTGAACATAACAGAAATTATTCTATCTGGCTTAAGTAGAAAAAAATTAAATATAGAGAACCTAAAGCTTTGAAAATTATTAGAAGGGATTTGTGGAGCAAGATCTAAGTAGAACTTTCAAAAAGATTTCTAGAACATCACTGCAGATCTGGCCCACCAAAATTATCAATAACTAACTCTGCTGTGATCAGAAAACTCCATGATCAGAAAGTGGGTGAATCGGCTAACTTTAAGACAACTCCACGGATAAAGAGGATGTGGTACATATATACAATGGAATATTACTCAGCCATTAAAAGAATGAAATAATGCCATTTGCAGCAACATGGATGGACCTAGAGATTATCATACTAAGTGAAGTAAGTCAGAGAAAGACAAATATCATATGATATCACTTATGTGTGAAGTCTAAAAAAATGATTCAAATGAACTTATTTACAAAACAGAAACAAGCTCACAGACTTAGAGAAAAAACTTATGGTTACCAGGGGGGAAGGGTAGGTGGGAGGGATAGATTGGGAGGTTGGGATTGACATGTGCACACTGCTATATTTAAAATAGATTGCCAAAAAAGATCTACTGTATAGCACAGGGAACTCTGCTCAATACTCTGTAATAACCTAAACGGGAAAAGAATTTGAAAAAAAAATAGATACATGTATATGTATAACTGAATCACTTTGCTATACACCTGAAATACAACATTGTTAATCAACTATACTCCAATATAAAATAAAAATTTTAAAAAAAGGACCACTCCACCTCAGCCTTTCCCATACAAGCTAACTGAAACCTTCACCCCATCCACCTTGTTTCTTAATATTCATGAAAGTAAAAACCAGGAATTGGGGTTTCTACTACTGTTGTCTCTGAAAACCAAGTGCCCCTTCCACCGTGCCCACCTGTGGAACCAGCTAGAATAGCACAGGCATGGATCCACCTCATTTCCATCTTCTAAATCTTGGGGAGAAGGTGCTTGTCTGCTAGGAATTACTAGCTCACATGTAGAATTCAAGCTTTGATAGATTTTATAAAATGTAGTCTTTTACATTCTAGCCTTTCTACTTTCTAGCCTTTAGCATGAAAGGCATGCTACAAGCGGGCTGGAATTTCACCAAGGGGGTTTATTTACAATTCATTTCACAATAAGATAGATAGCAAACTCAGAAACCATAAGGGAAAAGATTGATAAATGAACTGCATAAAATTTAAAATTCTGATATACAATAGAAGCCATAAACAAAATACAATAAACAACAAAAACAAGCAAAATACAGAGGGAGAATATTTACAATATATAGAGCAGATGAACATCAATGCTCATAATATATTATATAATGATCTTTGCATCACTAAGAAAAACAATACAGTAGAAAATGAACAAAGCATCAGAGCAAGCAATGAAGAGAAAAAGAAATATACATGAAAAATAAACAAAGAAAATATTCTTAACCCAACTAGTAAAGAGTAAAATGCATATTGGAACAAGGTAATGTGATTTTTATCAATCAGATTAGCAAAAACAATTTTTTTAACTGGTAATATACACAGTGGATGGAAGTATAAATTAGTGTTGCCTTTTTGGAGGGCCGTTTGATAACATCTGACAAAAATTTAAATGCACATGCCATTTAACTGAACATTTTCACTTCTAAGAATCAGCCTTACAGAAATCTGTTTATGAAGCATGATTTGTGATTGTGAAAAATGTAGACAACTTAAATGCTTTCAAGAAGAAAAAGTGGTATGGCCATTACACAAAATAACAAGTGATCAGTTTTTAATCTGTATATGTAGTCATAGTATCCTAAAAATAGACAAAAATTTTCTAGGGCAGGGACAGATTACTACTTACAATAACCACAGTGTCTCCCCTTTGTCCCAATTCCTCCCCTTTTCGGGATGATAGAATGAGAGCCCGACAGATGTCATCCCACATTATGGGGAGGAACCCCATAAACATGAATCTGGAACAGCTGCTCACCCTGCTTCCCTCCTGAGAAAGAAAGAAACCTTTGTTCCCTAAAATAAGCAAACTCTACTTGGGAACAAAAGGGAAGGGATGCTAGGCTCTTTCCCTTTGGAATATAAATAAATGTCTCCAGAGGGACGATAGGACAAATATCCCTAAGTGTACAACCTTGGAATGTTTCCACAGTTTGGAGGAGATAAGTTTGTTACTCTTTGGATGGGGGCAGATGGCTGCAGGTCTAAAATCCTTGAATGTGAGGAGCAAATGGATCTGCGAAAATGGAGACATTCTGTAGCTTGTCAGTTTCCTTTGCTCAGGAGTTCAAACTATGCAGAAACATGAGAATATTCTCATCCTGACAGTAAGCAGATGAATAAAATGTAAATTTATGATACTGGCACCCAGAGTAATCAAAATATAGAATATTAAGTGAAAAGTCAAGTGAGAGAACAATGTATAAATAGGATCTCATCCATGTGAAACTGGTAAACCAAATCATTAACATGGTATATCCGGGGGGAAAGGAGACAAAAAAGGGACTTTTGTTTTAACTATATATATTTGTTATTGAATTTGAGTGTGGAACCAGGGGTGACTTTTTAAATATCATCCTTTCTGTATTTTTCAGATTTCCTACAATAAACATATATTAGTTTTATAATAAATGTCGCCATTTTAATAGTTGAATCCAGTTCATTCATCACCAGTTCACTCATCTTTGTACTTCAAAACAGCCACAAGATTAATCAGCTGTATCTGTTACTGAGTTTATGATTTAGTCCAAAAGGGAAATGGTATACTATTATTGATAGAATGTGGTTCTCCTCTTCTGCTGTTTATCAATGTTTGCCTCACAATAACTTTTAAAAATCCCATTCATTTAGCAACATTTATTACATATCCATTACATACTTGGCATTATAATTGGTCCTGATGTTACAAAAAATGACAGTTGGTCCTTCCTTGAACAGTTCACAATCTACTGAAAGCTAAAAGACCTGTGGTAGAATATACTGTAGTTCCCTGTGAGGGACTTCCCTGGCGGTCCAGTGATTAAGACTCCATGCTTCCCGGGTTCAATCCCTGGTCGGGGAACTAAGATCTCACATGCTGTGTGGCATGGTCAAAACAAAACAAAAAAACAAACAAAAAAGCAAAGTCATTTAATATATTGTAGTTCCCTGTGATAAACAGCAGCGTGTGAACTAAGTGTGGTGTGGACCTTGCAAGGGAGGCTCCCTCTTGCCTGAGAGAAATGGGGAAGTGTTCATGAAAAGGTGACATTTGAAATGGCTCCTGAGGAAATTATATCACAAGCAGCTGAAGGGAATTGTGACACCAGGTAATTTGATCTTTATCAACCCACTAAAGAGTATTGACACACCTTAAGCTCAGTTTGCAATTTAATTTTTAAACCAAATGATAACACAAGTTTCCAACATGTCAGAGAAACTTAGTCCATGAGTAGACAGAGAAGTACATTTGATTGAGCTCTGTGGGGTCTCTAGAACTGGTATTATAACAAGTTGGGAGAGTTGTCTAGGCGAATACAATTCTTAACTCTTAAAAAGTAAGTCATGTGAAATAGATGTTCTTGGCAAAATTAAGGTAGGGAATAATTTAGGGATTAAGTTTTGAGACTTAAGGTCCTTCAGTTCAAAGTGAAAAGTTCTGGTTCCTGCAACATCCACTCTTCATTATTCCAAAAGAGGCTCAAATGAGGGGAGTCAGATGAGAGTGAAGGTTAGGCCACTAGACCTCAAAGTGTGGTCCTCAGATGAGAAGTATCAACGTCACCTCAGAACTGACAAGAAATGCAAATTCTCGATGCCCACTCCAGGCCTCCTAAATCAGAAGCTCCAGAAATGGGGTCCAGCAATCTGTGTTGTAACAGGCTCTTTGGGTGATTCTGATGCACATTGTACACTCAAGTTTGAGACCCACCATGCTAAAGTAAGCTCTCAGTCATTGACGTACAGCCAGGTATTGGCTTTAATTTAACCAGCTATCTTTATTTATGTACCACTGGTAAGGAGGAAGCATGGCAGAAAGGAGAATTTAAGAAAGAAACATTTTGCTATTTTTCTAAAATACATGTATGTAAATAATATTTAATAGAGGGTGCTTCAGTAAAAATACTCTTTTTGTTTTACAGAAAGCCCTACAAGTGGTGGGGTGGATATTTCGGTCTCTATTGTTCTTGGGCTTCAGAGAATCAATGGAAGATGCACCAGGACCAGTCTTTACCATGATAAAGCAGGCGATCTTTGATTCGTCATGACTTGGGGAACCAGGAAGATGCCCCTTGTCTCAAACACATGTCCAACCAGAGGCCATGAGACTAAAAGTCCACTATCAAAGACTCATTTTTTTCCCCTTAAGCTAAGCATTTCCCTGAGTATATACTCTTAAAAATTTGAATCCTGCCTGGAGGAATAACATTTTAAATTGTGACCGGTCTGATTCAATCATGAATTCATTAACCATAACCTTTTCTTCTGAAATGAGAGGTCCAGGAAGCGTACACAGTAAGGCCCTGGTCCATTGGGGAGGGGAATGATTCAGATAAGGGAGGTGGGGTCATTAGTCATTGGAAGTAAATTTCCACTCTTTTACCCACAATAGACTTAGATTCTTCAGAGTCTAATTCCAGCCTAACTTTAGATAATCCCCCCACCCCTTCAATGCCTCAAATTCTCAGCTGTCCAAAGTCTCACAAGTTTAGGGTTTTAAAAATGCTTGGCGGTCTTCGAGTGTTAAATATGTGAAGAGGAAAAACATCCACACCAGTGTATGGGGGATAATCATTCTGACTGACTTCACTCATTACTCCTATTATTAGCACCAATCTAAAGACCATCTAGAGTCTTTGACGAAATCAGGGAAGTCATTTGGCACCCAAGTATCATCTCCTGGTGACAGCTTATTTTACCACAGTGGATGAATGGTTGAATAAATTATAACCAAATGTTAATGGATGCTCAAAGCCTTGACTTACTTTTGTGGAGACAACTGTGGCAAGGAGAAAAGTATTATTTTTCAGTAACCTACACACTCATATTGCTTATTTGATATATTTTGCTTTCTTCAATATTCCTATAAGATGAGGAGAAAGAATTCCTTATACTTTAGTATAGAACTGAGCTAAGTGGCTAATTAATAACTTAGACAGGGACTTTAAACCACTTCCCCTGCCACCTAATGAAGAATAAGATGTCTCAGGATTTTCTTTCTATTCCTGGCAGCAGAGTTGCTGAAGAGATAAATAACCAGAGCTGCTAACATAAATCACTCTCGAGGAGATACACTGCGTGACCTTTGGGGGAACCAGTTGCACTTGTATAACACCGAAACCCAAATAACACCGAAACCCGAGGAGCTCAAAACTCTTGGGGAAGGTTATTGTGCATACACACTTTTATGTATTTAACCTCGCCTCCTTAAGAAAGGAAATAGACACAAAGCGTTAAGAATATACTCTCCTGGACCTACATACCACAACAGGAAGAGATCAAAGAAAGCCCCAATCTTCTGACATCCTAGTTCTGCCCGTTCTTCAGCTTCTCCCTTTACAAGCAGAGTTTTCTTGGCAGCAAGGATGTTCTTGGGCAATAATTCTTTTTTTTCTTAATTTTTTAAATTGAAGTATAGTTGATTTACAACGTTGTGCCAGTCTCTGCTGTACAGCAAAGTGACTTAGTTATACACATATATACATTCTTTTTTTATATTCTTTTCCATTATGGTTTATCACAGGATATTCAATATAATTCCCTGTGCTATACATTAGGACCTTGTTGCTTATCCATTCTAAATGTAATAGTTTGCATCTACCAAGCCCAAACTCCCATTCCATCCCTCTCCCTCCCCCGCCACCCCTTGGCAACCACAAGTCTGTTCTCTATGTCTATGAGTCTGTTTCTGTTTTGTAGATAAGTTCATTTTTGTCTTGGGCAATAATTCTTGATTCTCCATCCCCACTCCATACACACAAATCCTGTTCCTCAAATGATGACACAACCAGCCACCTGTTGCTCAAGCCTAAACCCTAGGAATCATCCTGGATTCATCTCTTTCCCTGCGCCCCCCTCGCAGTCAATCAGATCAACCAAGTCCTACCTCTAGTTTGCACATATCAAACCCAACCACTTCTCACCACCTCCACTGACACTCTCTCTGCCCCGCCAGCATCATCCCTCACTTGAACCCACTTCCCTTGCCCCCCACAGTCCACTCATGACACAGGAGTCTAAATCATCTAAACTATAAATCAGATTTATGACTACCTTGCTTCAAACCCTCCCACAACTTCTGAGTATAATTAGAATAGATTTCGAATTCCTATCATGGTCCATAAGGCCCTGACTAGCTCTTCATCCTCCCCATGTTCTTCTTGTACCCTCAGTTAGGACACTCCAACTTCACTGGTCCTCTGGGGTTTTTGGTCCCTCAAACACACCCAGCTGGCTGGTGGGAAGCAGCTGCATAGCACAGGGAGATCAGCTCGGTGCTTTGTGACCACCTAGAGGGGTGGGATAGGGAGGGTGGGAGGGAAACGCAAGAGGGAGGGGATATGGGGATATAAGTATATGTATAGCTGATTCACTTTGTTATACAGCAGAAGCTAACACACCATTGTAGAGCAATTATACTCTAATAAAGATGTTGAAAAAAAAAAAACCACACCCAGCTTATTAACTTCTAAGAGTCCTGTCCTGGAAATCTCATCACCCAGATCTTTGCACAACAGGCACCATCATATCATTCAGGTCTCAGCACACGTTACCACCTCAGCACACATGTCATACACGTGTTACCACCTCAGAAGGGAATTTTCTGAAATGCCTGCCCACTCCCTGGCCCGGTCATTTTATTACCTGATTCATTTAAATTTTCTTTGGATCACTCACCATTTATGACATTTTCTTACTTACTAAATATCTGTTTCTCTGTACTAGACAATAAGCTCCATGAGAGCAGGAACCTCTGTCTCACCATTGAACTCCTAGAGCCCAGAGCAATGCCAAGCACAGAATTAATGAATAAACTCTTCTGACTAAACCTACTCTATAAAAGTTTCAATCATATATGTAACACTAATACCAGTGAATTCAACATATGTTTTTATGTGTCTATCAAGTGCCAGGCACTGTTCTAGGCATTTCGGTGAGGTTGGCTTGCATTCATCTACTAAAGTTGAACAGAACATGATTTTGATCGTAATGATATGCCAGTTAATTGCCACCTGAAGAAAAGCCCCATTCAAGGCGCCCAGGCTGTGCCACTCACTCCTGACATGGGTATTGCTAATGGGGCTCCCAAGGCACCACTAAAAAGCGCAATCTTATCATCACTTCTGGAAAAACAAATCACAGAGCACCTTCCCTGAGGATGGTGGCAGAGAAGTGCCTCTACAGGCATGCAAGAGTAAGGAGACAGGGTACAAGTCCCAGGTCTGTTATTGACAACATCTGTAATTTTGGCCAAGTTACTTTATCCCTCTGTGCCCCAGTTATACATCTGTTAAAGGTAACAACATTAATAACTTCCCTGCCTACCTCAGAGAGTTATAACCATCAGTGAAATATTGCAGCTAAGAACACTCTGCATCCTGAATACATATGAGGCTTAAGACTATAATCATGCACCTGCTCACCTACACAGAAAGGATAACAACCAAATATTCAATGAATTACAGTTGCCACTTATAATCAATTAGGTCATGTTCAATGCAACTGATTCCTCACTAGAAGAGTAGTTGAATCTTTCCAAACACATTAGTAATAGATTTCCCCAACACAGCCTCATTTCTGGAATCTCTTTCTTGATCTGTCCTTATACATGAGTCCCCTACCTAAGAAGGAGTCCCAAGCATTCAGGATGTTCCTCATCGGTAGCAATGTCTCCTTCCTAAAGAGAAATTGAGCTCAGAACACAGACTAACCTTCAGTTATGACAGCTATGGCATGCTTAGTGAACTAAAATTCCCCAAACTGCTCCTTCCTGAAGCTAAATTTTAACCACTGATGGTGATACCAGTCAGAGAGAATAGCTGACACACTGAATCCCTAGTGTGAGTGTAACATGTAGATGGGCCGGGAGAGTCCACCCTGGTGGAACAGTCTATGTGGATAATTCTCAGGCCTCTCTGGACGCAGTGTAGATACTCATAATCAATGAACTTCTCAACTGGCCTAGTTTTTCCAGCTACAGATTTGATAAAGGGGAGAGAAGACAGTGCCATCTTAAAACTCTAACTTTAGTGACTTCTTGACAAATGTCCTTAGACAAAACCCAAACGATATTTTCTAATGCTTCCTCTTGACTATCTTCCCTTGGAGGCTAAATCTGCCGTTGCTCCGTATTTCTAGTTCAAAGTCATTTGTATTTCATCAATTATTAGGTATCTATTTCATTTGACAATTTCTTGAGGCTCCTTCTTAATTATTTAAATAACTCAGGAATATAAACTAAATAAGCTTGTGTGAACATTCAGCTTAAAAAGACTTTTAACAGCTTTCTCAGATGGGCAAGTTTAAGAATTAGATCATAAAGGAGCCAGAAATGTGTGAGGAGGATAAGAATCTGTA
Source organism: Balaenoptera physalus (assembly GCF_965194825.1). Lineage (NCBI taxonomy): Eukaryota > Metazoa > Chordata > Mammalia > Artiodactyla > Balaenopteridae > Balaenoptera > Balaenoptera physalus. The sequence goes on along the minus strand of NC_138887.1, from coordinate 87,034,493 downwards.
AAGGAAAAAAATGAAAGGTAGTTCCAGTTTAAGTATCCATCATATCTGCTTGAGAATATAATCTAGATATTAGGACTCACCCTTCTTCCTATCTTACATGCATAAGTCCATCCTCTGTAATCTCACTCCTTCTAAACCTTGCAGGGGTCCAGCTGTAAGACTGACTTCTAAATGACCAGAGTGTATAAGATTCTTGGTGAAAGAAGAGGGTAACTTCAGAATCAAGGATAGTGGTGCCTGCTATTGATTGCTGCCCCATTATGGTTCTGTAGGTGGTTTCAGGGCTTGTCCCTGAATTCTGGGTCTGCATCTAATCCACAGCCTGTGTTGGGTGACTGCTGATCTAAACATTTGTACAGAGTCCCAATTCCTATGAGATGCAGAATTAAACACAAAACTGTATGTGTGGTTTTGTATGTGTGGTTTTTTTTTTTTTTTTTAGAAAGGGAGATGATAGGTTTTATTAGAAGTGAGGAACCACTGATCTCCATTATCTGTGTTCTCCTGGTTTCTGCATTCTTTCTAGCTTCATTCATTGCCTTGCTTCAAACTCAAGCTTCAGGATGTGCCCAGATATAGAAGCACAACCTCACTCCGGCCAGTTTGGACAGCTTGTCTCATCCCAGCCCTTAGCTATCCTTAGCCATCCTCCCCTTGGCACTTTGCTGGTCTTACCCTTCTCCTGATTCTCCCCTCTTCTTTGCACACCTTGCTATAGTTTTGTTCTTGGTCCCAAGGTCAATATGCAAATCCATAGTTCAACCATACATGCTAATCTTTGACCCAGTTCTTATGATTCTACTCATTGTAAAAACTATTTTATCTCACAGACTTTAAGTACATTATCATAAACAGATCCCCTTTACTTGTCACTCAATGCTACTGAAGAAAAAAAATGTATATGTTTAGTAAGAACTTTGACACAGTGTGCTAGTTGGCCTGTGGAAGTGGTCAGGAAAAGGACTTCTCACGAAATGTTACTGGTTTTAAACATAATATAAGCCAATCAGAACAGGAGTTTTGTATTAGCTATCTTGGTCCATAAATGAATTCTCGATACTGGGCAACAGACTTAGGAAAGAATGAGCCCTCAGGCCTGGCAGGTAACTATTGGGAAATTTCTAGGAGATTTCAGCATTGAAGTGAGCATTTAGATGACCTAAAGTCCTGCCTGTAGAGATGAAATATTTCGTTCAAAATTCAAGAGGAAGTATACCTTTAAATTTGGTAAAAGATCTTACATTCTTGTACCCTAATTTCTGGCTTGCATATAATATACCAATGATATTATATACTGTCACAACTAGTATTTTTCCCAAAGACAGCAGCCTATTATCAGCCAATTAAAATCGAATAATATAGGTTGCATATATAATATAGACTACATATATTTATAAATTATAATAATTGTTTTATCATTTAAATACTGTCCCTGTCTGTTTTAGCCAGAATTCCAAGATGGATTTCCAAAATTCCTGTCCCCTAGTTATTCAACTGAACACTAATCTAGGTACTGCTGTAATGGAATTTTTAAGTTGTAAAGTCCCAAATCAATTGACTCTAAGATATAGAGGATATATGGGTAGGCTTGACCTAATCACATGAGCCCTTTTAAAAGCAGGATTTTTTCTAGCTGGTAGCAGAAGGTGAAGTCAGAGAGATTTGAAGCATGAAAAAAATTTTGATGCACCATTGCTGGCCTTGAAAATAGAGAGGGTGCCATGTAAGGACTAGATAGTTGCCTCTAAGAGCTAAGAAGACCCCCAGCCAACAGCCAGCATAGTAATGGCAACCTCAGTCCCACAGCTGTGGGGAACTGAATTCTACCAACAACCTGAGTGAGTGTGGCAGCAAATTCCTCCCCAGAGCCTCCAGATAAAAACTGCCCCTCTCCCACAAGGCCACTGTCTTGATTTCCGCCTTGTAGAGACCCTAAGCAGAGAACTCAGCCAAGCCCCTGCCAGACTTTTGACCTATGGGTCTCTGAGCTAATAAGTGAGTGGTAAGCCACTAACTTTGTGGAAATTTGTTACATAGAAATAGGTAATAATCCACTATCCTTCTGTAATCTTATATGTCAGGCTTCTTTTGTATCTAATATTTTCATGCAGCTTTGTACAACATTCAAAATCTGATTCCCATGAAGAAACAGCAAAGCCCCCAGGTGAGCATCAGGAACGGTCTGTTGACTATTCTGAAGATCATCTGTTAAGTCACAATGAGCTATAATAAGAAAATGACTCACTTGGCTTCAGTAACAAGCCTAAATAGAAGAATCAGCAGAGCCATCTAACTAAATGACTCTAGCAATCATTTTCAAGACTGGATGCATATTAGGAAGCTTTAGCAGAGGTCTCGGCTGAAGTTAAATGCTTAATTTTAGAATAACCAATTTTCCAATAAAAGCAAGTGATTGTGAAAACAAAGAGGCAGAGCTATACTGGATGATTCCACGGAAACACACAAGTAGATTCCTACCTACAGACATGCAAAAGTAGGTTTTAACATTCTGCTACCCAGCATATCTCAACATTGCTCAGCTGTGCTTACCTTTCCCCAACTTTCTGCCTTCCTCTCCACAGAATAAATATAATTGGAGGATGAGGAAGTTGGTGGTCCTCAGGGACCACAGAGACTGTGCATTAATGAGAATTCCACTGGGAAAGCAATACCGCGCTGTCTCCACTCAAGAGTCCGGAAGTAGCTCAGCATGATTCTCCGATGAAAAATTAATCAAGTGAATAAGGCCCTGCAATACAAAACAGCAAACGAAAGTTAAACATCTCCCCAGGGAAAAGCCGACAAGTCATAAAAAATTAAAACATAAAACTGAATATTTACAAATATCATTTACAAACTTAAGATTGTTAATGACTCATGCCCATGGCAAGATCACAAGTCCTCAGGGAGCTTCAAGACTTTTCAGGGATCAAGCAAAGCTTCTCTTGCTAGAGTGTGCACCAGAACTACCACCTGGGGGTTCGTGGGGGCAGATGCTGAAACACAGACTTTCAGAACTTGAGAATAAATATCAGTGAGTAAAGTTTTTCCCATTGCTATTTCCTTCATTCATTTATTAATTCAACAGATAATGAGAAGTTATTATATGCCAAACACTGGAAAAGGTCCTGGAGATTTAATGACAAATAAGTAAGAAATAGCCCCTACTCTCAGGGTGTTCACAGCATAATGTCATTAGTAAGCAAATATGATATAATATGGTGAGTGGTGGGAGGGGAAAAATACAAGGAGCAGAAAGAGTGTTCCTGGCAGTAGGAACAGCATGTGCAAAACAGAGTTAAGAAGGAGGCTTAGTATGGTGGGGTGGAGTGTGTCTGTCTGAGGGCGTGTGTCTGGTGTGTGCATGTGCACTATGGGTGGTAGAGTGAATAACGCAAGATGAGATTGAAGAGAAAGTAGGGGCCAAATTACTCCTCCTCCAAGGTAATCTCATCTTGGCAAAGCCATCTTGGTTAACTCAACAAGAGCCATTATCCAATGGACCCTATTCACATGAAGACAAAGCTAATATGGCTGCATAAGATGTGTTTTTAAGACTCAGAATCTTCTAACAGCTTAACACTTCCTGATACAGCAGTTCCTGTGTAAATTTAAAATGTATGACTTTTTTTCTTTTTCCCATTTGCGTGATGGTTTCAGGAGAGGTTGGTACAGTGGATAGTGATCTGTAAAGACAAGTATTGTGTACTTTGGCATGCTACCAATATTGTCGTGCTTCTAACTCACAGTATTCATAGACTTCAGAAGTCATGGTTCAACTGTTCACCCAAGGCAACGATCTCTTTCTTCTAAGTTTTACATATTCTTTTGGGTGGGAAACATCAGATAGAACCTCAATTCCCTTTGAGTGGCTTGTCCCAAATTTAGGAAGCCAAGCCCATTCAGTTCAAGATACAGCTTTTCTGGACTGGAATGAAGATTTGAGCTATAGTTCTAGAAATAAATGACTTGGGTGGAAAAAAGGTGGGTGAGATAATCCAGTATGTACAATAGAAAGAAAAGAAAGTGTGAGAGTAAAAGAAATATTTGTCAAGAAGGAAGTAATTGGTGACATTCAAAGGAAGGAGTGATGCTATCCGGGCCAATAAAAGTTAATTGACTCCAAATGAATTATATTGGCCATAGATATCAGCCTAGCCTGTGAGCTGGATGTATTTACTTGCTCTTCCAGAGCAAATTCACTCTTGATGCTTCTCTTCCCTACTTTGTGTTCCAGAGGCTGATGTACATGAAGTGCACCAATGGGCTGTGTTGTCTTCTGGCCTCCATTTGGGTCCAGCCAATGGGAAACACTAGTAGATCAAAGTGAGCGAGAGGAGAGTGAGACTAGGTATCTGTTCTCTTGACCATGGTTGGACTCTTTCCCTCTACTAAAGACCACAACACCTGTCAAAAAGACTCCTACAGCTGCTTTCTCTCTCTGGGTTCGGGTAACTTCTCCTTTGTCTTGTTGCTTCAGGCCTAGGGAGGTGATATTTCCCTACTATTGCTAGTTCTGTTGTGCTTCATCATTCCCTGCTGGTTCACTTTGACCTTGCCTACTTTCCATGCATCTTTGTAAACAGTCCTTTCATTAAGCTCTCCTCTATTTCTTGGTTTAAGCGAGCCATTTATTTTTTGTCTGCATCCTGACTGATAGAAGCTGCCACAGACTGCGTGCTTTTTCCATTGACTACAGAGAGTTAGCCTGTCTGTTAAAACAATAACTGTTGTTGTTAACAGTTACATAGAAATTACAGTTCACTAAGTGTGTTTACATGTGTTATCTCTTTTTTCACTCTTTATTCATGGCTAATAAAACTCAGACCTCATCGGCTCTACTGGAGTAATAATTATACATAATGAATGTAAATGTGGATATTTACTACCAAATCCAAGTCTAAACCATATACTTAAGAATTCCAGAACCGAAATGTTGTATAGTCTTTTAAAGCTGAATAAATTGGAGCCTCATTATATAAATTGTCTCTATTTCCTTCATCTGGGTTCCAAGTTCTTCAAATTAGCTAATACTTATTTTTCAAGATTTCATTTGTATTGGAAAATTTCTAAGGGCAAATTGTCCGAAGAGGCAGCATTATGAATCAGAAATTAATCATGAGTTGGTAGATATCTAAGACCATATTTTACAATGATAATTGAATCAATTAAGAATAGAAGTCTGACAAACCAGTTGTCTACTGCCATATAGATAGATAAATGACCATATTAACTCTTTCCCCTCTTTTCAACCACTTATTTCTTCTTTACATGGACACAACCCAAATCTCTTTACTATGTCAGTAAGTAAAACCTACAGAATCATTTAAAAATGCAAAATTTTATAATTCTAAAGAGAGAAGGGCAAAGAGTAACTATATCTATAATAAATTTGATAACCTTCATGGGATATTCAATTCCCAAAATAAGTAACTCCACAATGAGTATACACAAAATGGAGAAAAGAAATATGCAAAATGTTACCTAATATTTGAGCAGATAGTCTGTGCCTTTATAGTAATGATATTGTTGTTGAAGTTCTTATGGTAAAATCCAGGGAGTTTGGTGGTCTTCCCTCTAAAGTAAGAGAAGGTGGATGGGACAAAGTTAGAACTCAACTTAGATTACTTTTAGCAAAGTTGGACTTTCCCCCCGGACCCCCAAACCCTATACCCAGAAAGCCAAAAAGCCTGAATCATTGGATATCAAAAAATGAGATTTCTAATTTACAATAACCAAGACATAGAAACAACCTAAATGTCTATCAACAGATGAATGGATAAAGAAGATGTGGTATGTATATACAATGGAATACTACTCAGCCATAAGAAAAGAATGAAATAATGCCATCTGCAGCAACATGGATGGACCTGGAGATTGTCATACTAAGTGAAGTAAGTCAGAAAGAGAAAGACAAATACCATATGATATCACTTATATGTGGAATCTAAAATATGACACAAATGAAGTTATCTATGAAACAGAAACAGACTCACAGACATAAAGAACAGACTTGTGGTTCCAAGGGGGAGGAATGGGGTGGGGGAGGGATGGAGTGGGAGTTTGGATTTAGTAGATGCAAACTATCATATATAGAATGGATAAACAACAAGGTCCTACTGTATAGCACAGGGAACTATATTCAATATCCTGTGATAAACCATAATGGAAAAGAATATGAAAAAGAATGTATATATATGTACAACTGAATCATTTTGCTGTACCGTAGAAATTAACACAACATTGTAAGTCAACTACACTTCAATAAAATTAATTTTTTTAAAAAGTGAGATTTCTAAAATCCATGTTTACTTCTGATATATGTGTATCAAATATAAAATAATCCCCCCAGCTGAAAAATTGCACACAAGACCCTATCTCCTTTCAGGAGAGAAACCATCATCATTTGAAGGTATATTCCAGATGTAAAAGAATGAAATCTATGACCTGAATATATGACTTAGAATACTCAGAACCTCAACTTGAGTGGCTTGCCCCAAATTTAGCAAGCCAAACTTAGATTGTTCAAGATAAAGCTTTTCTAACCAAGCTTATCCAGTTTGAGATAAAGCTATTCTAAACCAGAATGATTTGAGCTACAGTTCTAGAAAGAAATAATTTGAGGGTGGAGAGAAGAGGTGAAGGAAATCCTACAATATATACACACAATGTGTACACTAGAAAGAAGAGAAAGTATGAGAGTAAAAGAAACATTTGATTTTTCAATAAGGAAGTAATTGGTGACATTCAAGGGTGCAACTTAGAAGGGGGATAGTCATGTACCAAACTGTCACAATGAGAGGACAGAAAGGAAATGAAGATAGTAATCACAGTCCACAAAAAGAAGAAATAAGTGGTTGAAAAAGGGAAAACAATTGCTATGGTAGTTGATCTATCTACATAACACTATAAGCTGGTTTGGCAGATTTTTATTCTTAATTGATTTATCATTATAAAATATGGTCTTAGATATATCTACCTGCTCATGATTAATTTCCAATCATTCAGAAAGTTTGCTTATGAAAAGGAAAGAGCCCGTCCTGGTGCTTCTCTGTACCCGTAGGACTTAGCAGCTAATATCTGGTAAATGGATGCCCAGACCTTGTTCTCAAGTCAATCACTAATTCAACCAGTGATAGAAAGGGCTCAAGACCAAGGGAAGGTTTCTTCATGGTAGAAGAGATCTGTGTATTTTTGAAGGAAAAGAAGATGAAGTCAATGGAGGGAAGAAATTGATCATGTTAAAGGAAAGAACTTGATTAAAGAGAGACATGGAAAAAATTCTCAGTGGTGAAGGTCAAAGATGGTACAAGAGCCTTCCTCACTGTTTCTAGGAATTGTTTCCATGCTTCCTTTCCTCACTCCCATCAATCTTCATTTCCCCTCAACTTCCTGGTCATTCCTTTTCATTTTTCCTTTTCATCTTCTCTTTGCTTCACCTTACTTCTCTCTCTCCCAACCAGCTGTAATATAGAAGTAAAATAAAAATAATAATGTTCACTTTTGTAAAATTATATTGTTTTATGACTGTTCTTAAGCTAAAAGTAGGTGAATTGAATGTTTTATATTTATCTCTTTTTTTTTTAATGTAGCTCTAGAATAAATAGCTTTCCTTTAGATAAAAGACAATAAAAGAAAAACCTCACCTTAACTTAGACTCTTGGAAAAAGAATTTGATTTTTGGTAGAAAGGGGGTAGTTTGTGACAGGAAGCATTATGATATAGTTTAAAACATGGTCTCCAGGGTTAAGCAGAGCAAAGTTGAAGTCACAAATCCACCACTTACTGGCTGGGGGATTTGGGCAAATTTCCTCATCTATGAAGTGGTGCTGTTATCTTCCTCTGTAAGAGTGGTTCTATAGTCGTAAATGCAGGAGTGGTTTTAGCCTAGTACCCAGCACACAGTAAACACTCGGTAATGGTAGCCATTGCCATTATTAGCTGCTTTACACGTCCTAAACTCTCTAAAGAGATGAGTTAAGCCAAGAAAATATTCTTCTAGCCATTTAGCTTTCTATGGCCCCAGTTTGTACTGGTAAATTTACCAATACCATAATTCTCATTATCCTTCTCTAATGTCAAAAACAAGAAGAAAAGAGAAAAACGAACTCAAATCCCATCTCCTGCTAAAATGCACAGAATTAACTACGGATTGCAGCCAACTGCTCCAAGCTGTAGCAGTGCTGAAAAAGCAAAAGGTGCTTGTGTTGATTTGACAGTTCAAGAGACAAATAAGCATATCAATTTTAATTTAACTTCCCAAGTTCACAAGCTGTCAGTCAAGATCACTGTTATGCCAATTATCTGGTATTAAATATTGTTATGATTTCTGATATCAAATTTATAGTGAAACACTGTCTTAAGAGTGACATTTCAGTGGAAAATTCCCAGTACTTTCCCTCTGCAATCTGGGCTGGTAAAGTTTAATTAAAACAGCCAAATTACAAACTGCCTCAGAAGGTTTTGTAACAAAATTGCTGGCTGGCCTTTAGTGATAATGGTGTTACAGATCACTGCTTTCTGTCACATGGGCTTGCTTAGATAGGAAAGGATTGGTCATCGATTAGAATAGAAGCCAAGACTTTTTATTGCTGTCATCTCTGCTGCTTTTACTGACAATGAAAGTAGGAGATTTAAAGTTTCAGTTGTTCTCATAAATATGCCCAATCATGGAAAAGCAAAGGGAAGGACTGATACTTTAAGGTTCAGGTATCTGAAAATCTATTGAAACCTAAATAATATAAAATCTTAAGGACTTCGAATTCTATTCCAAACACTAACAGAAAAACACAGTGTGGTCTGGGCTCAGGCAAGTCATTGTTGAGCCATCCTGCCCGTTTGCCTCTGCAGCTTACTCCCAAGCGCTTACAGAAGAGGAAGAGGCCAGCCGGTGCTTCAGGACTGTTGGGTGAGGATGTAAATAGGACATCAAGGGACTTCCCTGGCAGTCCAGTGGTTGGGACTGTGCACTTCCACTGCAAGGGGCTTGGGCTTGGTCCCTGGTCGGGGAACTGGGATCCTGCATGCTGTGAAGTGCAGCCAAATAAATAAATTAATTTAATTTAATTTAATTAACTACTGGTTCTCAAACATTTTTTAAAAAAAAGAATGTCTATTGAATTTAAAAAATATCAAGCTTCTTGCTTCAGCAACAGCTTGTTCCCCTGTGAACGCTCTGGAACTTCAGAGCCAGAGAAGCCTATCTAAGGGTACTACGTATTATTCCTCTCATCCTAGTGAAGTTAGCTTGCAATCTTGCTAATTAATATCTATTCTTCAGCACCTTTCTTTACTGTTCTTCACACAACTCTGTGTAAGTCTTTCAAGGCTTCCGTCCACTTTTTCAAACTAGTCTCAATCCTCTTCTTTCCTAACTTGCTCAGACTAGCTGCCTAGACATCAACCAAATAGTCCAACTCCACCCTTCTTCATTTCTCTAGCCATAATGCTAGTATCTTACTACAGCTCTGAAATTGTATATATTTATAAATTACATGAAGAAGCAATCTCCAATTCAGGTCAAAGTGTGAAAAATAAGCAAAAAAAAAAATCACATTTCTTTGTATTATAGTAAATAGATTTAATGTAACTCCTTTGGAAATATAATGTCTAAAAGCTTCTACTCCCATTATTACCACTCAGGAATGTCTAACATGGCATTATATCCTTCTATTTACTCTTTATCAGGACCTCCACTCTTTCAAGTCTTTAGAATTAAACTGTGAAAGAAAAATATATTGACAGAATAAATGATCACACTCTTTGTTTTAAAAAAATACATAAACATAACAGTGAGAATTGTCATATTGGTCTATAAAGAGAAATTTTAGCCCAAGAATCTTAAGTACTAGTGTCAAAACTTTCACCCAGTGTCTAGTAAGAGTCACTCAATTATTCAAGCAATACACGTGAAAAGATTTTTGATTGACAATGGACACTAAATTACTATAAAACTTTCACCCATTAGTAAAATAGTTGCCCATTTGGAGTTTCATCACCAAACCTATTCCTATTTTATTTTCTCCTGTAGTCATAAACAGGTCACAGAGATAGCTCTGGAACTATACTGCCTGGGTTTGAACTTGTCAGTTCCTATTAACTGTGTGACTATAGGCAAGTTTCTCAACTTCTCTGACCCTCAGATCCCTCATCAGTAAAATGACGATGGATAATAATAGTACCAACAATACAGAGTACTTGTGGAGATTAAATGGGTTAATATGTGTAATGCACTAGAACTCTGCCAGGCACTAACTAAGCACTCCATCAGGACTAGCCTGATACTCTAGGATGTGAGTGCCATAAGGGTAGGAACTTGGGCTCCACTGTGTCTGTATCTGCGGTCCTGGGACAGTGCCCAGCACAAAGTATGTGCTCAATAAATATTTGCTAAGTGAAAAAAACCAGAACATTCAACTATAAAAATAGGTTACAAAATCATTTTTCTTCATCATTTTTCATTTGTTCACTTAATATTTATTAAACACCTATTGTGTACATTTCCCCAATACATTTCTGTTAATGAAATCCATACAAACAAGGAAAGAAAGTAATGGGAATATGGACTCTACCAACACCAGGTAACATGACTAACTATAAAGTCTGCCAGCAACTATTAATTCTGTAAGAAAACTTGGTCTTTAAGCAATTTCTTATGGCTCCGAGTTGTAGACCTAATTAACTCAAATTTTTAAAAAATGTATTGAAGGTTTTCATTCCCAGTAACTACAACCTAAATGCATTTCCCCTCTATTCGTCCTTGAAATACACTTGTAATAGTTATTTCTATCTTTCATAAGATTTCCCCCCAGTTTTGTTGAGAAATAATTGATGTACATCACTGTATAAATTTAAGGTATACAGCAGGATGGTTTGATTTACATATATTCTGAAATGATTACCACAATAGATTCAGTTAACATCCATCTTCTCATATACATAAAATAAAAAGAAAGAAGGAAAGAAAAAAGGAAAAAATTTTTCTCTTTGTGATGAGAATTAGGATTTACTCTCTTAATAATTTTCCTATATATCATACAGCAGTGTTAGCCATAGTCATCATGTTGTATTGGATATATCACATCCTTAGTACTTATTTATCTTATAACTGGAAGTTTGTACCTTTTGACCACCTCCTTCCTCCAATTTTTCCTCCCCTGATTCTTTACCTCTGGTAACCACAAGTCTGACTCTTTTTCTATAAGTTTGGTTTTTATTTTATTTTGCTTTGCTTTGCTTTTTTTTCTTTTTAGATTCCACATATAATTGAGATAATACAGTATTTGGCTTTCTCTGTCTGACATATTTAGCATAACTCCTTCAAGGTCCATCCAAATTGGTGCAAATGTTAGGATTTCCTCATTTTTTATGGCTGAGTAATATTCCATTGTGTGTATGTATATATATATATATATATATATATATATATATATATATATATATACCATAACTTCTTTATACATTCATCTGTTTTTGGGCACTGAGGTTGTTTTCATGTCTTGGCTATTGTAACTAATGCTGCTATGAACACAGGGTTGCAGATATCTTTTTGAGTTAATGTTTTTGTTTCCTTTGGATATATTCCCAGAAGTGGAATTGCTGGATCATATGCTAGCTTTGTTTTTAATTTTTCGAAGAACCTCCATACTGTTTTCCCTAGTGGCTGCATTAATTTACATTCCCACCAAAAGTTCAAAAGGATTTCCTTTTCTCCACATCTCTGCCAGCATTTGTTATCTCTTGTCTTTTTGATAATGGCCATTCTAACAGGTATAAGTTGATATCTCATAGTGGTTTTAATTTGCATTTCCCCAATGACTAGTGATGTTGAGCATCTTTTCATGTACCTATTATATATCTTATTTGAAGAAACGTCTATTCATGTCCTTTGTCCAGTTTTAAATTTGGTTATTTGTCTTTTTGCTGTTGAAACATATCATAAGATTTTTTAGATATACAAAATCTGGTTGGTGCACCATGATTTACTTTACTATTTGGTATTTCTTCATCCATATGTAAATAAGTAAAAATTGTTATAGTATTTGCTGATCATGTACAGTTGGCTTACAAAATGCACACCAGTCAGAAAGCTCTTAATTCCATACACCAAGTTAATTTAAATATGTATTTTTAATTATATATAGTTTGAGCCACAGAAAAAGACTTAGAATACATCTCTCCAAACTGACAATGTTTTCTAGACATCAAAAATGTGTGGAGGAAACTTGCATAAGCCTCTTAGATAGCCTCATCCACCAGAGGGCAGACAGCAGAGGCAAGAAAAACTACAATCCTGCAGCCTGTGGAACAAAAACCGCATTCACAGAAAGACAGACAAGATGAAAAGACAGAGGGCTATGTACCAGATGAAGGAAAAAGATAAAACCCCTGAAAAACAATTAAATGAAGTGGAGATAGGCAACCTTCCAGAAAAAGAATTCAGAATAATGATAGTGAAGATGATCCAGGACCTCGGAAAAAGAATGGAGGCAAAGATTGAGAAGATGCAAGAAATGTTTAACAAACACTTAGAAGACTTAAAGAACAAACAAACAGAGATGACCAATACAATAACTGAAATGAAAACTACACTAGAAGGAATCAATAGCAGAATAACTGAGGCAGAAGAACGGATAAGTGACCTGGAAGACAGAATGGTGGAATTCACTGCTGTGGAGCAGACTAAAGAAAAAAGAATGAAAAGAAATGAAGACAGCCTAAGAGACCTCTGGGACAACATAAAACGCAAAAACATTCACATTATAGGGGTCCCAGAAGGAGAAGAGAGAGAGAAAGGACCAGAGAAAATATTTGAAGAGATTATAGTTGAAAACTTCCCTAACATGGGAAAGAAAATAGCCACCCAAGTCCAGGAAGCACAGTGAGTCCCATACAGAATAAATCCAAGCAGATACATGCCGAGACACATAGTAATCAAATTGGCAAAACTTAAAGACAAAGAAAAATTATTGAAAGCAGCAAGGGAAAAATGACAAATAACATACAAGGGAACTCCCATAAGGTTAAAAGCTGATTTCTCAGCAGAAACGCCACAAGCAAGAAGGGAGGCATGATATACTTAAACTGATGAAAGGGAAGAACCTACAACCAAGATTACTCTAACTGGCAAGGATTTCATTCAGATTCGATGGAGAAATCAAAAGGTTTACAAACAAGCAAAAGCTAAGAGAATTCAGCACCACCAAACCAGCTCTACAACAAAGGCTAAAGGAATTTCTCTAAGTGGGAAACACAAGAGAAGAAAAGGACCTACAAAAACAAACCCAAAACAATTAAGAAAATAGTCATAGGAATATATATATCGATAACTACCTTAAATGTGAATGGATTAAATGCTCCAACCAAAAGACACAGGTTTGCTGAATGGATACAAAAACAAGAACCGTATATATGCTATCTACAAGAGACCCACTTCAGACCTAGGGACACATATATACTGAAAGTGAGGGGATGGAAAAAGATATTCCATGCAAATGGAAATCAAAAGAAACCTGGAGTAGCAACACTCATAGCATTTAAAATAGACTTTAAAATAAAGAATGTTACAAGAGACAAGGAAGGACACTACATAATGATCAAGGGATCAATCCAAGAAGAAGATATAACAATTATAAATATATATGCACCCAACATAGGAGCACCTCAATACATAAGGCAACTGCTAACAGCTATAAAAGAGGAAATCAACAGTAACACAATAATAGTGGGGGACTTTAACACCTCACTTACACCAATGGACAGATCATCCAAAATGAAAATAAATAAGGAAAGAGAAGCTTTAAATGACACAACAGACCAAATAAATTTAACTGATATTTATAGGGCATTCCATCCAGAAAGAGCAGGTTACACTTTCTTCTCAACTGTGCATGGAACATTCTCCAGGATAGATCACATCTTGGGTAACAAATCAAGCCTCAGTAAATTTAAGAAAATTGAAATCATATAAGCATCTTTTCTGACCACAACGTTATGAGATTAGAAATCAATTACAGGGAAAAAACCATAAAAAACACAAACACATGAAGGCTAAACAATACATTACTAAATAACCAGGAGATCACTGAAGAAATCAAAGAGGAAATCAAAAAATACCTGGAGACAAATGACAATGAAAACACGACGATCCAAAACCTATGGGATGCAGCAAAAGCAGTTCTAAGAGGGAAGTTTATAGCTATACAAGCCTACCTCAGGAAACAAGAAAAGTCTCAAATAAACAATCTAACCTTACACCTAAAGGAACTAGAGAAAGAAGAACAAACAAAACCCAAAGTTAGCAGAAGGAAAGAAATCATAAGATCAGAGCAGAAATAAATGAAATAGAAACAAAGAAAACAATAGCAAAGATCAGTAAAACTAAAAGCTGGTTCTTTGAGAAGGTAAACAAAATTGATAAACCATTAGCCAGACTCATCAAGAAAAAGAGGGAGAGGACTCAAATCAATAAAATTAGAAATGAAAAAGGAGAAGTTACAACAGACACTGCAGAAATACAAAGCATCCTAAGATATTACTACAAGCAACTGTATGCCAATAAAATGGACAACCTGGAAGAAATGGACAAATTCTTAGAAAGGCATAACCTCCCAAGACTGAACCAGGAAGAAATAGATAATAAAAACAGACCAATCACAAGTAATGAAATTGAAACTGTGATTAAAAATATTCCAACAAACAAAAGTCCAGGACAAGATGGCTTCACAGGTGAATTCTATCAAACATTTAGAGAAGATCTACCACCCATCCTTCTCAAACTCTTCCAAAAAACTACAGGGGAAGGAACACTTCCAAACTCATTCTATGAGGCCAGCATCACCCTGATACCAAAGCCAGACAAAGATACTACACAAAAAGAAAATTACAGACCAATATCACTGATGCATATAGACGCAAAAATCCTCAACAAAATACTAGCAAACAGAATCCAACAACACATTAAAAGGATCATACACCATGACCAAGTGGGATTTATCCCAGAGATGCAAGGATTCTTCAACATACACAAATCAATCAATGTGATACACCATATTAACAAATTGAAGAATAAAAACCATATGATCATCTCAATAGATGCAGAAAAAGCTTTTGACAAAATTCAACACCCATTTATGATAAAAACTCTCCAGAAAGTGGGCATAGTGGGAACCTACCTCAACATAATAAAGGCCATATATGACAAACCCACAGCAAACATCATTCTCAATGGTGAAAAACTGAAAGCATTTCCTCTAAGATCAGGAACAAGACAAGGATATCCACTCTCACCACTATTATTCAACATAGTTTTGGAAGTCCTAGCCACAGCAATCAGAGAAGAAAAGGAAACAAAAGGAATACAAATTGTAAAAGAAGAAGTAAAACTGTCACTGTTTGCAGATGACATGATACTATACATAGAGAATCCTAAACATGCCACCAGAAAACTACTAGAGCTAATCAATGAATTTGGTAAAGTTGCAGGATACAAAATTAATGCACAGAAATCTCTTGCATTCCTATACACTAATGATGAGAAATCTGAAAGAGAAATTAATGAAACACTTCCATTTACCATTGCAACAAAAAGAATAAAATACCTAGGAATAAACCTACCTAGGGAGACAAAAGACCTGTATGCAGAAAATTATAAGACACTGATGAAAGAAATTAAAGATGATACCAACAGATGGAGAGATATACCATGTTCTTGGATTGGAAGAATCAACATCGTGAAAATGACTCTACTACACAAAGCAATCTACAGATTCAATGCAATCCCTATCAAATTACCAATGGCAGTTTTTACAGAACTAGAACAAAAAAATCTTAAAATTTGTATGGAGACACAAAAGACCCCAAATAGCCAAAGCAGTCCTGAGGGAAAAAAACGGGGCTGGAGGAATCAGACTCCCTAACTTCAGACTACACTATAAACCTACAGTAATCAAGACAATATCGTACTGGCAAAAAAAACAGAAACATAGATCAATGGAACAAGATAGAAAGCCCAGAGATAAACCCATGCACCTATGGGCAACTAATCTATGACAAAGGAGGCAAGGATATACAATGGAGAAAAGACAGTCTCTTCAGTAAGTGGTGCTGGGAAAACTGGACAGTTACATGTAAAAGAATGAAATTAGAACACTCCCTAACACCATACACAAAAATAAACTCAAAATGGATTCGAGACCTAAATGTAAGACCGGATACTATAAAACTCTTAGAGGAAAATATAGGGAGAACATTCTTTGATATAAATCACAGCAAGATCTTTTTTGATCCACCTCCTAGAGTAATGGAAATAAAAACAAAAATAAACAAATGGGACCTAATGAAACTTCAAAGCAGTTGCACAGCAAAGGAAACCATAAGCAAGATGAAAAGACAACCCTCAGAATGGGAGAAAATATTTGCAAACGAATCAACGGACAAAGGATTAATCTCCAAAATATATAAACAGCTCATGCAGCTCAATATTAAAGAAACAAACAACCCAATCCAAAAATGGGCAGAAGACCTAAATAGACATTTCTCCAAAGAAGACATACAGATGGCCAAGAAGCACATGAAAAGCTGCTCAACATCACTAATTATCAGAGAAACGCAAATCAAAACTACAATGAGGTATCACCTCACATGAGTTAGAATAGGCATCATCAGAAAATCTACAAACAACAAATGCTGGAGAGGGTGTGAAGAAAAGGGAACCCTCTTGCACTGTTGGTGGGAATGTAAATTGATACAGCCACTATGGAGAACAGTATGGAGGTTCCTTAAAAAACTAAAAACAGAATTACCATATGATCCAGCAATCCCACTACTGGGCATATACCCAGAGAAAACCGTAATTTTAAAAAACACATGCACCCCAATGTTCATTGCAGCACTATTTACAATAGCCAGGTCATGGAAGCAACCTAAATGCCCATCGACAGACGAATGGATAAAGAAGAGGTGGTACATATATACAATGGAATATTACTCAGCCATAAAAAGGAACGAAATTGAGTCATTTGTTGAGACGTGGATGGATCTAGAGACTGTCATACAGAGTGAAGTAAGTCAGAAAGAGAAAAACAAATATCGTGTATTAATGCATGTATGTGGAACCTAGAAAAATGGTACAGATGAACCAGTTTGCAGAGCAGAAATTGAGACAGAGATGTAGAGAACATTCGTATGGACACCAAGGGGGGAAAGCAGCGGGGGGTGGGGGGGGGGATGAACTGGGAGATTGGGATTGACATGTATACAGTGATGTGTATAAAATGGATGACTAATAAGAACCTGCTGTATAAAAAAAAAATGTGTGAATAATTTGTTATATTTTCTCACTCATTATAGAAAATATTTCTTGAGCACTCACAATGAGCCAGGCCTTCTGTTACATATAGGGAATAAAAGACGATCTAGCTCATATTATAGAGATCGTTTTATATTTGTATCCAAATTTTATTATTTTAGCTTATAAGATTATACAATTTGATTTACCTTCATTCTCCTAAGAACAGTAAAATAAAACCTTAACTGAAAACTTCAGTTTATCGGCTGGTTGGGCCGCCAGGGCCGTGAAGGTAGGATTGCCAGTCACGGGAGGCAAGTTCCCTGTCTCCAGCTGTCCGCAGTCAGAGCATGGCCCCCTGACCGAGGAGCCCCGGCCGGCTTGCTTAGAGAAGGCGCGGCTGCCCCGGCACTTGGGCTGGGGCATCCCTGCGCGCTCCTCCTCTGTCGCGGGAGACCCGCCGCGCTGAGCAGCTGGGAGAAGCAGGCCAGAGCCTTCTAGGGCCTCGGGCCCGGGCACCCGTGGAGGATGGGCTGGCTCTTTCCCTGACCAAGAGCGCCTCCTCCCCCGCGGCGGGGACCCCCGGTGGTCTCCCCAACCTCCAACAGCAGAAGCAGCGCCTGATGGAGTCCCTCCGTAACTCACACTCCAGTATAGCTGAAATACAGAAAGGTGTGGAATACAGGTTGCCATTCACCGTAAACAACCTGACAATTAGCATTAATATATTGCTTCCTCCACAATTTCCTCAGGAAAAACCAGTGATCAGTGTTTATCCACCAATACGACATCACTTAGTGGATGAACAAGGAGTGTATGTTACCTCTCCATTAGGAAACAATTTTACAATGCGCTCAGATCTTGGGAAAATTATTCGGAGTCTATTGGATGAGTTTTGGAAGAATCCTCCAGTTTCAGTTCCTGCTTCAACAGCATTCCCATACCGGCACAGTAACCCAGGTGCGATGCCTCCTCATGCTTCTCCGGGTTTTCCATTTCTTCCTCCATATTCCCCACAAGAAGCTACCAGGACTATCAGTTCTTTATCTGTTGCTGACACTGTTTCTTCTTCAACGACAAGTTATACAACAGCCAAACCCGCTCCGCTGCTCTTTCATTTGGTGTCTTTTCAAATCTGCCATTGCCCGTTCCCACAACAGACACCTCAGCAATGATAAGCCAAAATGCTTTTGGTTACAAGATGCCTGATATCCCTGATGCATTTCCAGAACTCTCAGGACTAAGTGTATCACAACTTACAGATACGAATGAACAAGAGGAGGTATTACTAGAACAGTTTCTGACTTTGCCTCAACTAAAACAAATTATTACTGACAATGATGACTTAGTAAAAAGTACTGAGGAGCAGGCAAGAAAAAATCTCCTTTTGGAGCCCAGCTTGGAAGCCAAAAGGCAAACTGTTTTAGATGAGTATGAATTACTTACACAAAT
The DNA here is from genome assembly GCF_965194825.1 of Balaenoptera physalus. NCBI lineage: Eukaryota > Metazoa > Chordata > Mammalia > Artiodactyla > Balaenopteridae > Balaenoptera > Balaenoptera physalus. The sequence goes on along the minus strand of NC_138887.1, from coordinate 87,015,754 downwards.
GAAATCAACTTTTGAAAAGAAGATGCAAAGGCAGCATGAACTTAGCAAGAGCTGTAGTGCGAGTGCCCAATAGGCAAGATTGAAAGTAGCTGCACATGAAGCTGAGGAGGAATCTGATAATATTGCAGAAGATTTCTTGCAGGGAAAAACTGATATAGATGATTTTCTCAGTAGCTTCATGGAAAAGAGAACAATTTGCCACTGTAGAAGAGCCAAGGAAGAGAAACTTCAACAAGTGATAGCAATGCACAGCCAATTTCATGCTCCACTATAGATTTTCCTGAAAACATGAACTGCCAAGAGAGGAACGGGACACAAAACTAAGCACATTTATATTTATGATTTGCAAATTGGCATTTCATCACAGTGGCTGAATTCATAGGTAAACTATACAGATTATATACAGAACTGAGACTAATTTTGTACAGATTAGAATGATTTGCTATGATCTTTGCTTTGAGAAATTTTTCTGCACTATTTGCACTAAAAATGTTTATTTATTGTTGATAAATCCTAACATATTTAAGTTTCACTGCTGTTCCTCTCTTACTATTGATTAAATACGTATGCGTGTAATTTTAGCTAGTTTCAATATTTTATAAAATTACTTCATTTAACTTTGTAATTTTAATTTGAAACCGCCTCATTGCTTTATCGAGAATGGTTTATATTTTTTCCTCTCAACCTTTTTTGAAAAATTACCATTTCAACTGTAGAAAAACTCTTATTCTTCCTGTTTCTTTCTGGATGATAAAACTTTCAAAAATAATTTGTTTTTAAATATTCACAGCGTCAGGAAACACCAAACCTGCCAATGTGCCATCTCAAGGAAGTAACTTTTAATACATACAATAAATCAAAAGAATAAACCAGCTGTTTTTACAAACAAAAACAAAACAAAAAAACTTCAATTTATCCAACCATCTATGAATCGTTTCAAATCATTTGAAATTATCACAAGCCAAAGGAAACTATTAGTTTCAGTAACTCACAAGCCTGAATATGTGTGTCAAAATAGTCTCTTACAATAGAATTATTGCCTATTTTTATATTTATGGATTTGAGAGAAAAGAAAAACTTAAAATTGATTAACTGTAATAAATTTACACTAACTGGAGGGTGCATGTGGGGCTTATAGCATGAGGACCTACAGTTACATTGCTGACTGGCAGGGGAGTGAACTAGGGCTGCGGTTCTTAGAAAATGTTTATGAGTTCTTTAGTAAATAAATAACCATTTGTCATTAACATATTCATCGGTACTATTCAAAAACTCTATGGTTTTCCAAATGCTTTTGAAAATAGCTTATTGGACTAAAGGACTTCATTCAAATAAGCTGTTCATTTCCTTTGTTTACATGATTAATATTCATATCAAACACATTTATCTTAATGCAAAGACATAAAAATTCTGACTACAGGTCAGAATTATCATCGATTCCAACGAAGTCTGTTAATGAGGTATTTGTTTTTGTGCAGAGTACTATTCAAACCATTAATGTACATCCCAAGTAGTTCATGGAGGCTTTTTTATTATGCAATCAAGCATATTCATAGGGACAACATGCCCTTGTCTGTTAACCATGTCTCTTTGTTTATTTACTTATTGATTTATGAAGTGCAGTACACTGAAAAGGCTCTCTTAGGAATTATGGGAAATTACTAATGTTCCTCTGCATAGTATTTCTCATTATACTCCAACAAGAGTTCACAGAGAACTCGATTATGTAAACTAAAGATTAACATTTGTGTCCAAGTGATGACACAAAGCTTGGTAAATCCAGTCTGAATTTCAATTAATTCAGAGAAAAAGAAACTCACCCACTGTTTGATTGATCATGTAGACCAGTGGTTGGTAATCTTTTGGAGGTTTGAAGACTGCTTTGAGAATTTAGTGAAAGTTATGGATTCTCCTTCCTGAAAATCTGGACCAGGTGAAGAACTTATGGTGGAGAAAAAGAAACAGTGATTTTTCACTTATCAACCAGTGATATTGTATGTTATTGTATGTTATTAGATAGTCTCCTACTGCCAATGCCTTATCATTTTCTGAGCTCTAGCGGTTTCTACCAGTATATTTATTAAACAAGTTCTACTAAACCACAAGTTCATAATTATAACTTGAAAATAAGTTCATGCCCCAGAGGTTTGCTTTACTCCTACTCTTACCTAAAAGCCTCTACAATTCAGCATAGAAAGTACAGAAAAGTAAGGTTCCTCATCAGTAAACACTGTATCGTCAATGTCTTCTCTGAACATTCCCTTCTCTTTGCCTTAAATGAAACCAGGTTACCTCCTAAAGGCATTGCTTTTTCTGTAATCTTCTCAAGTAGAGGTGATTTTTTTCCCCTCTCACATTGCACATACAAAAGAGTTAGAAGGTAGATTATCCTCCATGCTTTCCATTGCAACGTCAAATCATTTCCCCCTTCCTTCTATGAATTTGAAGCTCATGCCAGCCCGCTATACTAGCTGCTCTACTTCCTCAATGCTATCATATTCTTATCTCCTAGTTACCCTGCTCCTTCTTTGACAGGATTAGATCCTAGATCCTAGACCAGTCTTCCTTATCACTCCGACTTCTGTCATCATTCTTAGTGATGACGACATCCACACAGATGACCCGTCATACACCTCAGTCCCTCAGTTCCAGGAACTTTTTCTTCCACAGCATCTCAGCCAGCCATTCCCATAATCTGTTTCAAACATCCCATTTCTAGCTCCCACCTTCTATTTCTTTGAGCTCACTTATTCTATTAACAACCTCCTCCACTGCTACAATTTTCAATCTTGACCCTTCTATCTATTGCTAACATACCCATGTTCTGTCTTCAGCTATCTATTTTGGTAATCGTCAAGACTATCACTCCCTTCATGCTTTCACCTTTGAGTGTACAATCCTAACAAAACCCTGGTTGAACCTGAATAGCCACTTTTCCTGTATCTTGGTGATGCTAGAGCACATCACTTAAATTCATGAATACATATCTCAAATGGGCATGCAACACATCCTGGAAAGTCTACAGTGTTTCCCTAGTAAGCTCACTTTCCCACTCTCTAAGACAATCATTTCATACCCCTCCCCTCTCAAAAAACCTCCTACACCCCCTTCCCTTTTCATTCTCAGCTGATGACCTTGACTCTTGACTTTTTGAGGAAACAGACATTATTAGATGGGAACACCCTCACATTCTCACCTCCATATGTGAAACCTACCTGTGTCAATACCTGTTTCTCCATCCTTCCTCCTGTTACAGTGGAAGGTGTGTCTCTCTGCCTTCAAAGGCTCATCTTTCTCTTGGACTTCAGTTCCCATCACATCACTCTTTCAAGTTAGACAGGCTGCCCTCTCACAAATCTCACAGACTGGTGAAGACAACTACAGGTTGGTGAATCCTAAATGCCAGAAGAAGCACTGCTCTGTCTAAACAACAATCCAAACCCTACTACACTCCCCAAAGGATCTTGTCTGGCTCTAATTATGGAGCCACTCCAAGACACAATCCATGTGTACCAGCCATGTGGCAAATCTGGAACCCTTGCCATGATTACTTTGTTTTTCCCCATTCCTGGCTAGGTATCCATTCTGTATAGAAATGGATAAGGGAGCCCAGTGTCTCCTGTGACTTGGGGGCTAAGGCACCAATCTTTCCTCCTTGGAAGGCTACATAAATATTTTGACTAACCTTTACAATTTTTTATTCTCATTTTGTAGGGAGACGATCTGTCCATGTACTTTCTAAAGTCTTTCAATACTTATTAGACTCAGGAACTTTAGAGTGAACGAGGATATTAGAGACTATTCATTTAACTCCCATTTTAAAGCCTCAGCAAAGCAAAGTGACTTGGCTAAAGTCACACTTTTGATACTAGTGAACACAGTATTAGAATCATGTTCTCTAAGACAGAAGCTATTTCTACTGTGCTACTTGTGATTGTGAGCTCCTTGGAGTAATAATACCCTAGAAGTATTATTATGTAAGCATCTGACCAAAAGAATATGAAATAGATTTATGGATTCACGTAGTGGATTCCATATGGATACCCAAAAGAGATCCATAATTACAGACTGGAAACCACTCACCCGTGTGTAAAATTAACAATATTCCAGGAGTGGACCGACTCATTAACTACATTGTATATTACTTCTCCTGAACAGTAAGCTCTTTCATGGCCTTACTGTGAAAGGAAACCCAATTCTAAAGAACTCTGGCCTTAGAAGCTGCCTCCATTAGACAGCTGGACATATCTGGAGATAGTTACCCTCAGTCTCCTTTTTGTTTTTATGAAAACCCAGGGAATTGTAAAAAAATTAATCTTATTTTATAATTCATCATCAGCGACCAATTAAACAACCACATACTGAGCACCTGCTACTGTCAGAAAATGTGCTAGACACTGGCTTTACAGAGACAGCTGTGATGTAGCTCCAGCTCTTGGGAACCCATGATTCTGCATAGACACCCATAAAACATTGGTATAGCGCAGCCACCCAAGAGGGCTAGCACAAGTGATTTGCTATTAATAACAAAGTACTGAAGTTGGTGAAATATTTACTTTAAAAGATTAGAATGGATTCGGTTATCCTTATAATAACTTTGTACTCATTTACTGGCATCATGATATACATTCTTGAGTAGGAATAGAAGGGATAGAGTTATGATTCATCTGGATAAATCCATGGAGGTGTGTCAGCAAATGAAAATCACTATCATGTGTCAAAGTAGAAAAACTTGTTGACAAGCTCTAGCCTAGATCTAGTGGAAGAGGGAAACAGGCAGACAGACAATGATTACAGGATAGTCCATTAGGTTCAGTCATAAGCACATGGTGTAAACACAGGATGCTGTGGGCAGGCAGAGAAAGAGAAGAGGTCACACTATTGCCAAAGCAATCCTGAGGAAAAAGAACAAAGCAGGAGGCATAACCCTCCCAGACTTCAGACAATACTACAAAGCTACAGTAATCAAAAGAGTGTGGTACTGACACAAAAACAGACATCTGGATCAATGGAACAGAATAGAGAGCTCAGAAATAAACTTACACACCTATGGCCAATTAATCTTTGACAAAGGAGGCAAGAATATACAATGGGAAGAAGACAGTCTCTTCAGCAAGGGGTGTTGGGAAAGTTGGACAGCTGCATGTAAATCAATGAAGTTAGAACACACTCTTACACCATACACAAAAATAAACTCAAAATAGCTTAGAGACTTAAATATAAGACATGACACCATAACACTCCTAGAAAAGAACATACGAAAAACATTCTCTGACATAAATTGTACCAATGTTTTCTTAGGTCAGTCTCCCAAGGCAATAGAAATAAAAGCAAAAGTAAATAAATGGGACCTAATTAAACTTACAAGCTTTTACACAGCAAAGGAAACCATAAACAATATGAAAAGACAACCTATGGAATGGGAGAAAATATTTGCAAATGATGCAACTGACAAGGGCTTAATTTCCAAAATATACAAACAGCTCATACAACTCAACAACAAAAAACCAAACAACCCAATCAAAAAATGGGTAGAAGAACTAAACAGACATATCTCCAAAGAGAACATACAGATGGCTAACAGGCACATGCAAAGATCCTCAACATTGCTAATTATTAGAGAAATGCAAATCAAAACTACAATGAAGTATTACCTCACACCAGTCAGAATGGCCATCATTAAAAAGTTTACAAATAATAAATGCTGGAGAAGGTGTGGAGAAAAAGGAACCTTCCTACGCTGTTGGCGGGAATGCACAGCCACTATGGAAAACAGTATGGAGGTTCCTCAAAAAACGAAAAATAGAATTGCCATGTGATCCAGCAATCCCACTGCAGGGCATATATCCAGACAAAACTATAACTTAAAAAGATACATGTACCCCTATGTTCATAGCAGCACTATTCACAATAGCCAAGACATGGAAACAACCTAAATGTCCACTGACAGATGAATGGATAAAGAAGATGTGGTACATATATACAATGGAATATTACTCAGCCATAAAAAAGAACGAAGTAATGCCATTTGCAGCAACATGGATGGAACTAGAGATTATCATACTAAGTGAAGTAAGTCAGAAAGAGACAAATACCATATGATATCACTTACATGTGGAATCTAAAATATGACAGAAATGAACTTATCTATGAAACAGAAACAGATTTGCAGACATAGAGAACAGACTTGTGGTTCCCAAGGGGGAGGAGGAGGAGGGATGGAGTGGGAATTTGGGGTTAGCAGATGCACACTGTTATATATAAGATGGATAAACAACAAGGTCCTAATGTATAGCACAGGGAAATATCTTCAATATCCTGTGATAAACAATAATGGAAAAGAACATAAAAAAAGAATGTATATATAGGTATCACTGAATCACTTTGCTGTACAGCAGAAATAAACACATTTTAAATCAACTATACTTCAATTTTTAAAAAGATTCTAAAAGGGTATTATTTTTTTAAAAAAGACAGAAAGGGTCAGAGAAAACTGTGCTGATAGGAGAGGGTGCGGTTAGGATTAGAGGAAACTGTGCCAAGCCACAGCTAACATGGGATAACCCTGACTAAGAACACAGAACCAGGAGCTGGGTTGGGACAGCTTGGGCAGTGCTCAGGTTATGGATTTTGGTCCCACCAGTCTTAAATCAAAGCAGAGTTGATAGCTGAACTGGAGAGACCTGGCAAAGTTCACAGTCCAGTACAAGTTCTGCAGTCAACTTCCAGAGGTATATGTTCAGCAGACACCAGCCAGGGTGCACGGCATAGCCAAACGCTTGCTGGCATGGGTCAGGGTTCAGATTCAGATTTAGCATTTGGACAGATAATCTGGAAGGAGGCCCTCTGCAATCATCTGCAGAACACAAAGGACCACGGAGCAGCAGGGGCAGGGTGTGAGGTAAACCAAGACAGAACCGTCTGATCTTTCTTCTTAAGCTTCAATTTCAGTATGTGGCAGGGATGAGCCAGCAGATGTCAAACAGAGTCAAGCAGTGAAAAGATGCAGAAGAAAATCACAGTGGCAATATCTTTGCCAATGAAAGGCTCACAGTCTAAATAGGGAGAAAGAAACACATGAGCAAACAAGCTCCAGAGATGCTGTGATAGAAGTTTGTAGAATGGACCACAAAAGCCAGAGTGGTCAATTCAGCCTGGGAAAGTTGGGTAAACGTTTTGAAATGGAGGTGACTGGTGAATAAACCTGGAAGATAAGTAGGCGTTTCCCTGGCAGAACTCAGAAAGAAAGGGCAATTGGGAAAGACGTTCTGAGCAAAGGAAACAGCATGAACAAGAGTTAACTGGACTCATGGAGCAGTCTGGAACATCCAGGGACAGTATGGGGATGAAACACTGAGTCAGGACTGATTACATAATTGTGGAGCCCGGTGATGGTGCACTGCTAAGCATGGGGCCATGAAGCCAGCCCTGCACAGAATGCAGAATGGGTGAGAGGAGGTTGGGCTTTACCATGTAGATCACTAAAGGTTTTAAAATTTTTATTTATTCTAACAGCGTTACTGGGATACAATTCACATACCATATGATTCACCCATTTAAATGTACAATTCATTGGTTTTTAGTATATTCACAAATGTGTGCAACTATCACCACAACTTTAGAATATTTTCATTACCTCAGAAAGAAACCCCACAACTTTTAGCTATCAATCCCCATACCCTATGCCCTCTGCTAGCCCTAAGAAGCCACTAGTCTACTTTTTGTCTCTATAGATTTACCTATTCTGGACATTGCATAGGAATGGAATCATATAATATGTGGTCTTTTGTGACTGGCTTTTTTCACTTAGCATAATATTTTCAGAGTTCATCTGTATCGTAGTATGTATCAAGTATTTCATATCTTTCTATGCCTAAGTAATATTCTATTGTATGGATTTACCATATTTTATTTATCCATTCATCCTTTGATGGACATTTGGGTTGTTTCGACCTTTTGGCTATTATGAATAATGCTGCCATAGGCATTTATACACAAGTTTCTTTGTGGACGTGAGTTTTCATTTCTCTTGAGTGTATACCCTGGAGTGAGATTGCTGGGTCACATGGTAACTCACGTTTAATCACTCAAGGAACTGCCAGACTATTTCCCAAAGTGGATGTACCATTTTACAATCCTACGAGTGGTGTATTAGAGTTCCAACTTTTCCACATCCTTGTCAACACTTGCTATTATTGGTCTTTTTTATTCTAGCCATTCTACTGGGTATCAAGGAGTACCGGTAAAGTTTTTTAAAAAGGGAAGAAATAAAAATCTTAGTTTTAGAAGGATGACACTGACATCAAGATTTGAAAAGAATTAAATAGAAGTGGGACTAGAGACAAAGGATTCTAACAAAGAATGAACCTCTCTCTGTCATTGGCTGCTTAGAAAAGGTAAGAAGTTAAAATGGCACTATTGCTCCAACTACTTTCTCTGTATCAGAGTCTTTACTTCACGTTGTTTCTTCTAAGAATTTTTCATCATAATTTTAATAACTGTTGCAGAAAAAATGGGGCACCACTTTTTGAGAATGTGCCCTAAGGGAGCCTCTGCTTCCCAGCTACCATCAATTCCAACTTTCCCATCTGTCCTTCCAGTGTTCACCCAACCTCAGTGATGCTTCTGGACACAACTAGAGACAGTCCAGTTTAAAATGTATTAGCAAGAGTTGGCAACTGATTGGCTCTGGAAAGTCAAAAGAGAGAAGAATATTTCTCTTCTTCTAGTAACTTCCTGGTTTCTAGCAGGGGTGACTGGGTAAAGTAGCAGTTCTTGTTACTAAGATGCAAAAATTAGACCAGGAGAGGGAGTTAAGGAAAGAGGAAGCGTTTGGATTGAAGCACACTGACACTGAGGTGTCTAGGGGATAGCAAGGGAAGTGGCTTGGCAGGTAGCTGGATAGAAGTCCTGGAGGTAGCAGTTCAGTTGTCTGTTTCAAATATTTAAACTACATAGACACAGAAGCTCAGTATTTGCTATTTTAAATGCCTACAATGAGCCTTCCAGCTTGTCCTTTGCTATAGGAAATGGATTTTGAAATTAGGAAATTTTGGGACTTGCCTGGTGGCTCAGTGGTTAAGACTGCACAGTCCTAATGCAGGGGGCCTGGGTTTGATCCCTCGTCAGGAAACTAGATCTCACATGCATGCTGCAACTAAGAGTTTGCATCCTGCAACTAAGGAGTCGGCGAGCCACAACTAAGGACCCCTTGAGCCGCAACTAAGGAGCCCATGTGCCACAACTAAGACCCAGAGCAACCAAATAAATAAATAAATAAAGATTTTTAAAAGAAGATATTAGGAAATTTTCCCAGGTACTCAGTCAAAAGAAATTTTGGGGGGAGTTTTTAGTTAAAAAACAATAGCTATGCATTTCCCCAGTTCTCGTCTGTTCTTTGCTGGTGGTATATGTTTCAAAATCCATAACTAATCACAGACTTCCCCCAGTACCTGAATTCATTCATTCACTCAGTCAATCATTCACCAGAAGTTTACTGACTGTCAGGTTCTGTTCAGGTGCTCAAGATGCAATTTGTTGAACAAAACCTACACGGCTTCTGCCTCTCCATGGAATCATCTCCACGTTTTTTCTCACTCAAAAGCTATTCATTTTTCTGGGAACGGCAATCGTCTAGCATCTGGGAGTTGAACTAGAGAGGAATATTTTATTTCATGCACCAAATAATTTTTAAATAACTGCTTAAACCATCTTAGAAAAACATTTAAATTGTTGGCACTTCTCTTAGGATATTAAACTTTATGAATAGCATTGAAAAATGATTACAAAATTGTTTAAATCTCTAAAGGATATGTTTTTAATTTTCTAAAGCAAGATAAGAATTGAAAATCTGGTTTAAAAATCGAAATTCAGAATAAATGTTAACACAAGACTGTAAAGCACTGCAGCACTGCTTGACCCTGGCTCAAAAAACAAACAAACAAAAAAGGTGGGAGGCAACATTAAGCTTTGCAAGACTTTTATTTAATGGCGCAATTTCAGTGATAAAAATGACTAAAACCCTAGACTAGCCCATTAACACCTTTTCAATCAAAGAGTAATTTTTATTGAAGTGTAACTTATATACAACAAAACTCATTAATTCTGAGTGTACGATTTGATGAGTTTTGATAAATATATACAGCAGTGTACCATTCAACACAATGAAGATATAGAGCAGTGCTATCCAATAGAATTTTTGGTGCTGGTGAAAATGTTCTGTAACTGCCCAATATTGTAGCCATTGACCACATTGGCTATTGGGCACTTGAAAAGTGGTTTGGGGACTGAGGAACTGAATTATTAACTTTAATTTTAATTCATTTAAATCTTAATTTAAGCAGCTACATGTGATGCGGGGCTACCATATTAGTGCACAGCATTTCCATCACCCCAAAATGTTCTTGCTGCTATCATCTTGCAATGTTACTCCAGTGCCCTCTACTGAGCCTAGCATCACACTAACCGGCAAGGAAATGTTTACCAGTCGCAGCTCCATTATTACAAAGCCTGGACTAGAAGAGTGGGTTTGGAGCTGAGAGAAAATAGATGACTTGTCAAATACATGTATTTTTAAATGTAATGGATTTCAACTTATCGATTTTTTTCTTCATGCTTTTTGTGTTCTGCCTTAGAAGCCTTTGACTAATAAACGGTCATAAATATTTCCTTCTATGTTTTCTTTTAGAAGTTTATAGTTTTAGCTCTTAACCTTTAGGACTATCATCTAACCTGAGTCGAAAATTTTATATGGTTTGAGGTTAGGGTGGACTTTACTATTTTCACATATGGATATTCAATAGCTTTAGCACTTGTTGAAAAAACATCTTTTCTTTCCATTATTGAATTACATTAGCACATTTGTCAAAAATCACTTGAATGTATATATAGGTCTATTTCTGGACTCTCTGATTTATATGTCTAACCCTACACTAATTAGACTATCTTGATTACAGTAACTTTTATAGTTAATCTTGAAATCAGGTAGAATGAGTTCTCCAACTTTGTTCTTTTTTCTCACTCAAAAGCTATCCAATTTTGCTCACACAAAATTGTTTGGTTATTCTAGGTAGTTTATACTTTCATATAAATTTTATAATCAGTTGTCTATTTATATTTTTCAGTGCTAACTGAGATATTTGATTGGGGTTTTATTAAATCTATAAGCCAGTTTTAGACTAATTAACATCTTAATTATGCTACATCTTCCAATCCATGAACATGGCCTTTCTTTCCATTTATTTAAATTTTATAGAAAAGTGAAACCTCTAACACTGTTGGTGGGAATGTAAGTTGGTGCAGCCACTATGGAAAACAGTATGGAGGTTCCTCAAAAAACTAAAAATAGAGTTGCCATATGATCCAGCAATCCCACTCCTGGGCATATATCCAGACACAACTATAACTCAGAAAGATACATGTACCCCTATTTTCATAGCAACACTATTCACAATAACCAAGACATGGAAACAACCTAAATGTCCACTGACAGATGAATAAAGAAGATGTGGTATATATACACAATGGAATACTACTCAGCCATAAAGAAGAATGAAATAATACCATTTGCAGCAACATGGATGCAACTAGAGATTATCATACTAAGTGAAGTCAGAAAGAGAAGGACAGATACCATATGATAGGGCTTCCCTGGTGGCGCAGTGATTGGGAATCCGCCTGCCAAATCAGGGGACACAGGTTCAAGCCCTGGTCTGGGAAGATCCCACATGCTTCAGAGCAACTAAGCCCATGCACCACAACTACTGTACTGAGCCTGCACTCTACAGTCCACAAGCCACAACTACTGAAGCCCGTGCATATAGAGCCCGTGCTCTGCAACAAGAGAAGCCACTGCAATGAGAAGCATACGCATTGCAACAAAGAGTAGCCCCCACTCACCACAACTTGAGAAAGCCCACGCACAGCAACGAAGACCCAACTCAGCCAAAAATAAACAAATAAATTTTAAAAATACCATATGATATCTCTTATATGTGGAATCTAAACTATGGCACAAATGAACCTATCTACAAAACAGAAACAGACTCAAAAGACATAGAGAACAGACTTGTGGTTGTCAAGCGGGAGGTGGAGACGGAAAGGGATGGACTGGGAGTTTGGGGTTGGTAGATGCAAACTATTACATTTAGAATGGATAAACAAGGTCCTAATGTATAGCACAGGGAACTGTATTCAATATCCTGTGATAAAACATAATGGAAAAGAATATAAAAAAGAACGAACGTGTGTATAACTGAGTCTCTTTGCTGTACAGCAGAGATTGGCACAGCACTGTAAATCAGCTATAATTCAGAAATAAATAAATAAATAAATAAATAAATAAATAAATAAATAAATTTATTTATTTATTTTATGAAATCTCTCTTAGCGGTGTTTTGTAGTTTTCCTCAGTTGCTATTCTGGGTTTTAGACAAACTCACACTTCTTACCCCTTTAAACACTCTTCTGACTTTCATCTGCTTTGGATAATTTCCATAATCTTTAAATAATTTTTTAACTACTTAACAAGATTTTATAATTATCTGCTCAGAATTTATGGGACCACTTCATGCTTCATGTCTCCATTATTACTAAAAGCAAATTCCTGAAAGTTTTAAAGTAATAATTAATAAATCTAGAGCAAAAATTAGAGATCCTTTCGGCTCTAAGTTCTATCAACTTTTTCAGGGTTCAAACTGTTGAACATTATCTATTCATGTGCTTGCACTAAGATAACATCTTAGTTTTAGTCAGCTACGATCTGAAATGGGAAGAACAATATAAACACAGCAAACAATTTCTACCAAGTTTCTTATATTTGTGAGTTACACAGATCAGAACAGACTCACTGATCAGGAAGCCCAAATAATGCAGTCATCCTCTTGAAACACTAGATAATAAAACATAGAAATATCTTCGAGGAGGTAAGGTAGTGAGGAGAAAGGGGCAGTCTAGGTAAATATTTTGAAATATTATGCAATGTGTTTTATTTCTCGCTTCCAGTATTTTCTCTTGCCCTACTATAATTCCTCCCCCACCACTTCCCCATTCAGAGATCAGCAGCAAGAACAAAAAAAGTCTTGTATTCACTGCCTTCAAGTTTGCACTGTTACAGCAGAAATGAAGCTGGAAAGAAATGACTTAGCACTCAGCTTTTGAAGTAGAAATTAGACTTAACTGTTCGGGCAAAGACAATATCCTTATTAACTATTTCATTTTATTAGAAAATATTTGACTAGGTAATACATGTTCATAGTACAACATTCATAAAGTACAAGAGTCTACAGTGAAAAAAGCCTCCTTGACTCCTTATCCCCCAGGAAGTTCCCTCTCATGTTTTCTTCTATAACTTTGATAGTTTTATTTTTACATTAAAATCTTTGACTCATCTGAAAGGTATTCGTTTCCAGCTTTACTGAGATATTATTGACACATACATGTAAATTTAAGGTTTACAATGTGATGATTGGATACAAGTACATATTGTTAGATGATTCCCACAATAATGTTAATTAACACACCTGTCACCTCACATAACCTGTGTGTGTGTGGTGATAATATTTAAGATCTACTGTCTTAACAACTTTCAAGTATGTAACACAGTATTGTTAATTATAGTCACCATGCTATACATTAGATCCCCAAAACTTACATTCTACAGCTGGAAATTTGTACCGTTTGACCAACGTCCCTTTTCTCCCACTCATCCAAACCCAACCCCTGGCAATGACCATTCTACTTTCTATTTTCATGAGTTTGGCTTTTTTAGATACCACATATAAGTGATATCATATAGTATTTGTCTTTCTCTGTCAGACTTATTTCACTCAGTATGATGCCCTCAAGATCTATCCATGTCGTCACAAAAAAGGAGGGTTTCTTCTTTCGAGGGGCTGAATATTATTCCATAGTGTGTGTGTGTGTATGTGTGTGTGTGTGTGTGTGTATGTATTGCATCTCCTTTATCCATTCATTCATCATTAGATGCTTAGGTTGTTTTCATGTCTTGAATGTTGTAAACAATGCTGTAATAAACACGGGAGTAGAGCTATCTATTCAAGATAGTAGTTTCATTTCCTTTGAAAATATACCCAGAAGTGGGATTGATGGATCATATGGTAGTTCTATTTTTAATTTTTTGAGGAATCTCCATATTGTTTTCCATACTGGCTGCACCAATTTACATTCCCACCAACAGTGTACAAGGGTTCCCTTTCTTCCACATCCTCACCAACACTTGTTATCTCTTGTCTTTTTATGATAGCCATTCTAACAGGTGTGAGGTAATATTTCATTGTGGTTTTGACTTGCATTTCCCTGATAATTAGTGATGCTGAACATCTTTTTGTGTATTGTTTGACCATTTGTATGTCTTCTTTGGAAAAATGTCTATTCAGTTACTCTGCCCCTTTTTAACTGGATTTTTTTTTTTTTTTTGCTATTGAATTGTATGAGTTCTTTATATATTTTGGATATTAACTCCATATCAGATAGATGGTTTGTAAATATTTTCCCCCATTCCACAGGTTGCCTTTTCATTTTTTTGATTGATTCTTTTGCTGTACAGAAGCTTTATAATTTGTAGTCCCACTTGTTTTTGCTTTTGTTGCTTGCGTTTTGGTGTGGTATCCAAAAAATCATTGCTAAGATCAATGTGAGGGAGAATTTTCCCTATGTTTTCTTGCCGTAGTTTTACAGTCCTGGGGCTTAAATTTAGATCTTTAATCCATTTTGAGTTCATTTTTGTGAGTGGTGTAGTTTCATTCTTTTGCATGTGAATATCCAGTTTTCCCAACACCACTTATTAAAGAGACTCCTTTCTCCACTGGGTATTCTTGGCTCCCTTGTCAAATATTAGTTGGCCACATATGTGGGAGTTTATTTCTGAGCTCTTGGTTCTGTTCCATTGATCTATGTGTCTATTTTTATGCCAATACCATACAGTTTTGATTAGTATAGCTTTGTAATAAAGTTTGAAATCAGGAATAGTGATACATCCAGCTTTGTTCTTTCTCAGGATAACTTTGGTTATTTGGGGTCTTTTGTATTTCCAAAAAAATTTTAGGTTTTCTTTTTTTTATTTCTGTGAAAAATGCCAGTGGAATTTTGATAGGGATTGCACCAAATCTAAAGATGGCTTTGGGTAGTACAAACATTTTAACAATATTAATTCTTCCAATCTGTGAACACAGATTATCTTCCCATTTATTTGTGTCTTCTTCAATTTCTTTAATCAATGTCTTGTAATTTTCAGTGTACAGATCTTTTCCCTCCTTGGTTAAATTTATTCCTAAGTATTTTATTATCTTTGATGCTATTGTAAATGGGATTTTTTAAAATTTCCTTTTCTGATAGTCCATTGTTTGTGTATAGAAACACAGTTGACTTTTGTTTGTTGATTTTGTATCCTGCAACTTTACTGAATTCATTTATTAGTTCTAACAGTTTTTTTTGATAGAGTCTTTAGGATTTTCTATGTATAAGATTATATCATCTGCAAGCAGAGATAATTTTACTTTTTCCTTTCTAATTTGGATGAATTTATTACTTTTTCTTACCTTATTTCTCTGGCTAGGAATTCCAGTACTATGTTGAATTAGAGTGGGGAGAGTGGGCGTCCTTGTCTTGTTGCTGATATTAGCAGGAAACCTCCAACTTTTCATTGGTTTTTCTTTGTTTTTTAAAATTTTATTGGAGTATAATTGATTTACAATGTTGTTAGTTTCCAGTGTACAGCAAAATGAATCAGTTATACATATACAGATATCCACCCCTTTTTAGGTTCTTTTCCCATACTTTCTTTGTTGAATATGATGTTATCCTTTGGTTTGTAATAAAGCAATTAAGACTATGTACACATCTTTTTCACTGTGTTTTATCATTGCTTATTTTTGTGTAGTTTTTGTTTTTATGTGATGACAAAAGGGGAATTTTAACTTGGAAAAAAATACTTGGGAATTCCCTGGTGGTCCAGTGGTTAGGACTCAAATGCTTTCACTGACACAGGCCTGGGTTCAAACCCTGGTCAGGGAACTAAGATCCCATAAGCCGCTCACTGCAGCCAAAAAAAAAACTTTCATAAAATTGGCTAAAACATCCCTCAGAATTAGATTCCTTTAATCAGTATTTATAGAATGCCTACTAAAAAACAGGCAACACATTAGGTATTGGGGAAATGGAGAGGCTTATTTTGATAAAAGCTTTAACTCAAAATTCATTCTGTGACAGACTATATCTGGAAACACAAGAAATTGTTAACAGGTTTACCTCTGGGGAGGAGATTTAATTTTTATAGTATACCTTTTTTCACTTTTTGCATTTTGTATTCTATGTCTGTGTATTACTGACTCAAAAAGATTGGTTTCTAAAATCCTATGCATTCCATAAATCCTCTAGAAAATAATTTGTAAGATATAATGGGTTTTTTATATCTCATTAAAAGTCATTCCACATTGTAGCAAGTTAACAAATTCTGACAAACTTTTCTGTTTGTTCATCTTAATTTTTTTCTAAAAAAAGAAATTTTACCTCAATTTTCCAACCACCATACAGTAGTTTATCATTGGTTACTGAGGATATTATGACCCTGAACATATTCTTAATTAACCACGATAGCTCATGGGGAGGATTCTAGTATGTAGCACTCATCTCTACTTGAAAATCAGCCTATCTGTGCTTAGCACCAGCTCTTCTGAAGCTCTCCCATGGTTCTCCACCGAGTCCTCCTTCCCATGGTAATGTAGCATCTCAATCCCTGTGTCAATGGAGATTATGAGACGATTTTTCATCTATTCCCTTGCCAACAGCACTCATCTTCATCAATGAGACCTGTAGCTGGGAGGAACTCAGCAAGGTGCTGAAAAAAGTTGAAATGAACCCTCTGTGAATACTAAATACAGTGAGACTAAGCTCTGAAAGGACAGCTGATTAGCTACTGTTTCAGTTGCTTAAAATGAATTAAAATATTTATCACGCTGGGGTTGTAGAATAAAAGAGAAGATGGGTAAAGTATTACATGAGACATTGCTTTGAGGGTGTATAAAGGAGTAGTCTAACACAGAGGGGTATAAGACAAAGGCTTACTTGGTTTGTGGTCAGTCTCAGAAAGGGGTTCAGACCTTGCTGCAGGGTGGAGAGGGTTGAAAGAGGACAAGATGGAATAGAGAGACCATTTAGAGGACTGGATTAGGGCAGTAAGGGTTGGATAGAAAGGACAGGTCAAATATGTCACACATTAAGAAGAAAGGTCTAAAATATAATAGCCATGTAGAGTCAGTAAGACCTGAGAACTGATTGGCAGTTAAAGTAGAGCGATTAAGAGCAGGACTCTGGATCCAGTGAATTATGGCTCTGTATTATTAATAATTCTGGCTTAGTAACACTAACAGAAATAGCAGCTATTAGTATTATTAGGTATATTGCATAGAAACAGAGATAGGGATGACTTCCAGGTTTTTGGATTACATGACTTTTAAATAGACATGCCTTTCACTGGGCTGGAAATACAGAAGGAAAAACAGGTTTGGGTGAGAGGAAGGAAAGATGAAAAAGATGCTGAGTTAGAGGTGCTTGGGAAACACGCATATGTTGCATATGTGAAAACTAGTCAGGAGAGGGGTTACGGTCTAGAAACATAGATTTGTGAGTGGCCACACATAATTGGTAGTTGATGCCATCAGTGTAAATGAGAATGAGAGAACCGAGAGAAACATACAGCTTGTAGAAAAGGGAGAGGGGTGGTGGGAAGGAAGACCAGAGAGCTTGCAGGGAAACCAGGAGGAGACAGTGACACAGGAGAAAAAGGGGAGCATTTGAGAGACAAAGGCCTGATCAGGTGTTCCTTCCTCATCAGATCAACCCAAGCGAAGTTTTGTCTAGAAATGAACAAGGTTTGAGCCTTCTCTAGGACCTCAGGCCCAAGTATCCAAGAGCAGCCCCTCGGGTGCGGGCTTCCTGGAAGCCTCCATGACAGCAATGGCCCAGGACAGAAAATCCTCCTCTGCACTCATATCTCAGGTCAGCCAGAAGGCCCGTGGCTTCCTTGAAGCAGAGAAGAGTTTATCCCACTGTTCAGCAGCTGGCCCACGGCAAGCTTCAGTTCAGTGGGAAAATTCTTAAAAAGCATGGAATCATGGAAGGTTGACAAAACCACCTGCCTATTAACAAATAAGTTAGAGATTACAGTTTTGTTGGAAATATAAAGTTGGCGCCCTCAAATTCCTCTATGTTATAGTAGTAGAGCAATGCCTTATTTGTATGAGTGAATTTTCTAGATAAAGTTTACTACTTTAGGAACTGAACCTTTAATTTTAGCCATCGTTCTGTCAAGCTCACTAAAATTTCCCTACCTTCCCAATACACAGTACACTAGACATAATATAATCTTGCTTGCAAACTCAGGATCATTGTTATGATCATTATTTATTACGGTAAAAGATGTAAAAGATGACAGGTAATATTTATTGTGCACTTACTATGTACCTAATGCATAACACTTAACTTCCTCAATGATCCTATACACTAGGCACCATCTCCATTCTACAGATGGAGACACTGAGGTTTAGAAAGATTAACTTGTTCAAAATCAAACATATCTTTAGTTAGAATTTATATCTAGTGTCTGATTCCAAAGCCTTCTTATTTCCCTTGCTGCGCTTTCCCCTCCAACTTTTGAAAATTGTTTTTTATAGCTATTTCTTGCTGGGGGTTCCCTCAGGGACTGTTTACCCCATAACTAAAAAGGCCAGGTTACTGAGCTTTTACAGGGTGATTTACCTCTCTTCCCTTGATACCAATGATCACTTTTCAATATATCAGCTTCAGCAGTAATCCTTCCCTTCCCCTAATATCTTTTTTCTGAAACCTAAGCAACTTGCCAGGGAAAACCAAATTACCAATTTTATCAAATGAGTAACATAATTTAACACAATATTTAAGAATGTCTTCACATCTCTCTTGTGAATGTTATTTTCATCCCTTCTTAGAGACTTGTTCTTACTGTCAGGTTTATGACTATACTCAAGAAGGTTAAAGTTAACCAAAGTCTAAACGTTAGATAAATTACTCTCTCAGTTTGCCCAACAAGCCTTCCCCCCAATCACCTGCCCATATTTGGGCCAAATTGATTGGTTCAGAGGAGGACAGTCACACAAGTCAAGCAATCAGAACCTTTCTTGGGGACTTCTGCTGGAGCTATCAGGTAAGAGATGCTCTCATCACTGAAGCTATTACAAGACGAGTTCAGAGCTTTCCACTAGTCTTTGCAGATAGCCCACTGCTGTAGTAGAGAATGACTGCCACTCACAGAGAGGGCAGAGACAAGAGATGAAGAAAAAGAGGATCCAGACAGCCTTAGTCTCTGGATCCAATTATTCCTAGCTCTGCAAGTGCCATGACCTTATAAACTTATAAATCTTTCTCCTCTTTATTTTTCTTAAGCTAGTTGTACTTGTACTTCTGTCACCCATCACTAATAGACTTCTGGCCAATAAATGTAGGCATTAATCAAGAACAGTGGTTCTCAATTGTGGCTGCATATGAGAAGCATCAGGGGAGTTTTTAAGAGTCCCAAAGCCCAGGCTGCATCACAGACCAATTAGACCAGAATTTTTAGGGTTGGAACCAGGCATCAGTACTTTTATAAAGCTCCCCAGGACAGCCCAATGTGCCTCCAGGATAAGAATCACTGCTCTGGAACAACTTTAACTCCAAGTAGTCTATCAAAAACCAACAACAAAGGATACCTCTTTGGCAACATTCCCTCACTGAAGTAAAAACCAGAAAAATCACCACTATTCCCTGTACTATTCAAGGTATACTGAAAGTCATAATTGATTCAAGAACACTAAAAAATGTTGTATGAAGTTTCAAAATAGGATGTGGAGAGATAAAGTTGTCATCTTTCAGAGAATATATGATTGCCCATATAGATATCCAAGAGACTCTATAGACAAAATATTAGCATTAGAAAGGTGGTTGGATACAAAATCCACACATGTACAACATGTCAGTTCTCTCCAAATAAGTATGTGCAATCATTGCAAATCCAACAGGACTTCTCACAGAACCTGATCAGCTCATCCTAATATTCACTTAGAAAAATAAAGGATCAAGAAAAGCCAAAATAGTTTTAGAAAATAACAAGCGGGAAACTTGCCTTACCAGATATAAATTCTCCCATCCTCTTCTAAATTTTTACTTACACACACACACACCATGTATACCTACCCACACTCCAGAGATTAAAGCCATTACAAATACAGTAAAAAAAAAAAAAAAAAAAAAAAAAGGACACATAGAAAACAATAGAAAGGCCAGAAACAAGCCAACACATAGGCAAAAATTGATAAATGACAGAGGTAGAATTACAAATCGGGTGGGGAGGGAAATGGAGTATTCAATAAATTGTATTTTATCTAGGGAAGAAGAGGTTCCTATTCCCACAATTAGTATCCAGGCTATATAAAGCATACTCCTACAAATCAAGAAGAAACCCAGTGGAAAAATAGGCAAAGATTAATGGGAATGGGAAAATCACAGATTAAACCACATCAACAAATAGACAAATAAAAAATATAAATTTTAAATGAGATGTATTTTATACCCATCATGTTAACAAAAATTTAATAACATGACAGTAACAAATTTGGGAAAGGATATGGAAATAGGAACTCTCACAACCAAGTGGAAGTATAAATTGTCACAACCTTTTACAACAATTTGAACTTGTCCTAGGATCCAACAATTTTATTCAGAATATACACTAGAGATACTATAGCCCACATGGACTAGAAGATAAGTGCAAACATTTCATTGCAGTGTAATTTGTAATAGGAAAGGAGGAAGGAAGGAAGGGAGGAAGGTTGGAAGGAATAAGGAAAGAAGGAAAGAAGGTGAGGAAAGAAGAGGGGGGACAGGAAGGAAGGCAGGAAAAAAATTTAACTTATGCATAAATGATGGTATATTTATATTAGAAACTATAAAATAAATGAACAAGAGTGACATACATCAATATGGATAAAACTCAAAAGCATACTATTTACTCTTCATGATAAAAACATTCAATATTCATGATAAAAACATTCAACAAACTAGGAATAGAAGAGCAATGAACCTGATGAAGAGTATGAAAAACCCACAGCTAACATTATGCTTAATCATGATCAACTTGATACTTTAGGAATAAGACAAGGTTGTCCACTCTTGCCACTTCTATTCAACATTGTACTGTAGGTTCTAGACCAGGAAATTAGGAAAGAAAATGAAATAAAGCCATCCAGATTGGAAATAAAGAAGTAAAACCATCTCTACTCAAAAATGGCATAATCCTGTGTATAGAAAATCCTAAGGAATCCACTAAAATCAATTAGGAACAGAAAACAAATTCAGCAAGATTGAAGGATACAATATCAATATACAAAAATTATTTTTATATACACTTGCAATGAACAATCTAAAAATTAAATTAACAAAACAACTCTACCTACAAAAGGATCAAAAAGAATAAAATACTAAGGAATAAATTTAACAAAAGAAGTGCAAAACTTATAATCTGAAAACAATAATGCATTGTTGAAAGAAATTTTAAAAGATCTAAATAAACAGGAAAACATCCCATATTCATAGAATGGAAGGCTTGACATTGTTAAGATGACACTATTTCCCAAATTGATCTACAGATTTAATATTTATTAGAATTCCAGCTGACTTCTTTGTAGAAATTGACAAGCTGATTCTTAAACACACGTGGAATTGCAAGGGACCCAGAACAGCCAAAACAATATTAAAAAGAAGAACAAAGTAGCACTCACACTTCCTGACTTCAAAACTTACTACAAAACAATGGGAATCAACACAGTGTGGTTATGGTAAAAGGATCAATGGAATAGAATTCAGAGTCCAGAAATAAATCCCTATTTCTATGGCCAGTTGAATTTTTGGCAAGGATGCCAAGATCATTCGACAGGAAAAGAATGGTCTTTTCAACAAATGGTGCTGAGAAAACTGGATAGCCACATGCACAAGAATGAAGTTGGACCCTTACCTCACACAAAATATGAAAATTAATTCAAAATGGATCAAAGACATAAATGTGAGACCACAGACTCTTAGAAGAAAACATAGAGGTAAATCTTCATAACCTTGAATTATGCAAAAGATTCTTAGATATGACACCAAAAGCATGAGAAAAAAAAGAAAAAATAAACTGAACTTCATCAAAAGTGTGCTTCAAAGGATACCATAAAGAAAGTGAAAAGACAATTCATAGAATAGGAGAAAATATTTGCAAATCATATATTTGATAAGGAACTTGTATCCAGAATATATAAAGAGCATCCACTAG
Organism: Balaenoptera physalus; assembly: GCF_965194825.1. NCBI lineage: Eukaryota > Metazoa > Chordata > Mammalia > Artiodactyla > Balaenopteridae > Balaenoptera > Balaenoptera physalus. The sequence continues at coordinate 86,993,412 of NC_138887.1, read as the reverse complement.
AATGGCTAGCAAAAAAACAGTCAGATAATAACAAGTGTTAACAAGGATTTGGAGAAATAAGAACTCTCATACACTACTAATGGGAATGTAAAATGGCACAGACAGTTCCTCAAAATGTTTAAATGGGAAGTTACCATATGAACCAGCAATTCCATTTTTAGGTACATACCCAAGAGAAATGAAACATATGTCCACACAAAAACTTGTTCATAAATGTTTATAGTAGCATTATTTATAATAGCCAAAAGGTAGAAACAACTCAAACGTCCATCAGGGACAAATGGATAAACAAAATGTGGTATATCCATACAATCTAATATTATTTGGCCATAAAAAGGAACGAAGTATTCATACATACTACAATACTGGTGAACCATGAAAACATTATGCTAAGTGAAAGAAACCAGTCACAAAAGACCACATATTATATGACTCTATTCCTATAAAATGTCCATAATAGGGAAATCTAAGAGACATAAAATATATTAGTGGTTGCTTAGGACTGGGGGAAGAGCAGAAGAGGGGCGATAGGGTGGCAATAGCTCGTAGGCACAGGTTTTCTTTTTTTAGATGATGAAAATATTCATGTTCCAAAAATCATGGCAATGGTTCCGTATATTTGTGAATATACTAGAAACCATTAAATTCTACACTGCCATTGGGTGAACTGTATGGTATATGAATTATATCTCAATAAAGCTGCTAATATAAGGCTGTTATTGAGTTAAATAATATGTAGGATATGATATTTATACTACAATATCATTTATTTAAACTTCACAAACATAAACAATTGTAACATTTATGGATGCAAATATAGTATATGTCTTAAAAGTAATTTAGGCAGAAAAACACACACAAGATAATGAGTTAGCTTTGGGAAAGATTTAAAAAAGCATAAAATTGCAGAGGGTGACAAGGGGGTTTCAATCATATCTGTAATCTTATATTAAAATATTAAAGCAGGGCTTCCCTGGTGGCGCAGTGGTTGAGAATCTGCCTGCCAATGCAGGGGACACGGGTTCGAGCCCTGGTCTGGGAAGATCCCACATGCCGCGGAGCAACTGGGCCCGTGAGCCACAATTACTGAGCCTGCGCGTCTGGAGCCTGTGCTCCACAAGAAGAGAGGCCGCGATAGTGAGAGGCCCGCGCACCGCGATGAAGAGTGGCCCCCACTTGCCACAACTAGAGAAAGCCCTCGCACAGAAACAAAGACCCAACACAGCCATAAATTAAATAAAATAAATTAAAAAAAAAAAAATTAAAGCAAAAGCAGAATAATTATGAAAAAGTATGATGGTTTTCTTTAAAACTTTACATAAATCTTTCTTGTTGGCTTTAGTAAGGGCCAAACTGATACAAGCAGCACTTACCCTAATTGCTAAGTCAATATTGCCAAAATTTATCTTAAGAGAAACATAAAGTCTATGAGATACCTTTATTTGGTATATTTTGAACAAAAATAAGGACCTGGGTCTATGGCTAATGAGGACTTGCTATACTTTACATATTTTGATCTTAGTCTCTTTTCAGTTTCTACCCTATTTTCCTAAAGTGCTTTGACCAAAAATAGATGTAATATAATCTAACAAGTGTCTGACTAACGGAGGGATTTTGCATATGATCTTATTTTCATACAGTCCAGAATCTGACACTTTTCCCCCACAAATGACCTGGCCTATAGGCTCAGTCTCAGTCTGCAGGCCATCCCCTGTGTTGATGCTGAGATACAGAAACAACCATAGGTACCAGCATGCAAAATATCCTGACCTGGCAGCTATAAGACCAAGAATTAGCTTCGCTAGATTCCTTGTTGCCACAAAATGGGAATTATTACAACCCTTCCAGAGTGTTTGAAATGCCTCTTGCAAACAGAGTTAAAAATCCACTCTAGATCTCCTGTTCTTTTAGTTCAGTAATTTCAGTGCAGGGATCTTCAAGTCTTCTTTTTCCTTTTCTCTTCCTCTTTCTCTCTCTGTCTCCCTACCCGCCACCCCACATTGTTTACCATGGTTCTCAGACGCCACAGTTCCTCGGCAAAAGAGACCCTCAATACATTATAGATAATGCCTCAAATGTGTTCACAATAAATATTCCTAGTTTCAGAGATAAAAAAGAGGGGGGGAACAAAAGAACAATTTTTTTTACCGTGCTGGCTTCCCAGACAGAAACCACAACTTTGCTAAATGACAAATATTTAGAAGATAATATTTTCATTTAATGAACATGATTTAAAACTCTCTTTTAGAGTGACACTAAAGTATTTTTTAAGTGTTTTTTTTCATGGCCAGTTTGCGTTCTGCATGACTGAGTCCTTGGTTCTTTCAGTGACTGGAAACATATAGCCTGGGTCAGTCTGGAAACACAGAGAAGACAGTCATCTGGGGTGATGTGATGTCACCACAAATGTAACAAATGCCTCCCAACCCTCCAAAAACAATATTTCAAAATAGATCTGTTTCTAATGCACCCCTCCTCCACACTCAACAAGATTGAAAAGGAATTAGGTATTTGTGGATTCTGAACGATACCATCTCCTCTCTTCAGATCATACAGGAATCCTAGGCCTCACAAGATCTGGAAAAATGAGGGGGGAGATCTGATTCTCAGTCCACGTGGGTAGCGCCCCCGGCCATTGGAAGGTAACAGGTTTCAATGGCAACTCCACTCCCACCATCCCAAACTTGGCCAAGAAAACCTTCACCACAGTCCACATTGCCAAGTAACTTCACGTCAGCTGTCTCCAGGACCTTTCTAAGGCCTTGCAACCTCACAAGGTGGCAATTGTCCTCTCACAGGCCCAGATGTTTTCCTCCAGCAGAACTAGAGCCCCTCCATTTCCCTTCTCTGTCTGGAAGGCGGGTGGACGGTATGCTACTGCCCACTTCAACTCTTCAACCTCCAGGGTCTTGACCTCCACACACACAAAAGCCTGTCTTGATTTGTCCCCAGGGTGGGTTCCCTTGCTTCACCACCCTTTGCAAAGTCTCCTCTTTCTAAGACACACACACACACACACACACACACACACACACACACACACACACACACACACACGGCAGTTCACTCCCCCTCTCCCTCACCACCTCATCCTCTAAGGATCTCTCCTTCTTGGGGAAGTAGAAAATGGGCAACAGAGGAATTATTTTTCTCTGGTGACTCTACAATATAAGGCAGAGAGAGAGAGAGATTTTTTAATAAATCACAGTTTTGTTTACAAGATACAGACTACCCCACATCACCTAACAGCCTGAATTTTGCTTAAAACTTTCACCATTAGATCCAGTTCTTTGGATTACAGCACTGTCTGCAGAAGGCCGCAATTCATTTGTTTACTCATTCAGAGGAGCAGGTTTAAGGATAAAGATGAAGAGTCCAGTTGGAGATAAGTTAAATTTGAGGTGCTGAACGGTGATATGAAGTAGGCAATTAAATATAGAGCCTGGACATAGATATAAGTTTGGACACCTTTTTCCAGTGTTTAAAGCTATAGGCATGAATGACAGGCTATGGATTAAAAGAGAATATGGCCTCAGACCAAGGCCTGAGGCACCCACCAGCACAGGAGTCTGAGGAGGAAAGGCCTCAGAGGCATAAAGGAAAGTAACTGTGTGGCCACAGAGGGCCAGGAAGACGGAGTTTCAAGAAGCAAAGTATGGACAGCTGTTTCAAATGCAACTAGTCAAACACTCCCTTTTGGGGATGGGAGAGAGGCCTCAGGAGCTAGCTCTTTCCCATTAAGAATTTAGCCACTGCTATCGTATTCAGGCCAGCTACTTTAGCTGATTAGAGCTAAAACTTTGGAGAGCAAATGGGCCCTGAGGGAATTGGATGAGATGGGTATAAAAACACTCTGGAGCAAGTCTGACTGCAGACAGTCCTGGGTGGACTTGAGGGTAATCCTCATCCACCCCACACCCTTCTTTTGTCTCTCTATATGGCAAAATGACAATCTGGCTGTCAGGCCTTTCCCCACTCCCTAATTGGCTGTCACACTCATGCGGCTTCAACAGCAGCACCTAGAGGTTTCCACTGTAGGTCCCGAGTGAAAGCTTAGGCTGCAGGCAACTCTGGCCCTTCTCCCTTACAGAAGAAATAAATTTCAGATCTTTGAAATATTTCTTGATTTAAAAATAAAAATTAATCTGTATACATGATATAAATAAGTAAATAGGCCCAGAACTTCTAATGAAAAAGAAGCTTCTCTCACCCAACCCCTTTTTTTTTTTTAACATCTTTATTGGAATATAATTGCTTTACAATGGTGTGTTAGTTTCTGCTGTATAACAAAGTGAATCAGCTATACATATACATACATCCCCATATCTCCTCCCTCTTGCGTCTCCCTCCCACCCTCCTTATCCCACCCCTCTAGGTGGTCACATCACCCAACCCCTTCTGATTCCCAGTCCTGTTCCACAGAGACCAGCACTTGAAACCATTTCCGGTTTGAGTTCTCTTGCTGATTACCTCCATATCTTTAAAGAATGTGCCCATACTGCTATTTCCTGATTTATCAACTTTAGACCACATGTATCTGTTGACTTTCTGCCACAATTGGTAAGGATTCAGCTCACACCATTGCCCACCTTCTCCTCCTCCTGTGTCCTCATTTTTAATGTTTAGATAACTATCTTTAATTCATCCATTGCTTATCTTTGTAATTTTAAATGATTTACTAAACTGCTATCCATTTGCAGCACAATGTCTAGACTCCAGAGTTTCTAAAATGAGGATATTATCACCCCTACCCTGACTGGCCCCTCACCTTCCCCTCCCCCTCCCATCTATGGACAGCTCCCTCTTTGCCTTTCCATTTTCAAAGATGATACCATGTATTTTGTGTTCTGTATCCACACTGCATGCTCCATAATTTTTTTTAATAGATCTTTATTGGAGTGTAATTGCTTCACAATACTGTGTTAGTTTCTGTTGTACAAGAAAGTGAACCAGCCATATGCATACATATATCCCCATATCCCCTCCCTCTGGAGCCTCCCTCCCATACTCCCTATCCCAACCCTCAACTGAAGTGGTTTCAAAAGCAGAACGTTAGGGCAGAATCAATTTGCAATTGTTGTTTTGGTTTAGAGGGACATTTTGATGTAGTCATTTGGGTGGAGCTTCACCAAAATGTAAAAAAATCTCTATTTTTTTAAACAAGAAATAGAAATGTATGCAATAGACTTCTCTAAGCCTCACCCCACGCCTGGGCCTAAGACAGTAGGAATGGAGTGAGAGTGCTTATGACACACATTGCTTCATTTTAAGACAAATGCATAGAGATATGTATATTAGGCCACCTCAAAATGCCATGTACCTTCTGTCCTCCCCATACTCATTTTATCAAGGCTTATATCCAGAGGAAAATATTGGAAACCTCAATTATCTCCTGAATTTGGGACAACAAACCCACAGCAAACATCATTCTCAATGGTGAAAAACTGAAAGCATTTCCTAAGATCAGGAACGAGACAAGGATGTCCACTCTCACCACTGTTATTCAACATAGTTTTGGAAGTCCTAGCCACGGCAATCAGAGAAGAAAAAGAAATTAAAAGAATACAAATTGGAAAAGAAGAAGTAAAACTGCCACTGTTTGCAGATGACATGATACTATACATAGAGAATCCTAAAGATGCCACCAGAAAACTACTAGAGCTAATCAATGAATTTGGTAAAGTAGCAGGATACAAAATTAATGCACAGAAATTTTTCATTCCTATACACTAATGATGAAAAACATGAAAGAGAAATTATGGAAACACTCCCATTTACCATTGCAACAAAAAGAATAAAATACCTAGGAATAAACCTACCTAGGGAGAAAAGACCTGTATGCAGAAAACTATAAGACACTGATGAAAGAAGTTAAAGATGATACCAACAGATGGAGAGATATACCATGTTCTTGGATTGGAAGAATCAATATTGTGAAAATGACTATACTACCCAAAGCAATCTACAGATTCAATGCAATCCCTATCAAATTACCAGTGGCATTTTTTACGGAACTAGAACAAAAAATCTTAAAATTTGTATGGAGACACAAAAGACCCCAAATAGCCAAAGCAGTCCTGAGGGAAAAAAACAGAGCTGGAGTAATCAGACTCCCTGACTTCAGACTATACTATAAAGCTACAGTAATCAAGACAATATGGTACTGGCACAAAAACAGAAACATAGATCAATGGAACAAGATAGAAAGCCCAGAGATAAACCCACGCACCTATGGTCAACTAATCTATGACAAAGGAGGCAAGGATATACAATGGAGAAAAAACAGTCTCTTCGATAAGTGGTGCTGGGAAAACTGGACAGCTACATGGAAAAGAATGAAATTAGATCACTCCCTAACACCATACACAAAAATAAACTCAAAATGGATTCGAGACCTAAATGTAAGACCGGGCACTACAGAACTCTTAGAGGAAAACATAGGAAGAACACTCTTTGACATAAATCACAGCAAGATCTTTTTTGATCCACCTCCTAGAGTAATGGAAATAAAAACAAAAATAAACAAATGGGACCTAATGAAACTTCAAAGCTTTTGCACAGCAAAGGAAACCATAAACAAGACGAAAAGACAACCCTCAGAATGGGAGAAAATATTTGCAAACAAATCAACGGACAAAGGATTAATCTCCAAAATATATAAACAGCTCATGCAGCTCAATATTAAAAAAACAAACACCCCAATCAAAAAATGGGCAGAAGACCTAAACAGACATTTCTCCAAAGAAGACATACAGATGGCCATAAGCACATGAAAAGCTGCTCACCATCACTAATTATTAGAGAAATGCAAATCAAAACCACAATGAGGTATCACCTCACACCAGTTAGAATGGGCATCATCAGAAAATCTACAAACAACAAATGCTGGAGAGGGTGTGGAGAAAAGGGAACCCTCTTGCACTGTTGGTGGGAATGTAAATTGATACAGCCACTATGGAGAACAGTATGGAGGTTCCTTAAAAAACTAAAAACAGAATTACCATATGATCCAGCAATCCCACTACTGGGCACATACCCAGAGAAAACCATAGTTCAAGAAGACACATGCACCCCTATGTTCATTGCAGCTCTATTTACAATAGCCAGGTCATGGAAGCAACCTAAATGCCCATCAACAGACGAATGGATAAAGAAGTTGTGGTACATATATACAATGGAATATTACTCAGCCATAAAAAGGAACGAAATTGGGTCATTTGTTGAGACGTGGATGGACCTAGAGACTGTCATACAGAGTGAAGTAAGTCAGAAAGAGAAAAACAAATATTGTATATTAACGCATATATGTGGAACCTAGAAAAATGGTACAGATGAATCAGTTTGCAGGGCAGAAATTGAGACACAGATGTAGAGAACAAACGTATGGACACCAAGGGGGGAAAGCCGTGGGGGGCTGGGGGGATGGTGTGATGAACTGGGCGATTGGGATTGACATGTATACACTGATGTGTATAAAATTGATGACTAATAAGAACCTGCTGTATAAAAAAATAAAATATAATTCAAAAATGAAAAAATAAATAAATAAGAAAAAATAAAAAATAAAATAAAATAAAACACTGTAATCAGGAGTTCATCTCTGGTCTTTCAAGAAGACTGTAAAAGAGTCATTTTTCTCTTTTTTACACATACCAGCCCACCATCAATTTAAGTGACTACCCTAAAACCACAAGGAGGGTGCTAGAGGGTTACCACTATAACCCAGTCCCATAATGCTTGAAAATTGATATAAGACAAAATTCAGTCTTGGATCTGGTACAATTCAATCTGGATTGTAATTCGCAAAAAAAATCACTTCACTATATTTTAATGAATCCATAATTCTTTGACACAACTCCCAAAGTCTGTATTATGGTAAGGCTTCAGAGTATTTGACAATTCATTAATTCTACAATGTTCAGTACTGTATTAAATAAAAATTTAGTTTCTCTTCAGACATGAAAGAGAGTGGACACTCCCTTGTGAAGATATTCATCCACATATGAGTTGCCAGGGTATTTTTGAAAGAGAGCAGAAAAGGAAAAAGATATAAAACAAAGGGTGCAGTAGTAAAAAAAATTTTTTTGGTTTCAATTGGGTTTGACATCCAGGCGAACATTTGAGGCTGAAATTTTGCTTAAGACCCCTCAAACAGAGCCTGCTGCCACTTCTGCTTAATCTTAGAACAAAATCCTCTTCAACGCCAAATCAACCAAACAGCCTGATTTTAAAATGAGCAGAGGATCTAAATAGACATTTAAAAAGATAAACAGGTGGCCAACAGGCACATGAAAAGATGCTCAACATCACTAATTATTAGTGAAATGCAAATCAAAACCACAGTGAGATATCACCTCACACCTTTTAGAATGGCCATCATCAAAAAAGACAAGAAATAACACATGTTGGAGAGGATGTGGAGAAAAACCTCGTGCACTGTTGGTGGGACTGTAAATTGGTGCAGCCACTATGGAAAACAGTATGGAAATTCCTCAGAAAGTTAAGAACAGAACTACCATATGACCCAGCTATTCCACTTCTTAGTATTTATCCAAAGAACACAAAAACACCAATTCAAAAAGATATATGCACCCCTATGTTCACTGCAGCATTATTTACAATTGCCGATATAGGGAAGCAACCTAGGTGTCCATCAACAGATGAATGGATAAAGAAGATGTGGCATACACACACACAAAATGGAATACTACTCAGCCATAAAAAAGAACAAAATTTTGCCATCTGCAGTAACATGAATGGACTTGGAGGGCATTATGCTAAGTGAAATAAGTCAGATAGAGAAAGACAAATACTGTACAATATCACTTATGTGTGGAATCTAAAAAATACAACAGACTAGTGAATATAACAAAAAAGAAACAGATTCACAGATATAGAGAACAAACTAGTAGTTACTAATGGGGAGGGGCAGGGGAGGGGCAATATAGGGCAGTTAGGGGATCAAGAGGTACAAACTATCGGGTATAAAATAAGCTACAAGGATATATTATACAACATGGGGAATACAACAAATATTTTATAATAACTATAAATGGTGTATAACCTTTAAAGTTGCAAATCACTATCTTGTACCCATGTAATATATAATATAGTACAGCAACTGTACTTCAGTTAAAAAAAAAAAAAAAAGGACCTGGAATAGGGAACAGGGAAGTCATCAGAACTCTCTATCCCTCCTTTCTGATTCTTTGTATCTGCTTTGTTCTTCCCTCTCAGGGCAGATGCATTCTCTCTACTTTCTAGCCCACATGGAGGGGTATGTGGGCCACCCCACAGATAAACCCAAGTTCACGTGTGTAATAGATTACGTCATTGGCTTTGATTCTTCTCACCACCCACCACTCACCCCTTGGGCCTCATATCCATGCAATGTGCCTTACGACTACAGTTCTACCAAAGGGCAGAGTATATGTATCTACATCTTAATGTTGGGTTCAACGCTTGACTTGTCATGCAAACAGAATGAGGCAGATGTGAAAGCGTGCCAGTTCCAAACCCAGGCTCGTAAGGCCTGCCTCACTTCCACGTGTACATTTGTGCTCTGCCATTGCCCTGTGTCCTACTCCTTTCAGGCTGCTGTAACAAGATACCATAAACCAGATGGCTTATAAACAAGACAAGTTTATTTCTCACAGTTCTGGAGGCTGGGAAGTCACTCACCGAGACTAAGCGTCTGTGTCCGAGTCCCACCCTCGCTTTCTGAGGAGAGAGACTATAGTAGACCCAGTGTGGGTCAAGTGTCAACCCTTATGGCTAGAGGAGGTGGTCAGGACTCTTAGTATCAACCTGGCTCCTGGGGGCCACCCTACAGATCAGGAGGCAGTTCCCAAATGAAAGTGGCGGTGGGGTGGTCATCGTGAGCTGAGCAGGTACCCCAAAGGAGTCTACTCCTACTTGATGTACAAAGTGCTTCCGGCAGAAAGAACTGCCTGAAGGTAAAAACTGTTTCCTGCGAGAAAAACTGTCTCCTACAAGAATGCTCTGAATTTCAGAGACAACTTAACTTGGAAGAAAGAAAAGAAGAAAAAGAAAAACAGCCATGTTCTTTAAAAAGGGAAGATAGAGAGCAAGAAGAGATATTTAAATGCTATTAACAGGATTTGGGTAGAATGTGATCAATGGTTCACTAGGAAATCAAGTGTGAAATAGAAGGGGCAGCAAGTAATTTCAGCACTCAGTTTTCTGTGAGTCCAGAAACATCGCTGCTCCTGGCCACTCATGCAATTGGCTGTCAGGCACGGATCTGCACCTGACAGGGGATGAAGAGGTGTCTCCTAATAAAGAAAATGGTCCAGGGTAGAAAAAAGAAGTTGACATAATCAGAACCATTTCAAATTTAATGAGTACACAGGTGATGTTAGTCCTTTAGTTGAATGGTGAGTTTTAAATCAGAGTTATTACACTGTAAAAAAAAAAATTTATTCAAATTAGCTTCACAGTAACAGGAAAAACTGATAAGTTTCTAAGTTGTTTTTGCCTTAAACAGAGGATTCTATTTCCTCAAATCACTCTTCGAAGAGATACGATGAGAATTTTTAGATTTTTGAACATTCAAATGGAGAGAAATGTTCATAAAAATGCACATTTGCAACTAATATTTAAATAACTGATTTCCAAACCATTTCTCAAAATACTAACATGAGGATAGAGATTACATTTTTCCTTTATGTCACTTCTAGAGAAGAAAAGACTGATTATGTTTTTACCTACTTATATAAAGAGAAACAAACATCCATATATACATATTTTTGAAATACCATGCTTATTACAGACTCTGTGCTGAAATTTAAATTGAATAAATAACATCATAAAATAAATCATAGCCAAATGGACTAGAAATAGTTCTTAAAATAACTGATATAATTCTGAAAGCAATGCACAGTACTTGCCAAGAAGCAATACTTTCTGAAGGATTCTATTTGGAAACAATTAATTAATAACAGTCACTAATGATAATGAAGGTATTTGGGAGGTACGTGGTGTCCCACCAATTATTTGCCAGGCAAGCACGAAAATTTTGAACAAAGAATCTAATTTAAAGAGAGAGTTGCAAGAAAGTTGAGAAGAAAGGGAAAGCTGTTCCAAATATTTTACAAGAAATCATACTGGGACCAGAGTCAGCTAGCAGACCAGCTCTAGGCTTTGGGTTGTGTTTTCTCCTAGGCAAAAATCCCAGAGGGAAGGAAATTCAAATGGCTGCTACCTACGCTGAAGACAGCATAGGTCCTTATGTCTACCCCAGACCTACTGAATCCGATATCCCAAACTGGACTAAGAAGCCGTATTTTTAATAGGCTTTTCTGGGTGGTTCTCTTGAGCAGCCAGGTTTGGAAACTATTGCTCTGGAGAGAAAAATATCAAGCTAATGTTGACACTGTTGGTAACCTCTCTGATGCCAGTAAAGCAGGACTTCAGAACACTCAGGGACCATGTGATCAGGAATCAGCTCTTTGCTTTAATGCTCCCCACACCCTCCCCTGCCTCCCAGGGATTAAGAATCTCCCGTTTTTTTTAGATATACAGTAGAAGGTGTTTCTATCGCCTTCTACAGTAGAAAACTATGGAGTTTTTTTTAATTGTTGGAAAAAGTCTCAAGTGAAAATCAGATCCCTTCAATGACATGATGAATGAGTTGGGATTAAACTGGCATAGGGTCACGACAAATGAATCTCTAAATTATTTATTCGGGACCGTGATAGGAAGAGGAACAACTGAGCACAGACATGGCTTCCCTTTAAATGTGTGTTTTACATCTACTTAGGTGCTGTTTTAACTTTGAAAAAAATCCACAGCACACTTAATTCACAACTCCTTCATTCTTTGTTCACTGATCTTTTAAATTACAGAGCCCGAACTGCGCCAAGTTGCCTAAGTGGGATTATGCTACGTAACAAACTGCTAATAAGTGAGAAACTGAAAAGAGCCTCCATCTGTCCACCCAGCTTCCTGATGCGCAATCAAGGCAGCGAAGCCGTGCACAAAGCCCCGCTCCACCTGCACGACTCCTGGCAGCCTCTGCAGCCCGCGTGCGTCCCCAGCGCTGCGAGAAGGGTGGCTCCGCTAGAAGCAGCGCACCTGAGGGGTGGACAGGGCCAGGCGGGTGGAGATGCCCTTCCACGGTGCTCTCCTCGAAGCTCAGATTGCAGTTTGGGTCTTTCCCTCGATGTAAATAAAGCCAGTAAAATCTGAAGAACCTATGCTCAGAGGCCTAATGGGCTTTAGAGTTCCAAAATCTACTTCTGACTTTCATACACTGTTTTTGAAGGTAACCAAGAACAATTCAGGACAGTCCAAAAGGAAGGGGGCAAGAAGCGGAGCCTACTCCTGGATTTTATTTATGCTGTGATGCAAATAAAATGGAGAGAAGTAGGCATATAATTTATATATAACACACATGCACGGAGATGTGAACATTTATGTCCATGTTGGGGGCAGGTAAGCAAGAAGCTGGGCTCACCCCAGGAAGAAAACAAGAAAGGCAAGTGTGGGACAGACCCCCATGGTTCTATATGTATGAGGAATCAGAACCCACTTTTTAAAAGTCTTCCTAAAGAAAGGAGAATAAAGTCATACAAACTTGATCCAAGGACACCAGGTAGGGGTAGGAAGGGAGAGGAGATTTAGGGACAGCTGTTTGCCTGAGTCCCAGAAAAAGATCCTGAATTGCAAGAAAGGAAAAATAGAAGGTCTATTTCACTAAATTTCCAGTTAGATGGAGAACATAAAAAACAATATGGAGGAGTTCAGTACCCTTTCATATCCCTTGTCAGAGGAATGTGGATGGAGCTCGTTAGAGCAGAGGCATAGAGCAGGCTGGTCACAAAGTGGGACTCACCTCTCTCTGGGACAGAGAAGTAGGAGAGAATGGCATGCGTCTGTGCTCCTCTCTGGGTGACAGGCGAGATCGCCACAGCCAAGGCAGGAAGAGTGGGCAAGCTGGCAGAGAGGACCGGCTCCTGAGCACACGCAAAGCATTTCAGCATCTCCCTGAACCAGCTGGAAAGATCTGGGAACCATTTGAGTTTCCATAATTATAGATGGGAGCAGAGCTAGAGAAATGCCTTTCTATCCTCTCTTGCATTATGACCCCATTATAACCTCCAGGATGGCATGGCCCAGGGAAATAGGAATCATCACGTTTTTTCAAAAAGAATGTGATGATGTAATCAAAGATGGCTCATATCTTGGGCTAGCATATGGCATATGGATGGATAAAAGGAGATATACATATATTTATGAGCCGTAATACACATATGTATTATGGCTGTTTTCATGTATATCTAAGAGTATACACATACACACTTTTATACACGCCTTTTTTTTTGGCAGAAATGACAGATCTTGCTGATGAATTTGATGATAGTCCAGGCGGTGGATGGTGATGCCATTTACTGAGAAGAGGAAATCAGGAGAAGAGTCGGATTGGGTCAGTAGGGAGCTGTAAACATGAGTTCAGCTCAGGATGTGTTCTGTTTGAGATGAAAATGCCACGTAGGCAGTGGATACACTCTGTAGAGTTCAGAGGAGAGACTGGGTGGAGATGTCAAACTGGGTGTCCATCCACAGTTAAAGCCATGGCCTTAGATGAGCCCTCCTGTGAGGAGAGGACAGATCGAAAAGAAAAGCCTCTCAGAACTGAGCCCCAGGGAACACCATTTCTGTGACTAGATAGAGGAAGTGGAAGAATGGAAAACTAAGCTTTATATTTAACTCAGCGGAATTTCATAGAATTGTGTTTTTCCAACTCTAGTCCGTGGGATACTCAGTGGGAAAAGGGTTTTAATGAACAAATCAGTGTGTGATGTGCCGCATACATGGTTCTCCCTGGGAGCTTCAGAGTACCAGAGTAATATTTGTAGATGAAAGATTCAGAGATGGCCTACAATGAAAAACTTGGTTTAATTTTATTGAAAAGAGCATTTCCTAAGCCAGAGGTCCTTGAAGTGTGGCTCCAGCCCAGCAGCAGGAGCGCCACCTGAGAACTTAGAAATGTCAATTGCTGTCCCACCCAAGACCCATAGAAGCCAAGGTTGTGGGATAGGACCCTGAAGTCTGTGTTATCACAAGCCTGCCAAGGTGACTCTGATGTGTGGTTTGAGATTCACTGTCCTAAACATTGTCCCTTTTTCTACTTTTGGCAAGAAATAGCGTTTTCCAAAGTGATTTATTTGGAAAATGTTGTTATTGCAAACTCTAGCTTTTAGATTCTTAGTTTAACAAACCTTCAAGTGAGGACTCACTACTGAGGATTAAATCCAATATCTCACCATTCACTTGTTTGTTGTTAAATCAGCATGCGGCGAAATATTTCTATCAATAAAGGCTTTACTTGCCAAGAAGCAACAATTGATTATAAGCTAGTCTGTGATACATTTAAAAATATTTTTTCACATTAAAAAGAAAAGTGATCCCTTGTGCCTTGCTAAACAGGTCAGATTATCTAGACCTGCACTCTCCAACAAGGTAGCCAATAGCCACCTGTAGCTATTTACATTTGAATTGATTAAATAAATTAACATAAATAAAAATTCGGTTCCTCAGTCACATGAGCCACCTTTCAAGTGCTATCCATGTGTGGCCAGCGGCCAGTGCAGATATAGAACATTTGTTGAACAGTGCTAATTTGGACAAGGAATAATTCCTTCGTTTTCTTTGTTATCAATGAATGCCTCACAGTCAACAGTTCAGAGAGGAGAGCGCTTGAGATGCGTGAGCACTATCCTCACTTCTCCAGACAACACCTGTCTTGATATGGAAGGGACAGTGTCGGGCACAGGTAAGAAGAGCAGGGGCCTAGAACTTTCAGCTCGAACGTCTCCCTCATTGTTTCCACGTAGTCTTAGAAGTTGCCCACTCCAAGTCTATGAAAATTCTCCTTCTGCTGCCCAGGAAACCCTCTCCCTCCACCACTTCACGACCTTGTTCACCCATCACCCCTTTACCACTACCGCTGCCACTGGTATAAATTCTGGCCATCATTGCCATTCTAGCCAAGACACTCTGGCCCCTCGGTACCTTTGAAACTCCTTTCTTTGCTGGGCACGC
The DNA here is from genome assembly GCF_965194825.1 of Balaenoptera physalus. Lineage (NCBI taxonomy): Eukaryota > Metazoa > Chordata > Mammalia > Artiodactyla > Balaenopteridae > Balaenoptera > Balaenoptera physalus. The sequence goes on along the minus strand of NC_138887.1, from coordinate 86,978,346 downwards.
CCAGTAAATGAACCCATGCTTTCTCAAAGTAGATGCCTTCCCCTTGCCGGCCTCCCTTGCAGGCTACAGAGAGGCATGTGACCTACACTCCACCAATCAGGTGCATCCGTGGAGATTTCAATGTGGGAAAAAGCCACGCAATTAGAAGGCAACACCTGGGCACTGCATGACAACCTGCTGGCAGGGATGGGGGAGGGTGGCAAGAGAGACCGTCAGCTTACAGAGGCAGCCGTGGGGATGGTCTGGAGGCAGTGCCCACACTCAGTGTCAGGAGCAGCATGGTAGGAAGACCTCCACCGGAACAATGAACTGCCATAGCTTGCGTCTTGTTCCTGGCTATAAAAAACATCCAAGTCCCGTTCTCCAGCTTCTTGGAAATCCTGTGAGCTACCTCGTATCTTTTAATAAATTCCTTTTCAGCTCAAATTAGCAAGAGTGGATTCCGAATAGCATCCGAAGCAGAAATTCCTACCAAGTAGGAAAGAATTCTCTCCATAGCATTTACCCACACACGTTAATTATGTGGCTTGTGTCAGACTCTGCCAGGGATCGGGGATGCAAACACTGACAGGACGTTCTCAAGGGCCTTAAAATTCAGGGAAAGAGACAAATCAGCAAACCAAGAAGAACTTTAAAATATCGTAGATGGCCATGACAGAAATACAAATGCAGCATCATGGAGGCCCAAAAGATAGGGAGAAGGAGGGCAAGCTCAGAAAATCTTCAGGGAGATGGCTCTTGAGCTGCGTTGTAAAATATAAACAGATGGTCGACATGCAGGCAGGCAATAGGACAAAGGAAAAAGCATTAGCAAAGACAAGGAGGCTACCATGGTCTTCCTCGTTCTGGGGGGGACAGTCGAAGCCTGGGGTTGCGGGGAGAAGGAGGAGTCTGGGCAACAAGAGAAAAGGTTCGAGATATCAAATCAACACACTGTACACCTTAAACTTACACGGTGGTATGTGTCCATTATATCTCAGTAAAGCTGGGTGATATTTTTAAAAGGCTGGAGAAACCCTAATAATAATTTCACCTGAGTGCTTATCGTGTGCACTAAATAGCTTACACTGCTTTATCTCATTCACTCCTCACACAACCTCAGGAGGTAGATGACTCCATTACCCTATTTTACAGACAAAAAGAAACCTGAGGCAGAGAATAAGTTACATGCCCAAGGTCTCACACACACCTAGGGAGCAGCAGAGAGGGGGTTTTACCCCCGGACCCAGCTCGAGTCCACACTCCTAAGCACCGTTCCTGTAGTGAGGCGAGCGCCAGTTGGGAGAGGATTTTACATCCCATCCTAAGGAGCTTGGGCTCGACTCTCCAGCAGCACTGAAAGGCTTTAAGCAGGTGAGCAGCGTGACCAGACTTACGTTTCGGGACAAACGTAAAGCGTTTCCAGAACGGAAGGCAGAACCAGTGTGGGTAACGCAGTGAGAAGACAACTCCACTCTCCACCACACAGCCACGCGCACCCTCCTCCTGGGGCCTGCCACACAAGCCAGGATAACAGAAAGGGGAGGTTTGGGGGACGTGATTCAAAACCAAGGCAGAAATAGCAACTCTTAGCCGAATTGCTCGGAACAGACCTATGCTGGAACCACAGCTCTCAATGTAGCTGCTTTGTGACCCCAGACAAATTACTTAAGCTCTTTGAGCTTCAGTTTTTCTATAGAAGCAGAGGATAGAATGAAAATCCCTCTTCCAAAACTCAGAGTGGAGTCAGATGTGTTTCCAGAATTCAGATTTTCTGGATTATAGGACAGAAATGCATTGCCCTTATCATATGTTACCTACGCAAACAGCGAGGTCTGACGCAGTCCTGTATAATCAAATCCGTCAATATTTCTGCAGCAAAACATATGAATATTCACACTGAGTGGGGTAAGTCAAAACTATAAATAGCCTCACATAAGTTCAAGTCAGATTTTCCTGTCAAAAGATTTCAGGTCAGTTTTACATTCAAATGAGTTAAGAAAAACTCTCAAAGCTTTTGGGAATTTTCAGAATTACAGATAAGGGATTATGCCCCTCTTATAATAATATTATTTGTTTCAGAGTTGTTTTAAGACTTAAATGAGGTGATGCATACAAAGCACTTGGAATCTGATATTCTCCTGCCTGACAACAAACATGACCCAGTATCCCACTTACAGAGCCTAAGCTTCAACTCTGCTATCTCAAAGAGCTCCCAAAGCTGGGGACGTCTTCAATCACCCCTTTAATCGTGAATTCTAATCTTTACAGTCTCTGAGCCCTACCACCGATCGTAATGCCCACCACCATTTTTCTTGGAAGCCCTAGCAAGTCTGTGCAAACAGTCTCCAAATTCCTAAGGTGGGTCTTAGTGACCAGGCCTGCCCTCACCCCCATGCATAGACCTGTCTGCAGGGCCATCATGGGAGGTGTGAAGCTGGGGTGAATCACGCCATGGGAGACCTTCTCCTGCATCCAAAATGTTTTTAAAAGCAAAATATTGTTAAAATCAGCAAAAGTGAGCATGAATTGTAAAAGATGGGGGAAAAATACCAGGAAAACCACATAAAACCTCAGTGAGACAATGGTCAGCAAGGAAGCATTTATTGACTGTATACCATGGACCAGGCATGGCGTCGCTTGTCCACCTGCCCTGCCCTAAGACAGCACAGTGTCTTCCTCCTATCTTCTCCGGTCCTCCATTCTGCTCCCTTGCCTCAATCAGAGTTCTGCTAAATCATCATCACCATCACCATCATCAGGCTTCCATGATACAGTGCTTTAAAATCTACTTAGGATTCTTACACACGTCACCTTGTTTCTGCCTCACAGCCACGTGGGGTTGCTATCATTATATCTATTTCACAGGCGAGGAAACTGAAGCTGTGGGAAGTCTGGTGGTTGGTACCTATGTCTTATCGTTCTTTTCTATGGTCATGACCTCCTCAGTCAGCCAGCCTTCTCACAGCTGGTAATTTCCATAAAATGCTGGTTGTTTTGGTGGGCAGAAGCCATAGAGAAAAAAAAGTCAAGTGATGCAGACAAAGACCTCTCACACCCACAAACCAAGCCATTTTGTGTGTCTGCCTGGGGATCAAGAGACCTCTTGGACTGGAGATCAGGCCTGACCTGAAGAATGACAGCAGGCTACCCGTCAGCAAAGAACAGGAGAGATGCTAAGTATTGCCGTTTCCATGGTTATTACAAAGAACAGTGGTTCCCGAGCTTGGACTGAGCCTCAGCCTAACCCTGGGAGATTTTGTAAATCCAGATTTCCAGGCCCCATCCCCAGAGACTGTGAGAGCACGGATGTGAGGTGAAGGCCGGGCATCTGCACTTTATTATGCTCCCCGGATGATTCGCACGCATAGGCAGTCTAGGGAACCAATGACCCAGAAAATCAGGAAACACAAATTACAGAAAAAAATCACTTTAAACATACCAAATTCTAATTCCTGGCAACTATGAACTTTGTGGCCACACGGGAGACAGAAAGAAATGACCTTGGAATATTAATACATGCAGCTGTAATAACTATTCACGTTGGATAACTTGTGGAGAAATGACATAGAGGCTTTGTGAGGGAAGGACAAAATTGTAAAATGCAAAGCCTAAAATAGGGCAGAACGACAAATGAATATTGGGCATCTAGAAGATGCTCTCCAACAGCTTTGTGTGAAGGCTTGTTGCCTGTTCCTCACCTCTCCTCTCCCCTCTGGCTCCCCACTGCCCTCCCCCTGCTCTCCCCAGGTGGAAGCTGCCTTGGGTTGCAGGATGACGCTTCAGAAATCAAACAGAAACCTAAAAATTACTTCTCTGGTTAGCATCTGTGTGGCAATATGTTTACTGCCTCTATTCAGCCCTGAGCAATTGCCAGTAAAGCCAAAAAGAGGGCAAGAGCTCTATTCATCTAATTGCTTCAGCAGAAGAAAATGTGTTAATTAACTGACCTTAATAATTCATATATATCCAAACCAAGGGATTATTACATTGCACACAAGGGCTGGCATCTGAAGAAAGGATCAACGAAACGATCTCAGGGACAGCCTCATTTTGGAGAGGTGATCTATTTTTGTTTTCTCAAGAACAAATCTACCACCTTCAAAATGATTGAAGAACCTCTCTGAAAATTATGGGTTTGCTATAATACCTTGATTCCTCCAATTTCCTCAGCCCCTCCGAGGGATGTGAAATATTTTTAGAATCACAACAGCCTAACACATTAATTGGATTCCATTATGCTGGCTGCTGATTGGAACATTCTACAGGAAAGGGGAACGTGTGTGTCCTCTGCAGACTTCCAAATCAGAAAGACGAGGGACAACAAAAAGGCTGGCTTTTCTGGGGAGTTAACAGAATCATTCAAATCAGTTTCCTATCAAATATGCTGCTGCATAGAAACCAGCCAGGAAATTAGATCAACAGGCCTCCACTCTTAAAGTCAGTCGAAGAAAGAGAAAGGATGCTTATAATTTCATTCTCAAAGACAGTGGGACCCCCAAGCAGGTATGCTGTTTATATGTGCTTTCCTGGGGTCTTAGCAGGTGGAGGAGGAGACCCATTTTAAGGCCACAGAGAGAAAGGGGGAAATGGATCATGGGGCACTTGCAATTGGGATGAAGTCATTTTCCAAAAGCATTTATTAAACAATTACACAGGCATCACAGACACACAAGCACACAGATGGAGGCTGGGAGTCTATTTGGCAGATGACAAACAGGAATGATGAACAAAGAATAGCAGGAGGTTCTCCAGCAGGTCAGCAAGACATGATGGTGATGACAAAGATGCAGCTGGCAGTGATGGCAGGGGAAGAACATTTGTCCCTGGCAGAGACTCCAGTCTATCCAGCCAAGGCCATGGCTACAGCATGCATGCCACAGCTGAGCCCCAGATCCAGCAGCAGAGCCAGAGGGACACCTGCTTCTTCAGCAAAGGGGACCTTGCCAGAGGTCCAGTCAGAGGTGGGAATAGGCTGAGAGGACTGCCTAGACGCAGGACCCTTGTCTGTGGGTCCCTGGGTGTTACGGGTTGAACTGTGTCTCCCCAAAATTAGTATGTGGAAGTCCTAATCCCCAGTGCCTCAGAATGTGACCTTATTTGGAAACAGGATTGTTGCAGATGTAGTTAGTTAAGATGAAGTCATCCTGGAGGAGGGTGGGTCCCTAATCCCCTATGATTGATGTCTTTATCAAAGAACAGCACGTGAAGAGACCAACACATGTATCAGAAGGATGCCTTCTGAGGATCTGAGTTATACTGCTCCAGCCAGGGAACGACCAGAAGCTAGGAGAGAGGCCTGGAGCAGATCCTTCCCTAGCACCTTCAGAGGGAGTATGGTCCTGCTGACACCCTGATTTCAGAGTTCTGGTCTCTAGAACTGTGAAGAAATAAATTTCTGTTGTTCTAAGTCTCCCAGTTTGTGGCCCTTTGTGATGGCAGCCCTGGGAAATATACACTGAGCCGACGAAGGTCTGAGTGGGTGGAGGAAGGCTCCATCCCCTGGCACTGGAATCCAGCCACTGTGCTCCAAACCCAGCCTGTGATCTCACGCAATTGGCTAGCTCTTCAAGCCTGTTCCTCCAACCATAACATAGGGCTGCTTAGACAGTGCCTTTCCAGAGGGGTGCTATGAGGATTAAATGAGATAATCCTGGTCACATGGTTAGCCCCGTGCCTGGCACATAGTAAACATTCAATAAATGTGAGTTAGCTCCTGTTAAGGGGTCACAGAATCAAATTATCAAATTACAGGTGACAGTGGACATCCATCTGCAACCCCTTCCATCCTAGATTTTACTTTGTACACCCCAAAAATTGTGACGTGCATTTTCTACCACGACAGCTAAAATCATTTATCTGAGTGGCTGATTCACAAACGTCACAACTCTCCTCAAATCCTTTTTTCCATATGGCCGCTTCACTGAATCACTCCTGGCTGGCAAATCCCCCATCGGCCCCTCTTTCTGCACCTTCCCCTCTCTGTGCATCTCCATCCATCTCCACCCATCTCCACCCACAGCCTTCCCTCCCAGGAAGATGCCTTTTCCTCCTCGCCCTTTCTGTTGGCTTCACCCACCTCCAGCTATAAATCTTCCTTGCTCTCTAGCTGCTCTGCCTGGAGCCATCTCCCATCGTGGGTCCCCCCTCCTTTCTTTAAGCCCCCTCTCATCCTACCTTCTCCTCAAAAACCCATCCACATCCAATTACAGTGAATGGAAATAGGAGGCAGGTTACCACTCAAACCTAAACCGTGTCAACTACCTTCTAACTCCGAATCATCCACAGCTGATAAAAATAATCCTTTAAAAAACAGAATGAATCAGATTAATCCAGTGTCTCCTCATTGTACCAGGAGGTGCTCCGTCTCCAAACCCTGCACAGAAACAGCGTGTGCAAGACAAGGGAGGTCTGTGTGGGCGACAGTTCACGCGACAAAGCTGCTGGGAGGTGGCCTGGGCCCCTCACCTTCCCTGCCCTGCACCAGTGTCTACTAGACACTCCCAGGGGAAAGGCAGAGACAGCACCCAATAATTCATCTGCAAACCCACAGAAGGAAAGCCAAGTCACACAGGTGGTCCCTCCCGCCCTTCACCACTCTTGTCTCCAGGAGTCAACCTTTGGGGATTCCCCCCACCTATTTTAGAAGCAGCATCCAAGATATGGGTTGAATCCACTGCCACAGCTCACAGGTCTGTGGAGAGAGAAGCTGTTCAACTCTTTACCCAACATCTTGCTATCAATCAACAACAGTAGATGGTTCTTATTTTTGCCCGCCGGCGACTCTATTTCTTTGGGGGAACAATTCCTTTTCTGTTGCGTATGAATCTCATGACAATCAGGCAGTGGAGTCCCTCCACTGACCCGTCAATGAGAGATCTGGTCCCATGTGATTCCATTCACTAAGAATACAGCTGTCAGTTTCTCTCAAACAAAAAAAGACTCAAGGAAAGCAGCCTATGGGACGCCTTGTTATACAAGAGGAGGCAAAAGGCTGCATGAGGGGAAGGGTTGTCACCCCGTATGCCAGATGCAGCTGCATCTCTGTTCTAGGCCTTGTGACACAGATACACATTGACCAGTCTGGCCTCTGCCATGTTGAGACCTATTAATTAAATTTATGTACAGGTAATTCTGGGAGAAGAGTTGAGGGCACGTGGGGAGGCGGCACTTGGCAGGGCACAGTGAGGAGGTTAACAGTGGCCAGGTACCTGGAGAGTGTGTGAGAGACACTGGCTTTGGGGGACCCCTCCTCAATAGGTCCCTTCCTCCCAACTTAAGACTCTGGCAAGGGTATGGGAAGTTCTGAGAAACAGCACGTAGAGGGGGTCACCTCCTTTCCACACTCTGAGAGGCACGTAGCCAGCCCATCCCTGCAAGGATGGAAGACAGTCAACAGCAGGGAGATTCGCAGTCTTTCAGGAGAATGAAAGATTCGGTGCATTGTTTCCTCCGCGCCCCGCAAGGAAAGGGGAGGAGAAGTTCCCCCGTCTCCTGCCTTAGCCCAGCCTGTCACCTCCCTGGGAACTTGGGTATGTTTGTTTTCCAAGCTCCAGGAACATCTGCTTGGGGCTTTGAAGAGTCCCATTTAAATCCCTGCCTTTGGCTTTTACTTAATTTATGGTTTTGCTGCCACCATCAGGAAGGCTCTGGGCAAAAGCAATGGCAATTCAATGACTCTGTAGACGAGAGGGCCCAGGGGTCTTGGGAAATTTTGCTTGGTTGGGGGAAACACAGAAAGCAGAAGCATACCCAGGGAAGGCATTTTAGTTCTGTTCATCCCCAAAGCGTCTTTACAAAGAGAAATTAAAGGCAAATTTAAACTCGAGTTAAGTAAGGGATATTGTAAACACAAAGTGTTACGGGTCTGCTAGGAAAATGAACATTTGGAAGTTACTGAGAGAATCCAGATCTGACCCTGTGCTCTGGATAAAGACTGAATTATCTGGCAGATACCACTGATATTGAAGAAGCTGTAAATTGAAATGGGTGGGGCGGGGTGGGGGGGGTGGGGGAATACCTGAAGAGAAATAAACCTCAAAGCTGTTAGTGATGTTATTGATTAGAAAATCATTCACATCAATATGGTAGTTAAAACTCTCTTACAGCACATCAGAATGGCCCAAACAGAGCAACAGGTTTGTCACTGGAGGCATTTATCAAGAGCAATTCCCCCCACAGTGCCTGGTAGGAGGACTATTCAGAGGTCATTTTCCTAATCTGAGACTTGTGGGTGGGGTAAGTGGTGGTTCCTGGTGCCCCAGAAACTACTCCATTCACTGTCTCTCTTCAGGGCCTCGACACCAGCTGCCCTTCCCACCTGAGCCGCTGGCCTCCACCTCCCACGCTACTGGGACAGGGCCGCCACCTCCACCACCACTGCCATTCTGAAGTCAGTTAACATTCTTGGATGCTGGACCGTGTCAAACGCAAAAGCTGAATTCAGGAAAATACTCCTTTCCTCCTGTCCTCATCTCATAACCAGGTCCACTTCTTAGCTCTGCTTCTGACAATAGCACCTGAGTTCTCTCAGTCACCAGACTGAAACCATCAAGTGACTTTTTACTTTCTCTCCACTAACCCTACCCGTAAACCCATTGTGTAGTAAAGAACTAACCTCACCCAAACAGAGGTCTGGCCTTTGCTCTTGGCTCCTGGAAGGTGATCTCTAGGCCCTTGAAATGTCCTTCCTGATGAGAGTGCCTTCATCTAGCTGGAGGCCTTGGGCTACATCAGATAAGGTAATGCGTGATTTATGAGGCACTAGATAGTAACTGAGTTAGGAAGGATTTTCCAAAGATGGCCACAATGATATCTTTTACCCCACATGCTCTTTGGAGCCCTGAGCTGGCCACATAAGGGATCCAACTATTCTAAGGCTGTCATGTTGTGAGGAAGCACACATGTGGGTGTCTCAGTTGATACCCTCTGCCCAGGTGCCAGACATGTGAGTGAAAACACCAAGGATTCAGCCCTCAGCCATTGAGTTGCCCCCAGCCATTTGAGTCTTCTTGGCTGAGGTCCCACACATTGTGGAACAGAGAAGAACTGATCCCACTGAGCCCTTTCCAAATTTCTGACAAACAAATTCTGAGTGTAATAAAATGGTTGTATTATGCCACTAAGTTTTGGTCCAATTTGTTACCCAGCACTAGGAACTGATACACTTTCCTGGTCACCCAGGTATGAATTAGACTCCCATTCTCTGGACTCCCAAGGCAACTTGTGCCTTTCCCATCCTAACTTTTCATACTGAATTATCACTGTCAACTCACTCATCTTTACCCCATGCTAGATATTATCTGTGAAGTCAGAGACCACATTACACATCTATGTCTCCTCAGCACTCTGCAGTATCTGGCAAAAAAAAGGCAATCAATAATAATTTTCCAACAAATATCCCATAACAGAATGCCCCAAGAGCACCAGACGATCTCCCCAAAACATCATACAACGGGGAAAAAAGTCCAGAACATGCACCCATTGAGTCAGATGTATCATTTTACTGTATGAAGGGAAGCACCTCAAGTCAGTGTGAAGGTTAACAAGAGCCTAAGCCCAATTCCACTGCAAAAATAGCTTTCAATTTGTGAATTTTTCATGAAAGGAAAGCAAGCTCTGCCCTGAAAGAAAGACCCAGATAGCAGAAAAGCCAAAAGTTTGGGGCTATGGCTCTGGATGGCAAATTATACTGTGAGTTTAGACCACAAAAGGATTCAGAGAAACAATGTCTAGCCAGCCTTTATCTAAGGCCTGAAATTATTAGTCATAGAGCCTGACCCAAATATATTGAGGTGAGAGCTGAATCCTGTTTTCAACAGAGTCTTCTATGGTGCTCAAAAGATCCAGGGAAAAGGGCCTGGGTGTCACCAGGGGAATGATGAAAGGACAAGGAAAATTAAAGGAGTTTAGCTAAGGAGACAAGATTTTATTCAGAGAAACTAGATGGAAATATAAACACTTTAATTCCTTGGCCAAGTAAAAAACTTTAAAAACAGGGAATATTATCTTATTTCTTCATTAGAACTAGGAATAATGGATTAAAAGCATGTTTTGTGGGATGTACAGTAATTACTGCTATCAACACAATAACATTTAAGTAAATCAGACAAAGGAGGTTGATTTAGAATGATTTCCTTAACAAGAAACTAGATGTTCAATAAAAACTATTTTGACAGTAAAGAATTTTATCTTTTGAGATTTTTCTCTCTCCAGTCTTCTGAGTTTTCATTCTCAGAAGTACTAATATTAAAAAGATGTTGTTAATAAAGTAGTCAAGTCTGGCAAATGCTAGTGACATACTTGCTAAAAGACACTCAACAATCAGAGAGGACTGAAGTCTTGCAAAGATTCAAGATGGTTCTTTAAAAAGTTAAAAGAATCAAATTTTTTTGAATATGTAAAACACACATGATATAAAATTCAACAGGTGTAATAAATCATAATGGAAAAGAATATGAAAAAGATTATATATAACTGAATCACTTTGCTGTAGACCAGAAACTGACACAACATTGTAAATGAACTATACTTCAATTAAAAAAAAATTCAATTGGCATTAAAGAGCATAAACTGCAAACTAAGTCTCCCTCGAAGAGTATTCTTTAAAGTCACAGTTTTATTCTGAAATTTTAGAATCTTTGAATTGCATTATTTTGGGCCTACTTCAAGAAGAGCATTAGGAGTAATTTTCTGTGTTTGTACCAAGAAAAAAAAAAAATCTATTCGATCAATGTGTAGTGTCATTATTACAGTCACTTTCCTTCTTGATTCAACTCTTTCTAATTTTAAGTTAATTTCCCTCCTCCCAACATTTTGAGACTTAGGACCACGGCAAAATCCTACCACCTAGTAGAAAAACTCTCCATTCTTTACTCTAAATCCTTTTTTAGAATTTAGAATGCATTAGCTGTTAGCCATTAGCTACACATGCAAGTTTTAAGGGAATGAGCTGCTAAAAACACCTTTAATCAATGAAAGATTGTGTAAATTTTGGCCTCAGAGACTTCAGCAATGTTACCTCCTCTTAGGTGGGCAGTAGTTACTGGGAACTGCAGAGATCTACTTCCATTGTTAGGACTTTTTTCCATTTTTGTGTTTTGTGTTGATAACACAAGTGGGTGACATCAGGCATGATTTTAACCTCTTGCACATGTTAAGCATAAATTCACATCCACATCTGTCTCTGGGAGTCAATCAAACTGAGAGAAAAGACAAAATCTTCTCCTTCAAGTCTGTGAAGCAGGGTCCCATTCTTTCAATAGATTTTGAGGTTACACGTTTACAATGAGTAAACAATTCTGTTTATTCATAGATATGAATTTTCCGATGCTTTGTTTAGCTTGGCTACTCCATCACAGGCAATAGTGTTGAAGGCACAAAACTTGCCACAGAAATTATGGACCAATGATCTGATTAAGGCAACAGAGAAGAGAAAGAGAGGAGAAGAGGAAGAAACTGATTAATTTTCCTGGGAGACCTCAGTCTATTTCAACACTAAATCATCATGAGTTGACATTGAAAGAAAAACAAGGTCTTTGCACTTCTCCACATTTCCTTCTGTCTTCCAGATGGAATTTTAGGTTTAGTTCATGCCATCACTGGCCCCAGCCCAAGATGACTCCAGACAAGGTAGAAGAAAAAAACAGCTGTCAGTAGGGACATAGGAATAATACTTCTGGTATTCCAACATCCTGCCTGGTATGTGTTATGCCTTGTCTGCTTATCTGCTGGAATATCCAGGTGCTTACACATCACCTGGCATTTGATTCATTCACCTTGGGATTCATACACCATGAAACAGAGTGTCCTGTTTCCCCGTTCATCTTTTACTTTCACATTTTACACTCTAAAAGTCATCTACCTCCATTCCCTACACCATGTATGAATGCCCTGTTATCTTAAATGTGTCTTCCCTTTCTTCTTGCCTCCTCTGTTAAGGAAAATGCTGGCTGCCTCCTGTCAACAGATTCCCTCCCTGCCTTTTAAAATGGAGCTTTAATCTCTTCTGGATTATATTGTCTTAATGAGGAGATGAGATCACAAATACCCTCTTCAACTCCCATCTTCTGAAGTCCATGTCACAGCACACTTGGAGTCACCAACACCAATGTCTACCCACATTCAGAGTTTATGTGCTTGCTTCTGGCAAATCTGAGCCCAAACTAATGTTCTCTCTCCCTTCTCACCCTCTGCCATAAAATTTGGTCACCAAATATCCATGATGATCTCTCCTTGGCATTCCTATTTCTCAATAGATTTTTTGGATTGATTCAGGTCAAGATATTTCTAGAACACTTTCAATGAAAGGATAGGATATAAGGCAATTAAAGGCTCAATCAGTCACCTTTAGGTGGGTGTCCAGCTCATAATAAAACTCTTTCTCTGAGAACTACCCCTCAAAAGCCATGCTTGTATAGTATGACCCCACGCCTCAATTCAGCCACAGGTGAATGGACCAGAAATAGTCGGTCACTTGGTAAAAGCTGAGCCACAGATTCTCCTAGAAATTTGGAATGGGGTCAAAGACAGCCAGATTGTTTCTGAAGCTAAGGACATATAAACTCAGAAGGTGTTGAGAAGTTATTCCACAGTAAAGCCAAGACTGGTCTGCAGAGACAGAAGAACCACATATTCCCACAGGAAACAGACTGATGAGATGCCTGTGTTCCATCAGCCTTCCTTGTCTCTAGAACTTCTCAATTCCTTCTGGTAAGGACTTTCTTTAATGTCTTGTAGTGTGGATCTATTGGTGCTGAATACTTTCAGCTTTTGTATGTCTGAAAGATTCTACTTCTCTGTTTTTAAAAGTCATTTTTTCTGGGTTCAGAGGTTTTGTGTTTTGTTTTAAATTTTGGTACTTTAAAGATGTTGTTTCACTCTCACTGTCTTTTTTTTAAAATTTTTTATTGGGGTATAGTTGATTTGCAATGTATTAGTTTCAGGTGTACAGCAAAGTGAATCTGTTATACATATACATATATCCACTCTTTTTTACTTTTTATTTTTTTAACATCTTTATTGGAGTATAATTGCTTTACAATGGTGTGTTAGTTTCTGCTTTATAACAAAGTGAATCAGCTATGCATATACATATATCCCCATATCTCCTCCCCCTTGCGTCTCCCTCCCACCCTCCTTATCCCACCCCTCTAGGTGGACACAAAGTACTGAGTTGATCTCCCTGTGCTATGCGGCTCCATTCCTTTTTAGATTCTTTTCCCATATAGGTCATTACAGAGTACTGAGTAGAGTCCCCTATGCTATACAGTAGGTCCTTAGTAGTTATCTATTTTATATATAGTAGTGTGTATGTGTCAATCCCAATCTTCCAATTTATCCCTCCCTTCACTTATATTTTTCCCAATGAGAAATCTACTGTCATCTTTATCTTTGTTCCTCTGCATTTAACTTGTCTTTTTTTTCTCTGATTGCTCTCAAGATTTTCTCTTTAGTACTGGTTGAGAAATTTTATTATAATATGCTTTCTTCATCTAGCTTGTGCTTGGGTTTTGTCAAGCTTCTTGGATCCGTGGGTTTTTAGTTTCCATCAAATGTTTGGCCTTTATTCCTTCAAATATTTTTTCTCTCCTCTCCTTTGAAGACTCCAACTACACAAATATTAGACTGCTGCAGTTGTCCTACAGCTCACTGATGGTCTATTTCCTTTTGTTGATTCTCTTTTCTCTGCATGTTTCATTTTAAATAGTTTCTATTGCTATGTCTTCAAATTCACTGATAATTTCTTCTGCAGTGTCTAATGTGCTGTTAATACCACATACTGTGTTTCCATCTCACACACATAGTTTTTATCTCTAGATGCTTTAATTTAGGTCTTTTTAATATTTTTATTGTCTCTAGCTTTTTAAACATAAGCAATACAGTTCAAGGTAGTACACTGGGACAATTGTAGGTTCACCTTGTTTGTTTCCAGTCTCTAGAAATAACAGTTGCTCAATACCTGATGCCAATTGTCTTGAAATTATAGCTGCATATATTTTCAGGTGGTGGGGGAGGGGGGAATCCAGTCCTAGTTACTCAGTCTTGATCAGAAACAGAAGTCCATCTCCCATTTCCTAAGGCTTGTTGTCAATTTTGTCTTGGATTTCTTCATATTAACCAATGTCCTTCAAAGAAATTCCCTTTTTTGCCTAAGCAAAATATCTGATACATTGAACAAGTAGAATTCATGTGCTTTTTAAATGAATTTTTAAAATAAAAATATGCAAAACTATACTTTTTTCTCCTGTACCTTTAAATCTCTTCATGGAAAGGTAACCATTCTTCTGATCTTGGGGGGAAAGATGCAGACCAGACAGTCTGCATGGGAATACTCAACATTAGCATCCTTCCATGTATACCTAACTTCCTAAAAAGGGGCAAAAGAGAGCTGATTGCAGGGGACATTTTATATCCCTGGTATAGGTCATAGTTTGGCAGGGGATGTCAGGAAGTCAAAACTCAAAATAAAATAGACTATATAAACAAGTAACTACAAAGAAGAATACAAGTAATATCATAGACTACAGATCCATAATGTGTTTTTAATTTCTAATCACTCAGATGAGCTATGGAGAACCACTGTATTCACCCATAAAGTATCCTTGAGAGTCAGAGGCAGAATTCTAAGCTAAATAAATCTCTGATCTAACCCTTTCTTAGAAAGGGTGGCCTTTCTTAAATTAGGACAACAATAAAGACCAAAAAATAAGTTGATATGGAGCCAAACACCGTAGATAAATAGACACAAAAATCAATTAAAATTTAACTAAAGGTGAGTGCTAACGAAAATAATTGGAAGTGAAACTTTATGTAGGAAACTGATACTGAATAGATATAGGAAAAGCTTGAAAAGAGGAGATGCCAAGTATATTGTGAGAGAGGAGTCAATTATCAGAAAAGAGTGTGGATATAATTTGGGTCATAACAATGGTTAGGAGTTGGTGAGCCATCCACTGATAAGCTGGGTCTCCTGAGATACGGCAACCTAGCACTGCCTACACATCCACTTTATTTGCTGAAGACCAAGTGAAAATTGGAAGGAATCCAAAGAAAACTAAAAGTGACCACAGAAGGGTAGATATTTTAAAACAATCTAAATGAATTAAAGATGGAAAATCTGGTTTAAAGACAGCAAAGACAAAGAAGGAAGGATGCACGGATGAAATCTAATAATAAAAACAGTACACAAATTCTTAATAGAAAAGATGAGAGCAGAACAAGGGCATGAGGACAAAAGAATTAAACCTGCAAAACCCATAATACAAGGACTTTGAGGGTTTGGGGCAAGAAAACAAACAAACAAAGAGTGTGAATCATAGGGAACACAGCCTAGCTTTATGAAGGAGAGAGGACTTGCTGGCTGGGTATTTCTTTTTCTAAACTTCATGGGTCAGGAATTGAGCTGAACACAGTAGAAAATGCCAGGAACACACCAACTTTCTTATCTGCCAACACCGTTACAGCCTCTAAACCTGGGCAGTTTCATGGGTGGTCACCTCATGCATTTGCACAGGACCCTGGGCTTGGTTTAATGCTCTACTGTTGCCATCTTGAAATTCTTAGTAATTTACAAACAAGGGGCCTGCACTTCCAATTTGCACCAGACCCCACAAATTATATAGTTGATCCTTCAATACACTCAGATTGTAAATAACTTCACCACTATTAGCAAAAGGTCTTTTTTTCCCCACCTCTGAAATAACAGACAAATCTGGAGAGAGACTAAAGCAAGAACAAGGGCAATCCATTCACCTCCTTTCTCTGCAAGATCCCCTTCCTGTCTTCCCTGTTGACTGAGCTTCCCCCAGTCATCCTGCCCCAGGACAGCAGACACATGTTTAAAGAGGATGTGCCTTAACAGCAAAAGCTGCCTGGTCAGAGTCCACTAAGCCACCAGAGCCACTAAGTCCACCTCTGTGGACCTCTTCCTCCACAGAGGTCACTACATGTTAATAAAGTCTTTCTTTGGTCAACTGACATCTCTAATCTTTCCATATTAAATCACCTTTCTTCTTGCAGAATGAATGTGATGAGTAAAGAGCTACACTATTAAATAGGAGAGTGGGCCTTCAAGGCCTAGGAGAATTATAGATTTCTTATCCCAAAACATTATGAACAAGCAGAAAATTGTAGGACAGATACATGTACATAAAAACATTCCTAATAGCTACGATTTCTTTATTCTTTTATTTAAAAAGTCTCCTTCTGTTGCCAGACACTGTCAGGCACTGAGGATTCAAGGGTGAATAAGATAGATACAGTTTCACATTAAGGCAGGAGTTGCTGGTGCCATAGTTCCAATACCTGGAAGGATCAATCTGCAGGAGAATAAAAAAAATTAAAAAGAATAAAACCGACACACGGAAGAAGAGGACCGAGAGGGGAGTGGGATGGTCCTGATGGCTTTTGAGTTCCTAGTCTCAATTGTCCCTGAGACCCAGGTTCTGTGAGCCAATAAAGTCCCTTTTTTGCCCTAACTGGTTAAAGAAAAAAAAAGACATGGTTTCTACTGCCATGGTGGCTAGAGTCCAGGGTAAAACTATGAGCCAAGACCTGTGCTAAGTGCTTCACGAACATGTCATCTCCCTTCAAACACACCATGGGGTTGATGATTATCATTCTCACCTGTATAGAGGAGAGAACTAAGGTGAGAGAGGTTAAGTTTCCTTCCCAAGGCCATACAACTATCAGGAAGTACACCTAAGATACTAATCCAGTGTGCCCGACTCCAAGTCTTTCTGGTGCCTGAAAATATTAGGGTAGGTCTCCTTGAGGTGATAAATCCAAAAATGTTTTAGAGACTATGTCTGAGAAGCCTCGATATCTGAAGAAGAGGTGTTGAGATGGAGGGATTAGAAAAGGTCCCAAAGACAGAAGGGACTCTGAATGAAGGCACTGCAGTGGAAACGACATGCTGTAAGGACCCACAAAGCAGGATTTGGGAACTATTAAAGATTTTTCACCGGGGAGAATATGGATTTATATTTTTAGAAAGATTATTCTAATGACTTTGCAGAGTGAAGACTTGAAAGAAATAAACATTGAGTCTGAGAGACCAGTTAGGAGGATATTGTGATCATTCAGACAAAGGGCAATGATGACCTTAGGTAGGGCAGAGGTCGGAGGGATAGGGAGGAAATGATGGATTTGAGAAATGATTTAGAAGGTAAAATAAAAAATCCTTGATGACTAACCACATATGGTAAGTAAGGAAAAGAGAGAAGTCAAAGGTGACCCCCCAGGTTTCTGGCTTGGGTAATTGGGCAGTTGGTGATGCCCCCAAGTAAGCAAAGAGATACAAGAAGAGGAGGAATTTTCACGAGGAAAGGCAATCTGTTTTGTGTTGGACATGTTGAGTTTATCTAGGTCCAGATACTGAGCAGGCAATTTGTTCTATATCTGAAGCACAGTGGAAAGATCTGGATTGAAGAGATAGATGTAGAAGTCATCTATAAATAAAAATGGCATTTGAAACCATAAAATGAACTAACCCAGAAATAGTGTGTAGAGACAGAAGAGCAGGAACAACAACATTGAAGAGGCAGGTAGAGCAAGAGGGGCCCTAGGAGGAAATAGAATAGAAACCCTAGAAGTATCCAAGGAAAACCAGGAGAGTGCTGACACAGAGGTCAAGGTCAAGTTTCATGAAGGGAATGATCAACAATGTCAAATGCAACATAAAGATCCATTAACAACAAGTTTGAAAAATGGTCATTGGATCTGGCAATGAGGTCATCAGTTATAACCTTAGCAAGGACAGTTTCAATAGACAGGTGGGGGTGAATGTCACATCTCTGAGGAATGGATGGGAGGTTAAACAGTAAGAGACAATGAGTGTAGCCCACCATTTTTGAGAAGTCTAGACAAGGAAAGTAAGAAAAAGAGATAGTGGCCATTGGGGGTAATTGGAGAAGGATTTATAAGGATAGGAGAGACTTAAATGGGTATCTATAGGAAAAGGAGCTAGTGGAAAGGGACAGACTGACTAAATAGAACATGGTCCCTGATAAGGAAAAGAGATTGGGATCAAGGATAGAAGGCAGTTCTCCTTGATCTGATTCTTGAGGAAAAGCCACGGCTGGGGTGAAGTTGTAGGTAAGTCTGCAGAGAGAGAAGGTGGCCATCCAGAGGAACCCTTCTGGTGGCATCAATATTCTCTCTGAAGGTAGAATGACCAACCATCCCAGCTTGCCAGGGAATGAAGACTTTCCCAGGATAGATGGCCAGCCTACTGTCAGCTCAGGAAGATGCCTTCCCTCCCCTGAACTGTTCCAGCTCTTATTCTCTGGATCACAAAATTGGGAACTTAACCATGCCTTATTTCTTGTTTTGCCTCTGTCTGGTAATCTTGTCTCCCCACTTAGGGGTAAGCTCCATGAGGGCAGCATGTCTGCATGGTGAAAAGACATTGGAAATTAATAAATTCCTATTGCTTCATGGGAAGATACTTCCCAACAGAGGCCTGACAATAAGTTACCTTCTGTGGACCTTCCGAAAAGTAGGATCAGAGAGGCCCCTTCCAGGGAATTTCTCCAAATTCAAAAGAACTATCAGCCCTTCACTAGAGCCAGCAGAAAACCTCTCCCTCACCTCAAACCCTGCTCTCACCTTCTTTGTGTGAATAAAGGAAGTAATAGCCACTCTCATTAATCAAGAGCTTACCAAGCACCAGTTGTTTTGCAGCAACGCTGTGAGGCAGGTATTATTCCCATTTTACAGATGAGGTGACCAAGGCTCAGAAAAGGTAAGTAACTTAGCCAGGGTCACACAGCTTGTGAGCAAAAGAGCCAGATTCAAAGGCAGGTCCTTCGACTCCAAAGCCCATGGTCTTCACCACCGTCAAGGTGGCCTCCTAGCCTGGTGGCCATTTCTCCCACACGTAGCCCCCAGCCGTCCTATGTCTGATGCAACCATTCACTCTCCCTCCAGCATCACACACTATATTTTAACTCTTGCCTTCTTTCTTCCTTTCAAATTGACCTCCTTCCCCTGAAATAACCAACTGCCACCAGGTGTCTCTCCTCTTATTAGTGAGCAGCACTTGGCTCTATTGCAAGTCAGAGGCAATGCGGGCAGCATGGAAACCCGTCCTAGATTAATTACACAAATTCCCATTACTGAGCCATCACTATAGCCCGAGGATGCCCAGATGAGAACATCATGCAAAGGGTACAACACAGGTACACAATGACAAGGCAAAATCTGAGAGGTTCACATGAAGTTCTAGGCTCAAAGGAGGAACAGATTGATTGCACTGAGGCCGTTGGGGAAACAATTATGAATGATTCCTTTGTGACTTCTACAAGTAATATGCAAAGAACCTGGGTTTTCTCTCATCTGTACTAAATGAAGGTTAAACATAGGTCCGGGAATGTACCTCAAAGGCTACCTAATGTCTTTTCCATCATTGTTTCTTCTGAGCCTGTAAGAAACTGTTTGAGCCCCTGAATCGATTTATAGTAATTCAGAAGTTGACCCCAACTCATCAGTATTAAAGAAATTTGCTAAACTGGGGGGAGGGACGAGGATGTGGAGTAGAATTCTAATTTAGTCTATTTGTGGCAATATTTAAAACCACTTTGGGACACGGAACATTAGACATTTTTAGCATTTGAGAGGCCATAATTAGATTATTAATTGGTTTTTTCAATTGTTTGACCTGCCCCATTTGTTCATCAGACAGTAAATGCTCTGTGGCGGCAGTATTCCATATTCAGGAAGGCTATTCCTCATGGAATAAGCTGTTAAAATCCATTTCTTTGAGGATTCATGCGTGAGGAATGAATCATGTTTCATAATTTGAAAGGGGATGTGAGAGTCAGAGGAGGCCAAGAAACAGAGAGAAATTAGGGTCATGACTTCCTTTTCTACAGCCCACTCGTTCTTCACGTAAAAGGAAAGACGCGGGACAGAGCTCATCTGCCTTCAGCCGGGAAGACTTAAAACGCCACAGCTTGACAGGTGGGATCTATACTTCAACTCCAGGGCTGCTTTCTCTGCCCTTATTTACCCTCACATCCTACTTCCCACATTCCTGGTCTAAAAGCGAATGTCTACAGAAAAATCCCTACGTATTTCATTGGCAAAACCAGCCTTGAAGGCAAAAAAAAAAAAAAAGAGAAAGGAGAAATGAAACAAAATTAACAGTGTCTTTGATTTCTTTTTGACCAATAACGTGCCTTCCTCTAGGGGCAGTTTGATTTCTCTTAGGTGGTGAGAAATTTAGGGGTAACACAAGTTGTGTCCAAATGAACTCTTGCAAAGACAGAAAATGCACCTAAACTGAAGACAGGTTTCTAATCCTAGCAGTTTTAAGAGTTGCACCTCGCCTAGTTCCTGTTTCAACTGTTGATTTTGCTCCTCAGGTGCTGAGGATTGAACTAATTATTTGCCTCACTTCATGGCCCATGACTGTCATTGGTTTCAGGTGATTATTGAATATTTGGGTATTGATTTTTTTTTTTAATCCCACCAACTCTGAGTCACTTATAACTGTTATATCAAAGAGGAGGGCGACCATTCCCAGACATGATTCTCAAAGTCCAGGGAATGTCAATATTCTGTCAAAGGACCTATAAAATGTCTTCAGATGAAAATGTTCAAGACAGGAGGTTCCCATTCCAAATGACCAGGAGGCAGATTCTGACTTAATTGGGGCCAGGGCAGGGGGGGCACTCTAAGGTGCCACCAGGCCACCCACAGGTAAGGCCCTGAGCAGCATTCGTTTTCTTAAAAACAAAACAAAACTGAAATCTGAATCATTTGTGTCTTGAGATCAAGATTGACCACAATTTTTCCAACATGTGAAAAGACAAACTGCTGGGCAGTCTACCAGCCTGGCCAGGCCTGCGCGTCTCACATCCCCAGGAAGCCCCTAGGTCATGGCGCCACAAAGCTTCTAGGGCAAGAATAATTCTCCTCTGCTCTCCTGGGGCAGGAAGTGGAGCAGAGCCCCCTAGGCTCCTCGCCCTCCAGCATGCCCAGGTTCTCACTGACACCTTCTGCTCTCAGAGCAGCCCTCAGCCAGCCCTTCAGGCAAACTGAACAGCCCCCTAAACTGGGTCCTCAGCCGAGCACAGCTGAGAAGGGGGAGAGGAAGGGGGAGGAAAGAGAAAAGACAGGTGAGGGAGGAAGTGGAGGGTTCTTCCTTCTGAAGACTTTTATGGTTCCTTTGACAAGAGATTAATAGTGTTCCCTGAGGATTAAAAATAACATCCACAATTGGGCCCCCTCTTTAACATACAATTTATTAGCCGCTTATAAACAACACAGAGCCTCAAAGACTTTCTGTCAACTTCGCTGTTCTCACCAGCAGCAACAACCCTCCCACTATACAGACGAAAATCCCAAAAGTCAGGGAGGTTAAGAAACAGAGTCAAGGGACTTCCCTGGTGGCGCAGTGGTTGAGAATCCGCCTGCCAATGCAGGGGACACAGGTTCGAGCCCTGGTCCGGGAAGATCCCACGTGCCGCGGAGCAACTAAGCCTGTGCGCCACAACTACTGAGCCTCCGCTCTAGAGCCCATGAGCCACAACTACCGAGCCCGTGTGCCACAACTACTGAAGCCCGCGCACCTAGAGCCCGTGCTCCGCAACAAAGAGAAGCCACCGCAATGAGAAGCCTGTGCACCGCAACAAAGAGTAGTCCTGGCTCACTGCAACCAGAGAAAGCCCGCATGCAGCAACGAAGACCCATTGCAGCCAAAAACAAAGAAATTAAAAAAAAAAAAAAAAAAGGCAGCAGAGGCAAGAGAGGTGAGGGCCTCACTGTAACTTGTGCGCAGAACCAGAATCCAGACACAAGTTTACTCCGAATACATCATTTGTCCAGCCACTCAACCAAACTGAGCATCAGACTAATCACAGCAGCTTTTAAGATCATGAATTCTCAATCCCACCCGCACTGCCTGCTAAACCAGAATATCTGAGAATAGGATCCAAGAACCTGGGTCTTTCTAAGCCTCCCAGCTGATCCTTGGACAGCCACCTTGGGGAGCTGCTTTCTCCTGTTCATTACTACAGGTCATTACTGGCTTCTTACGTGTCTTATTTGCACGACCAATTAGCCTCCTCTTAAATCCTCTGTATCATCAGCCCACACAGGCGGGCACCACATATACGCTCAACACCTGCTTGTTACAGGGAATTAAGTTTGTTCTAAATTGCTTATCACTTTTTTTTAATCCTTTTCATCATCATGAAAAGCAGAATTATATTTCAGTAAGGTTTTGCCTATAAAAAAATTTACTGAGAAGTTTTTATCTTTACCAAATGAGAATAAGTAGACACATGGGTTCCAATAAGAATATTTTTAATTTCCTCTTTTTTAAAAAAAATACACTTCCCGATTCTGTGGAAAGACAGCTCATAGTCCTAATGCCCTTTTTCCTTTTCACAGCTCCTTCTGAGCAAACTCAATCACAGAGGGGATAGATTACCAGTCTTTTCTGATGATGTTTCTTTTGGTCATCCTCTACTGAATTTAAATGGGGTCATTATTTTAAGCGGGAATAAAATTATTTTATACACCATGACTCAGAGAGATCTTGTTTCCATTAAAATTCTTTCTAAGCAATAAAAATGGATTATAACACAATGGTTTGTGCAATATTTCCCAAGACACCTCAGTCCAAATGTCATGCACACCAAAATTTTTCTCTTTTCCACCACAAACTGCTGTTAGAAAAAAAAAATGCAATTGTGTTTTTCTTTTTTTTCTGGCCCCCCCGGCATGTGGGATCCTAGTTCCCTGACCAGGGATCAAACCCACCCTCCCCTGCATTGGAAGCGCAGAGTCTTAACCACCGGCCAGCCAGGGAAGCCCCTGCAATTGTGTTATTTTTAACCCTCCTGGTTTTCTTGTTCTTACCTCAGAGCCTTGCTTTGGAGATTGGTGTCCACTGGCGGAGTCCTGGCCAGATGACCCTGGTCTTTCCAGGAGAGAGAAGTACCCCCGTATTCCCTGATTTGCGGCCGGGCAGCCATGCTGGGAAGCTGAAGCCTCCTCCTTCCGGGTTGTTCCACACCCCAGTGGCCTCCAGGTGTCACAGCAGAGTGTGGTGGGCGGGCCTGGGGCCGGCTCACCCGCAGGGGGTTGCCAATCAGAACAATTTGAGGAGCTGTAGGAAGGCTCTCCCAGGGCCCTCATGGTGGACTGAAAAGTGCATGGCATTGTTCCTGGGGTCAGAAGACGTGGATAATCCTTCCATCACGGCAACACCAGGAAGGGCATGCAGACAGAGCCCATTGCCAGAAAAAAATCACCTCTCTCTGAGCCTCTTGTGAACATGTACAAAGTCCAAAGAAAGATGCAAAACTTTCTTTTCTTTCCCTATCAGGACATGTCTCAGTTCAGCAGTCCCTTCTTTCTTTTTCTACTCCTTTGCCTCACATTACTGTCCCGGCTCCCTCCTGCCACTGCACCTTGTGCTTTGGTCCCGGACAGACCTCAGCGAGGCAAATGTGGATTGCTGTGTTCTTCAGACTAGATCGTTTGGAAAACAACAAACCCTCCTGCTTATATTGATCACCTCTTGTAAATTAGCTTAACAAGTTGTTTTGCCAGAAGCTCTTACCCCACCATCCCTGGTCAGATCAGATCAGGATGCTATGGTCTCAAGTGCAGCAGAAAAACATTTGGCCCTAAGTCCCCATCAGTAAATGTTGAATTTAGTGGGTTATTTCCCTTATACAACACCTACTACTTTTAACATTAGTAATTACAATAACTAGCATTTATTGAGTACTTTGTTTCTGACACAGTGTAAGTCATTTATCACCTCTTTTAAGCCTCACGACAATACTAAAAAACATTTTATAATGATCTAATTTTACTGATAAAGGAGGAAAGAGATTAATTTCCCCAAAGCCACAGTAAATGGTGGCACCAGGATTCGAACCAGACAGTTGGGTTCCCCAGCCCATGTCTCAACCACCATATTTGACTGCAGTGAGACTACATATAACCAAAGGGTATGAAGGTTCAGCTATGCAACATGAACAAGTTCTCAAGACCTAATGTCCAGAATGGTGACGATAGTTTAACTATACTGTATTGTATACTTGAAATTTACTGAGTATAGACCTTAGATCTTTCCATACACACCACACTCACACATTCATACAAATAGTAACTATGTAGAGATGATGAATATGTTAATTAGCTTAATTATGGTGATCATTTAACAATGTATGCATAGATCAAAACATCGTTATCCACCTTAAATATATACAGTTTTTATATGTCAATTATATCTCAAAGCTGTTTTTTAAAAAAAAGGGAAGAAAAAAATGGATGATTTTATTAAACAAAAATTCTCCAAATGTTAACATTTACCATAGTGGCTTTATACACACATAAATTTTTTTTGAATTTTTGAATTTTATTTATTTTTTTATACAGCAGGTTCTTATTAGTTATCTATTCACACACACACACTTTTATTTTTCTGAACCATTTTGGAATTGAAGACGTGATGTCCCTTTATCCTTAAATGCTTCCATGTGTGTTTCCTAAAACCAAGAACTCTCATGAAAACCCTGATACTATTAGTAAAATCAGGAAATTAACATTGATATAATACTATTATCTAGTCTACAGACCCTATTCAGATTATTCCAGTTGTTCCAATAATAGATTTAATAGCAAATTTAAATCCCTGTGTTGAAAAAAAAAAAAAAAGACTACATGTAGCCAGCCAATATTTTAAAACAGGATCAACAGAAGTTGCGAATCTGTGAATCCAAATACCAGGAGCTGTAATGCCTGGAGTTCCCCAGGCTGTGTATGTGACCATGGCTCCATCGATGCCATAAAGGCAGGACAGTGCAGATCCAACAAGATGGATGCAAAAAGATGGATGAAATGATTTATGAGACACTACACTACTTCATGTTATAAAAATCATAAATTCCTTGGAATAAAGATCATTTATTACTGAGCACAAAATATCCACTGTGTAGGGGAAAGAAAAAAAAAGGCATAACAAGACCAAACGGGTTCAAAGAAAGAAATGGGTATTTTTAAAAAGAGTTGTTGCATCAGCTCATCTGTAGTTTGTGAAACAATGTTATAGCAAATCCTGATAAATTATTTTGCCACACCCCATCAACAGGTTAATAAGAATTTTCCAATAAATACAAATCAGATTTTTAAAATATTCTGCATGATATCAATTTTTTAAAATTAAGTATGCAGTACAAATGTTTTTGAGTGCAAAAATGGATAGGTGAAATGTCTTGTGTTTATTTCATTAACTATTTAGTGTTATAAAATGTGTGTTTATGTATGTGAGTAACTTTAGAATAAACCCAGATGTTTCTGATGAACCCAAAATGATAGAATTGCAATAGACTTCACACAACAGACTTACACAATATATTTATATTAAAGATTTTCTAAGACTCATGCTTTTAAAGCTGATTTATATCACAACATATCCAATTTCATAAATTTTGTGCCTTACCTTTTGTGCTAAAACAAGGCAGGTTCCAAATATTCCAAATATTCGGTTTCCCACTGTAGTTTAATAAAGGCTACAAACCTACAAGATTTCCTCACAATTAATCAGCAGGGTACTGAAGGACTTTTTTTCGCATCAGAAACAAAGTCAAAAAGTTTATGTCTATATATAATTATACATCTCCTTTGTTCCTCACTTGAATGTAAGCTTCTCTAGAGTATGGTGGTTTGTACAAAGCAGCAGCTCAAAAAACATTAGTTGAATAAATAGGGCTCTCTCTTTTGACCACACCCTACCATAGGCACATAACTACTATTAACAAGTACCAGTAGGCAACTAGCTTGGAGGCCGCCCACACCCTGTCCCTGGAGAAATGAGTCAAAGTGTAATCACCTGAGCAGAATCTATTTTATTGAAAAGAGTTATCACCTGATTCCCTTGAACACAAATAATTCAATGAATTCCTTAGGCTTTCCAGGGAGTTCATAAAGTTACATGAGGTGCCATGAAATTTACTGGCCACAGTGAACTTATTCTGGTGCCAAAGTTCCTTTCGTAAAAGAAGCTGTACACACAGAGCCAAATTCCCGTTCTTGTTTCCTGTTGGTTCTCTTCCATGCCAGCCACCATTAACCCCATGAAAGCTGAAGGACCCTACCACAAAATCAGCCCCCTTCTGGCGGCTGTCCCCAGCCCCCCTTGCCTTGGAGCTGCTCCCATCCCTGTAGTGGAAAGTTGGCCTTTTGTTGCCTGCAGATATGCCCTTGGTCGGTTCTTAACCCTGTACCCTCCCAGGGCAGCGAGACGCTCAGGTGTTAGCAGTTGCTCTTGGAAGATCATTCCTTTAGCTCTGTTCAGAGTCCAGTTGGTTGAGTCGCTTTACAATGATGCTGTTGATTTTCTTAAGATCATCTATGTCCTTTCCCTCAGCTGCTAGTCTTCTTGACACATCTTCCATCTTGTTGCCAGTTTGAACTTTAAAATGAAAAACAGACAGTGTTACACTGGTTTCCAGTGTGTTCCATCGGGACTCATCAGAGCCCCGTTGGGGTGTTCGGCTGAGAGCTGAGAGGCCCTCTTGGCAAATCCCCTGCTCCAATATCCCAAGCAGCCCAGAAGCCCAGAAGAGAAATTGATGAAGACTGAAGTTACCTATCAAGTGAATTATTTTTACGACTTCTTGGTGAAAGACTTGACTACCTTTGGCAGACTCCACACAGCTTTTCGCTAAGAAAGACTTTGCTGTGAGCAACCAAAGGAAACCACCAGCGTCTGATTATCCCCACAGAAGTGACTGTTATGTTGTCTCATTTTGAGACCCATTCTCAGAAAAGGTTTTTCACTCCACATGTGGGAGGTGGGATATTTTGGGTTCCAGGCTACTTTGATATACATAGCTCTCCTGATTCTAAATTACCAGCCCATAATGAATGTATAATAATTCCCCTCAGACCACCCTGAGAGCACAGAGTCCATATTTCCAAAATAAATAGAACCCCTGGTTATTGAGTAAGTCAGGGAATGGAACACTCTTGAGGTCTGCTTATGAGTTAAAATTTCCAAGAAAAGCAGCACAAAATCAGTATTTAATATGTGAGCTCCTTATCATTTCCATTGCAGGCAAGTTTTTTCCAAGACATCTTTCAGGAACTAATGATGGCGGTAACATGCTACTGGGTTTAGCCAAAAACTAATGTGGGGAAGTGTTAGAGCCTCACCTTCCAGGCTTGGGACAAACTGTTGCCCAGAAGCTGCCTTTCCCCCGTATCTGAAAAATTATGTTGGATGAATTATGGTCCAAGACATGACAGAAAGGTTTTAATTGAGCTTTGATGCAGAGCCAGGCGGAGATACCACTTGCTTCTGGAGAAAAGTGTGACACAAATAAATCCATAGCATGTGACATACTTCCCCTCTTGGGAAACTTCTACGTTACTCAAACTCAGAAGGAAGTAGCAGCCATGTTGGACTGTCTGTTCCACAATACACTGGTTCCAAGTTAAATTCCAAAAGAGAAAAAGGTTTCTATATGCAAAAACGTTACAGAAAAGTCATGCCTGACCTGCCTTTTTGGAAATTCACAAGAAGTAAAATGAAATACCTTAAGTATTACTAACCCAGCGATTCTCAAACTCATTTGACCATAGAACCCTTTTTTAAATTAAGGCAATACTTAATCACATCCCACATATCTACATTGCTTGGCCGCTGGGAACTGTTACAGAGGCAGGTAGGCATCCCCGGTAACCTATCCTTGCTGTCCGTTATTCCTCTTTAGGACAGAGATTGTGACAAAAACACAAGGCCCAACAGTTTATTCAATGTAATCAGTATAAAATAGCCCTATTTCTCTTGCATAAAAATGTCAGGGTTATAAAGAAGATAAGTTCTTACACTTCAGTTAAATGACACAAATTTGCACTGAACCCCACTGAGAGCAAAAAGGTTTCCTTGTTAAAGATGAGCACAGGCCAAGTTCATTTATAGCTGCCTGTGCCAACTCTGGTCTTAGGTTGGGCTAAGGTTTATCTGAAAACCACAGGAAGCCTTTATTATTACTTCAACAGAGGCAGTGGAGGGCCAGGGAGGTCTGGAGGCAGGCGGCTCAGGGTATGAACCCCAGTTCTGCTTCTGACTAGCTGGATAAACATGGAGAGTTAAACTCTCTGGGCCTTAGTCTTTCACCGGTAAAACAGAAATATTAGACACTACCTTGAAGGGTAGAGTAAGGACTTAAGATAATGAATTTAATGTGTCTGGCAAAGAGTAACTGTCCAATAAAAAGACACTCTTCTTTATTCACATTTTCTTTTTTTTTTTCTAAGATTTCTTTGATGTGGACCATTTTTTAAAAAGTTTTTATTGAATTTGTTACAATATTGCTTCTATGTTTTGGTTTTTTGGCCGCAAGTCATGTGGGATCTTAGCTCCCCGACCAGGGATCAAACCCGCACGCCCTGCATTGGAAGGCAAAGTCTTAACCACTGGACCGCCAGGGAAGTCCCTTCTTTCTGTTTCTTGATATGACTTTGCCCTCAATATAAAACACTAGAAGCAAACATAAAATAAATCCTATTCATACAGGGGGGTATAATATGCTGATAAAGTGAATGGTCTTTGATGTCAGGCAGGGGTGTCTCTGAGCCCTGATTAGGCACCATTGTCTGCTGGCCTTGGGCATATTAATTAATCTCTCTAAGCTTCAGTTTCAGCATTGATAAAACCAAAATAACAATAGGTCCTACACTATAGAGTTGTTATGAGGTGGTGAGCAAACAGACATAAATGCTTAGCACAGTGCCTGGGACAGAGTGGGCACCCAATACCTAACAGTTTTAATTATCATTGCCCTAAATCTTACTACTTACTTTCCCACAAAAAACAGCAGTCCCTTTGGGTTGCTCCCAAGTCGGTAGGCATACCAAAAATTTCTCAATAGTTTAACTTAGTCATTTCCTGGGCAGGTGAGGCAGGATGATATTTGGAGCATCAACTTATGTGGTATAACATTTCAGAAGAGTAATCCATGCTCTCTTTCCTGCAGGTTCAGGGCCAACCCTCCTCCAAAGAATAATCACACGCAAAGGCACCATTATTGTAAGGAGAGTTCACACTGTAGCTTCTAAGTGCAAAAGGGCATCAGCAGGGTGACAAACAAGCAATTAAACACCACCCCTTCGCACCAGCTCTGAAACCCATACCAGGAAAAGACCTTTAAGCTGGAAGGGAGACGAAGTTTTGGGGAGGAAAAGGGGTTGGAAGCTGTAAGTAAGAGTCATGCCCTCTGCCCACTTCCCATCACCACCACTGCTACCTCCACTGATCCTGAATGAATTTGAAATAGAGGCATTTCAGAGACATGGGATCCACCTCTCATTTAGGAGTTCTGAAGGCTACAAGGCCTGCAGGGCAGAAGAAATGACAGTGTGGTGGATCCAGGCAAAAGGGTATAAAGCATGACTCCTTCGCTCAGGCTCCGTCCACTCCTAAGAGGGGTGGGAGGGAACTGAAGTAACTCCAGGTGGTGGTCTGCAGGGGGCAGCTCAGAGAGGATGCTGGTGGGCTTTCCTGAAAGGGCAGCATGCCTCCGGATGGACAGCACCCCTCCCCCACCCGAGGCAGAGAGGAGAGTGGCACTGAGACCTCAGGGGATCTCTTGGCTGAGAGACTGTGTGGGAAAGCCTGGGTCACCGCTCAAGGGCGGACACGCAGGGCCCAGGCCAAGGGCAGGCAGGACGCCAGCCTGGGCGGTGTCAGACAGAAGTCTCCTCCCATCCCAGCACTGCCTCTGGGCCCTGGCACAAGCCCAATTAGTGCTTCTAATGGATTTCAGGGAAGCGAGGGAACCTGGAAGAGGGGGTGAACCTGACTGTGACTGAAAATTATAGACCTGAGTTCATGGAGAGCTCACGTGCCGGATGAAGAAAACCCCGAGTTAGCTAGAATAAGCTGCCTACCATTGGCAGCTAGGGACTCCAGGTGAGAAATTAAAGCATTATAAAAACATTTAATGTCCATGTTTGCGAACTGCTGGCACTGAGGGCTTACGTGTGCCCCAGCGACCCGGCCCAGAGCAGCAGGTACCCTAGGCATTCACGCCCCCTCAGCCTTCAGTGGCAGCACTGACTGCCAGGAAGCACTGCCTCGTTACCGCAGCAAAGCTAAACAACCAGCTACAAAGTAAGTGCATAGCAGTGATGAAAAGTGTGTCGATGGTACTTACCTATCAGAAATATCACGAAGGAAACCAGTGCCAGGCTGACAATCAGCATGATGATCAGCCCCACCAAAAACAGACTGTGGTTTCCATTTCCTGAGTTAGTGCCAATGTCCGGGATTTTCTCCTCTAGAGCTAATGTGAAACAAACAACAACAAAGACAAAAACTCCTCAGCATTAAAAAAAAAAGAGAGAGAGAGAGAGAGATGTAAGGGATATGCCCATTTTCCCTCTGATCACTCTGGAAAGAGACTTATATTTGAGGAATGTCTTTGGATCGGGTGCTTTTTGAGAATTTTTCACCTTCTATAACAGTATTCAAAGGACAAGCCAGGTCAAGCTATCTCCTCAGCCCCTATTTGGAAAATTCTTTGAAGATTGTGTTAACACTGATGTAGCCGGACTTGGATTTTTCTTTTGCTTGGGGGAGGGGGGTGGTGGGCAGGGAATAAATAAGTTAAGGGTTCAGAGTGATGGAGGCTCTATTGCCCTTTTCCTAAAGTGAGCCAAGAATAAAACACAGCTGGCTGTGGGCCACTTACTCTGGGTGAAAGGCTGAACACTCTGAGATATCTCCCAGAAAACTTTATTTCCTATAAAAATAACCAGTTAGGCTTATAACCATTTAAACAACAACATCAAAATGACCCTGATGTAATTTGGTTTCTAAAAGCTGTTTCCAGGATGGACACGCTCTGGAAGCAAGGTTCTCTTAAATGTTTTACAGTTGAACTGAAAATGCAACCATGCTTATAAAACAGCTTGGTTCACCCAAACCATGAATTGTCTGCATTTGGTCACTGTTTTGTAAGGCCTATTTGCCTAATAACACCCAAATTAAATTGAAAAAGAAATACAGAAACTTGCGGTAATGGAGATCCTTGAATTGCCTTCTGTAATCCCTCCTATTTTATATCAGTCCCACACCCTCTGCTACTTGATTATGGAGAGATGGGGGCTTAGGTCCTGTGCTTTATAGGGACATCCTGTGTCACACCCTCCAGAGCTTTTCCTTCCTAATCATAGCCACCGCATAAGCTGGCACCCAAACACCTGCATTTATTGAGACCGACTGCAGTAAAAACAGGTGAAAATCTGAACAAATTAAAATGAAGAGAAAAACAAGAATTCAAAAAGGATTTAGGGGGCTTCCTTGGTGGCGCAGTGGTTAAGAATCCGCCTGCCAATGCAGGGGACATGGGTTCGAGCCCTGGTCTGGGAAGATCCCGCATGCCACGAAGCAACTAAGCCCGTGCGCCACAACAACTGAGCCTGCGCTCAAGAGCCCACGAGCCACAACTACTGAGCCTGCATGCCACAACTACTGAAGCCCATGCACCTAGAGCCCATGCTCCCCAACAAGAGAAGCCACCGCAAGGAGAAGCCCGTGCACCGCAACGAAGAGTAGCCCCCACTCGCGGCAACTAGAGAAAGCCCACGCGCAGCAACGAAGACCCAACGCAGCCAAAAAATAATAATAAATAAATAAAATAAAAACAAAAAGGATTTAGAAGGGGAATGATGGACATAAAATTGGGACAGTAAGAGTTTCGAGTGTATGTGAAACAAACAGCAAGTGGGCATCTATCACCTGTGTTGGAACGTCAGCGTTTAAGCTAGAAAAGACGGGGCTCAGAATAACCTGATAGAACTCATTTATAATATTTAGGGGACAAGATACACATGTAGTATTTAGTATTCAGCAGTTTTTTATTTTGTTTTCCCCCTCCTCTTTCTAATGCTTTAATTGAGGCAATTTGTAATCTAAAAAAATGAAGCTGACTTTTTTGCCCAACAAAATTTTAATGATTTTTTTTTAAACTAGATAAACGTGTGGAACAATCCGCTAAGAAGTAAAACCTCTCTAGGAAAGTGGGCACCCTCGGTGACCTGGCTGTGGTCACTAGAAGGCACAAAAGCGGCCAAGAGGGATGAGTAAGCCTCATCTCCGCAGTCTCCACCGCTTTCCAGGGAGATAAACTCCACAGGGAACCTCCACAGGGAACCTCTCAGAACTTTTAAAGACAAGAGTTCAAATCTTGCTTAAGAGCCAAGAAAGCCCACAAGCCTGGCAAGTATTCAGAGAACAAAAGCAAAAATTGCCTAATACTAAACAGCGTCTGTAACGCAGAGGCTTCCTAATGCCCACACCGCCCCCAGCCCAGGACCACAGGTCCAGCTCAGCATTCGCTATTTTTAGGTGGCCTAGAAGCCCGGACGGGCCGCCAAGCCTGGGAAGGCACACATACGGAACAGACGCTGCGATCCGGCAGGACAGAGGTTTAGTTTGTTTAAGTCATTTATGGAATCCACAACATAAAGCTTTCTATCTTCAGGAATGCCGCCAGAGCCGGTGTCCTGGGAAGGATTCATTGTCCCTGGAAGAAAACACTGCTGTTAAACACGAGAGGCGGGGCTGGGGAGCCGGCCTTCACACGGATCACAGCCCACAGGAAGCTGGGCTGGCACGTGAAGACCCACCCACACATGCTACTGCCAAATGAAGGGCTAGAAAAGTTTAGCTGCTCCTTTTGGGGACAACATTGAAACTCTTCTTTTTGCTTTGCTTGCCAGGAAGCTCAGAATCAAGTGTGTGTCCCAATTTTAACACTTTAATACCCTGCTTATCTGCACTTGCTCTTTCTTCCTGCTCAGATGTCTCAATTCTGTCTATATTTGCCCTGGGCCTCTTTTAATTTTTTGTAATTGATTTTTGAATGTTTCTCTTTATTACACTGTTTGTATTCTGGTGAGGCTTCTCAAATCCTTTGTGCAAGAAGACGATGTATAAACACGTAAAAAGATAAAATTAAGCTAGGCAGCCTGTGGCCATAAAGATTCTGAGAGAAGAAGAAAATGTTACTGTGAACCATTCTAATTGATGAGGCTTTAATACAAAACTATACTTTTTATATTCTCCCTCAATATGGTATAGGAGTCCCTACCTTAAAGGTATCCTTTAGTCATTACAGACTGGCTCTGAGACCTCAAGACAAAAATCTTAGCAAACTGAGTACGGAGATGAATACTGCAGTTGTTGGAGGCTAAACTTCAGGACCTCTCAGGTCTCTTCCTTCTGTGTTTCCTTAGAGTGCGGTCACTTACGTAATAAGTAATTCTAAAATTGTGGTTTACATTGAAGGTAATATTCTCTAATGATAGCACAAGTTCAAGCTACACTGAAAAATCTGAATGGATTAAAAAGTTCTATTTTAAGATGTCTCTCTAGCACAACAGAGAACTTGTGACCTTTTAATTATGTGAAAAGAAGGTTCTAGGAAGACAAATTCCGATTGCTATCAAAGCTTTCTCCTTCACAGTTATCTCTTTTCATAAAATGAGTCTAATAATGGATGTGGGATTTTTTGATCGGGAAAGGATTTTAGACATGCTCTCATCTAGCCCCCATCCCTTCCACAAATGAGAAAATTGAAGCTCAGAAGGTAAATGCCCAAGATCACACATTAGCTAGCTGCCGGGCTGGAAGCAGGCCTCATGCTTCAGAGTTCACTGCCCCTTCCCTTGTGCTACCTTTCTTCTCCACACCCTTCCCGAATCCTTTGTCAAGACACAGCTCAAACCTCACCTCCATTAAGAATCAACCTGTCTTTCCCTTGTGCCCTTGCTGGATACTGTACATTCTTCTATCAGAACATCTGTTCTATTTTATCGCATTTATTTGCTTACATCTTTGATTTCCCCAATTGACTGAACACTCCATAGGGTAATATCCAATACTATTCTTCAAATGCCCAGTGCCAAGTTTAGAAGCCAGTGATTTATGTTAAGTTGGAACACCTAAAATATTTGATTTACGATTTAAATCTCACTATTTCCAAAAGAATTTGAGGCAGTTAATAATAAGTACACTAACATAAAACTGAGGTTAAGAATCCTCGTGTCATATCTATCTGGACTTTAGTAAAAGCAATGCAGAAAACTTCACGTCTGCCTACATGTGGCAACACACTATTGACTTCCTCTTAACATTTAAAAAATTTCCTTTAATGCCCAGCTACAAAATGAAGGCAAATATGATTAGAGTTAGGAGAAACCAAATTCAGAAAAGAAAAGATGAACACCTATAGAAGATGTGAAAAAAAAAAGTATCAGCCATTACTAAACAGATTAAACTGCACTCTAAAATATTAAGACCGAACAATTTCTCAGTAATAACTAAAAACCTACTAGTACTTGTAAAAAAAAATGTTTCCCCAGAACCCTAGCTAAGAAAAACAGTGAGCTTGAAAAGTTATGAACTAGTTAAATTTTTTTTTAAGTAAAAATCTAAAAGGGCGTTTCATTTATGCTGAAATTTTAATTAACAAGAACACCTAACTCCGTGAATATTTTAGGTAAGATACTACTGAAGCACTTTATATATTGATATTACTGAATTCCAAATATACTTCATGGATCGTTCCTAAGGGAATGACTTGAAGTGACAAAAAAAAAGAGTAACAGCATATAGAGCAGAGGGGCCTTAGAGATCAATCAAATCTCATCCTTTTACAGATAAAACCAAAAGTGTTGACTGATGCATGGTCACAGATTCCTAAACTATTCTTTTAAAAATGTTTTATATTTTATCATCTCTTTATATATTATCCCAAACACTAATATCTGATGAGGCATAAAGGTTGTGTCCCATCATAGGATCATCGTTCCAGACACAGCGTCTATTTTAGGCTTGGTAGCTGACACATGGTTCATTTTTGGATCTCTGACTTGACATCCTTGAGCCTTAGCTTCCCCTCTAGGCATGTAATTACTATTGCTTAAATCTCATACTGAGGCTTGAATCAGTGTTTACAAAGTAGAGGATTAGCTAGAAAATCATAGCTACAAAAACTGACTTAAGAGCTGCACAACAAATAAAATCTCCAAATTACTGGCCTTGCTGCTAACTCAAAAGGTGATTCAAGGCGACATCAAACCCAGAAGCACTAACATAACAACTTAGAGTGAACTCTGAAGTGCTCTGAATGGAAATCTCTTCATTTGGGTAAAGTCACAATGTAAATAGATGCTATTTCAATGCATTTTTAATTAAATGCAAGATGCAAATGAAAAATAAAGAGCCAGTAGAGAAAACTGAGTTGGGTGTGGTTCACGGACGCCAAGAACCTGCAAATGACCCTGCGAGTAAATGGATACAAGATCACATGGCCCTCAAGCCAGGACCCATAGCTGTTTGACACCCAGTTGTTGCTATCTTTGCATCTCCACATGAGAGCATCTGGCAACAACCAGCAGCGCTGGAGCAGCCAGAGTGTTACTAAATTCTGCATTGCACTAACTTGACCCTCCTTCTTGACTGCGGTGTGCAAATTTGC
Source organism: Balaenoptera physalus (assembly GCF_965194825.1). Classification (NCBI taxonomy): domain Eukaryota; kingdom Metazoa; phylum Chordata; class Mammalia; order Artiodactyla; family Balaenopteridae; genus Balaenoptera; species Balaenoptera physalus. The sequence continues at coordinate 86,942,851 of NC_138887.1, read as the reverse complement.
TCATTAAGTAAGATTGACCGAAGTAGCATCCTTTTCATGGAACCCTTTCTAATACCTTGAGCTGAAACATGTAAGTAATTTTATTTTCCTCCAGTTTAGGTCAATGCTAACAGCTGATTCTTTTTGTCATTTAAGAATTCTTTGACTACCTGCTAATAAATATTCTGAGTAATATCATCGTCCATGAAAATTTGCTTTGCTCTTTACTTTTTCCCATAGGTGCATGGTATCAAACCAGAGAAATAACTCAAACCAGCACTGCTTGCCACAAAATCAGAATTGTTATAATAGGATTTAATTCAAAGCTAATAGGAAGCTTTGTTGAGCGAGTCATGGTAATTTGTTCTATAATTCCATTTCAGAGTCAGTGCCTCTTCACATCCAGGAAGTAATTTTTAAAATCGTCTAAATCATCTGTATCAAAAGTTAAAAAAGCACAGAGTAGGGCTTCCCTGGTGGTGTAGTGGTTAAGAATCCGCCTGCCAATGCAGGGGACAAGGGTTCGAGCCCTGGTCCCGGAAGATCCTACATGCCGCGGAGCAACTAAACCTGTGCGCCATAACTACTGAGCCTGCGCTCTAGAGCCCGCGAGCCGTGAGCCACAACTACTGAGCCCGTGTGCCGCAACTACTGAAGCCCGTGTGCCTAGAGCCCGTGCTCCACAACAAGAGAAGCCACCACAATGGGAGCCTGTACACTGCAACGAAGAGTACCACCCGCTCACCACAACCAGAGAAAAGCCTGCACACAGCAACGAAGACCCAATGCAGCCAAAGATAAAATAAATTAAAAAATTAAATAGAAAAAAAAAGCACAGAGCACATGCAACAAAAATCATCCCAGCCTCAAGAATCATAATTCATATATTTATATTTATCTTTGAATGCAATGCAAATGAGAGAAAGTAATCCCGTTCTTTTTGTTGAAAATATATGTGAAACCTCTAAAATTCCTAGCTTGATTTTCTTGGACCAGAGAAGCTCCTTATACTCTGACACAAGGGAGGACATATTAAAAAGATCCTTTCTTGGAAGCCTGACTATTCACAGGACTATTCTTGCTATAGATATGCTACAAGATACTAAGTTTGCTGGCTTCTGGAAAAGTGAAAACATGAAACACTTTGTATGATACCATTCTCTTTGCTTCTTTAATAATGTAAAACATACAGTATTTATAGCTAGAAATTCTATTTGTGCTTATCAAGCCAACTCTCCAATTTTACAGATGAGTCAACTGAAAAAGATGTTTACTTTTTTTTCCTCTAAGTGGATTGTAAAATGCATAAACCAAAGGATGCATTTTAGATGTTTGATAGAATGATTGTTGAACTAGAAATTAAGGATAATAAAAAATACATTATACAGTAAAAAAAAAAATCATAATTCAGTCTCAGTAGAGTAATAGCATGCAAATTACTTTGCATGCAAATAGTAGCATGCAAATTACTTACAAAAATGTGAGCTTTGACTGCTAGGTTACCAGGAAAAACAAGTTATTCAGAAGCAACTATAATGACCTTCTAGAAATTCTGTAGCTCTTTCTTTGCCTCCCTTCAGCACACGGTGCTCCTATAAGGCCCATAAACCCCAGCATGAAACTGCTGGTCTATATTTAGTGTTAACTTAGCCAAGCAGTGTTAAGATTCCAAATACTGACTTTTTTCATAGTGCCTAAGGTTTTTAGTAAATATAGTACTGGGACTATGCTTTAAAAAGAAAAAACCACCATGCCTTGATATAATTGGTAACTGACGAGGTCCTTATTGGACTGAGATTTACGTCCTTATTTGGCGGATGTGTAAACCGACACAGTTCCTGCACTTCTGCCAGGAGGTGCTCGCATGTATAAATATCAGGCAGCAGGCTGGAGCTGCCACTCTGACAACTGACTTGCACAGGACTCCAGTCAACAGGAAAAGAATAAGGCTGACCGTCTAAGCAGGACGAGGGCAGATCAGAGGACGCCTAGGGCTTGCAGTAGCTACAAAAGCGGACTGTGCGTGGGAGACTGCATGGCTACAGAGCCAGTGCCCCCACTGCCGGCAATGGAAGCACTTTATCTCATCAACTTTCTTTCCTTTTCAAAGGCTTTATTCTATGCGTTTTTAATGCATCCTCCTTTCTCAGGAATGTCAGCCTCTGACGTGGTTCCCTCTCACACACGCCAAGGACCGTCTGCCCTCTGGGCTACAAAAAAGGAGCAGTGAGGAGTAGACTATACCACAAGCCCACCCCGCTGACTATCCGGGCAGGACACTGAGGGTTAAGTGGTAAACGGATACGTAACCCTTCATAATCCTACCCTCCATTGCCATCGCTAGACAGACATTAATTCATCCTTGAAACATACTGCACGTCAATTAGAAAATGTTTGCTCCACAAAATTCCTTTTACGTCTGTATTCAGTATGGACCTCACTCTCCTTTGGGGGAAAGGAGTGTCATCTTTCAAAGCTTCATCTGTACCTGAGGACCAGTTCATGAAGAAAGACAATGTAACTAGTAACTGTTTTTCTCAGAAGCATATAATACATTAAAAGCTATGCCAAATTTCTTGGAAAATGAGAATGTTTGTTAGCTATTATTTTAATTATCATATTCAGCTTTAATCTCCCAACTACCTCATCTGTTTTAAACCATCTATTCTTTGAAAAAATAATAGGATGGCCTCATTTTGAACATTGACTGTTTTTCTCTCTCCTAACCCTTGAAGTATCAGTCACCTCCACTCCGCCTCAAAGGTGAGGAAAATGGAGACCAAGCAACTCCTCCTGCCGAAGTCTGAATTCAACCCTATTTTACACCAGTGAGGGGGATGAGATTTTTTATGGCTTATGAGCCGTTAGACTTCTGGAGAACCAGTGAAGAACAAAACAAGACAACCTACCTCATTTTATCTACTCTGTATCTGAAAGGCCACATTCAGAAGAGTTTTGAGTCACAAAAAGAAAATAGGTATTCTCACATGAACTGTTCAATCTGGGGATATTTTCAAGTATTTCTTGCTTTTTCTTTCAAATATTGTATCTCATTCCCAGGAAATTAAAACATGCTACCAAAGACTTGAGTCAAAGATACCAATTGGTTCAAAATTAATGACTGAACCTCAAAGAACTTACTAGGCAGGGACCATTTTAAATTCCTTTAAGCCAGCAAGATTAACCAAAAATCAAGGAATGAATTGGTCTCTCATATACCATTTTACTGCTCTGAAGAAAACTCAAGCATTCTTTCACATTGAATCCCCAGTTATCCTGTCTAGCAACTACCCATCAATTTGACAAAAAAGGCACCCGTCTATAAATTTAATATACAAGTTAACACTTGCTTATATCTTCTTCCTCCTAAAATCCCAGTAAAAAGGCAGAATAAAACTTATAAAACCACAAGTATAAAAATAGGAGGAAACAACACTGAGCAAGATTTCAACAAATGTATCAAACATGGGAAGGAGAGAGTGGTTGGTACCTGCCTTAGCAGACCTCCGGAGGACCATCACTGCTGAGTGAGGTGACAGACCCTGCAGAATTCAGGCAGGCTCAGGAACTGGAGGCAAAAGTGAAGTATGGAGCTAAATACAGGCAGGTAATTTCACGTTAGCCGAAAATATAATGCAATAAGAAGACTGGAAAACCATGTTACTGAAATCTCCCAAGAAAAAGAAATAAGGCCAGAGGCTCAACCCAGCAGCTCTAGTATGTCATGGGAGTTCCAGATCAAAGAAAATGTGTATGTGTGTGTGAAGGGGAAGGGGAGGTCAAGAACTTAGTACTTTCCAGATCGCCAGAGTCCACCAAAGCACAGTACCACCCACTTTTAGAACAGTAGAGACGGATTCAAAGAACAAAAGAAACAAATCAGAAATTAAAATCCCATCAGATATCGCAGCAACACTTTAATTAGAATAGAGCAATGTCTTCAAAATCCTGAATTTGGTTTTCTACCTACAATTTTATATACCAAGCCAAAGTATCTGTCAGACATTTAAAGTCCCAAAATAACTGACCTCCCACACACTCATTTCCAGAAGTTACTGAAGGAAGTGTTCCACTAGGAAAGTAACCTAATAACGAAGACAGGGGGTCCAGATGTGTAATCCAACTGGCGAGAGGAAAACAAATTCCAGGATGACGAAGTCTCAGGAAACAGCTGTATACTAAGATGAGAGAGAAGTTAGTCTAGACTGAAACAAGTACTCTGTTGGGCTTTGACCATGTGGAAGATAGATTAAAGAAGAATTTTACAAATTTACTTGGGACTATTTTGGAAAAGTTAGCGATGTGTGTGTAAAACCAAGACAAGATGTCCTATGAGAATGGAAATGTAAGCATAGTAAACCATCTAGTTCAGAGAAGAATAGAAATATGGTCACTATAATGCAAACGATGCTGATTTAACCAAAAAAAAAACAAAAAACAAAAAAAAATGGGAGAAGGGAAAAGTAAAAAGGCAGAAATCTTCACCTATCGAATAAAGAAATAGCTGTGTAAGCATACTACTTAGAAATCTGAAACCAAGGTGCTAGGAAAAAACTATAAAGGCTGGAATGAAATGCCTCCTGAGAAATGGGAAAGGATGGCACAGGGAGCTAACTTCCTTATAAGCCTTGAAATACTATTATACTATGTATATACATCAGCTTAATAAAAATTCATTAATATTTTAAAATATACATATATGAATTGAAAATTTAGAAAAAAATATTACTTGCAATCTCTTCTCCATGGTTCTAACCTACTTGGAATATAGAGGTGACAACACACAACGCCAGGTTCGAGATTACAAGTCTGTTTTCCATTGCACCGTTTCTGAGGGATGGAACTCATACTGCCAGAAGCAGCAGAGGTTGCACAGGCTGGCCAACGATTTTCAATGAAGGGGGCACATCAGACCTTCCAGGAGAGGTTGAAGATGTGGCAGAGGGATGCTAGTTTAGAAAAAATACCTCTATTTTGGTCCTTATCTACATGCTTCTGCACCCCTCTTATCACTATTTTCTACATTAATATAAAGAAATAAATCTATAAATTCTAAACTGCAGGTATTACTTGTGCAATGTAATTTTAATATAAAGTTTAATAATAACAAAACCCTAATGCATTGTCAAAATGCTTACAACTTCCCATAAAGTCAAAAAATCACCTCATGGGCAACCAAGCAGCAATAGTCTTAATAGTTGGAAAGCCAATGATATATGGCTACATTTTTTCATTTATTTTCATGTTTCCAAATATACAAGGCAAGTTCTGTTTCACTCTCTCCCTACCCCATTTCACCATTTTGAACTTGAACTTCAAACCCATAAATGTTTTCTTCTATTAAAAAAGAAGCACTTTTGGGCTTCCCTGGTGGCGCAGTGGTTGAGAATCTGCCTGCCAATGCAGGGGACACGGGTTTGAGCCCTGGGCTGGGAAGATCCCACATGCTGCAGAGCAACTGGGCCCGTGAGCCACAATTACTGAGCCTACATGTCTGGAGCCTGTGCTCCGCAACCAGAGTGGCCGCGATAATGAGAGGCCCGCGCAACGCGATGAAGAGTGGCCCCCACTTGCCACCACTAGAGAAAGCCCTCGCACAGAAACAAAGACCCAACACAGCCATAAATAAATAAATTAATTAAAATAATAAAACACAAAGTTTAAAAAAAAAAAAAAAAAAAAAAGAAGCACTTTTAGTGTGAAAAGATCTTTATTTCAAAATAAAGAGCACAAGGTCTTACACAGCAGATAAAATTAGTGTTACTGCCCTCAGAGGTCAAGGTTAGCAAATTTTCTGGCATATACAAATTCATTATGAATAACAGATGGACTGAACGGCCTGTAAGTGCAGCTGTCAGGTCTCACGGTATAATTCCCTTTGTTGATCCCACTGACAAAATTATTAGGTTCCATTTAAAATTGAAAATAATAGCAGCTTTTCCAGAAGATCTAGCTCCCAAAATTGTATCCAGAACTCATCTGTCTAAGATCTTAAGTTAAATATCTTGTATATCTATATCATTATAATCAATATTTCTGACAACCACAGCGTAAGAAATTTAACCTCAGCTAATAGTTTTTCTCATCGTGAAATACTATATTTTTGCTCTCTTCATAAATAGAAAATGACCACACACTACAAATACATTATTCATGTTTACTGATTATGTATAGAGAGAATATTCAATAACCAGAACTCACCATTTGCAATACTACACATTAAATTATAATATAACCCCTACTACAAAAGCTATCTGTTGACCCAAGATAAAAAACTGTCTCTAGAGTTTAAATACATTAGAAATTATTTAAAAAAAAAAAGGGGGGGGAACTTAGAAAGTGGTCTTCAAATGCTAAAAACCTAGAAGAATTCTCCAACATCTGCTCTCTTATCTCGACATTTGCTTCGAGCTTTTGTTCGAGCTTTGAAGGCGGCAGAATTATATAAATGCTGAAATGAAGAAAAGGAAAATACAGGTGAGCCACTATGGCTTCAGATATTCTTATAAAGTTAAAAAAAAAAGATAAATAAAAATATCACAAAGGAAAGAAATGAACTAATTTGACTCTAGAAATATTTTAAATGTTTATAAGACAGACACAAAGAATGAGGGGGAAAATTAACACATTATAGCTCATGGCTATTCTGTATGAAAAAAAAGTCAAACATGTAAAATAAAATACCAAGAAAATTGCAGCCAAAAAAATTTTTTAAAGTATATAAACATTTATTCTGATCAAGGAAAAGACAAATCATGAATTAATGTGAACAAAATACTCAAATTTGCTGTTAATTAAAATAATACGGAAAAATATCATAAGGTTTCATTCACACTAACAAATTTTTTAAATTATAAAACCCAGTGCTGTCAAATATGTGTGTAATTGCTACATGTTTTCATTCACCACTGAAAATAATTAAAAATGATAGAATTATTTTGGAAGCTAATCTGGCAATGCATATCAAAAAATCATAATCAAGCCCTGTAGTCCCATGCAAGGATTTCTTCCAAGAAATAATTCAAAAGAGAAATTAAGTAAAAATATTAGTATTTATTTAAAACAGTTTTAAAATACCCAACAATCAATTATACGGCCATCAAAATGATTAAATATAAAGATTCTTTATAATATACAATTAAACAATTCAGACCCACTAGGATGGCTATAATTTAGAACAAAAATAAAACCAAAAAAGTGTTGGCAGGGATGTCAAAATTTGAACTCTTATACTGCTAGTGGGAATGCAAAATGCACTACAGTCACTGTAGAAAAGTCTGGTGGTTCCTTAAAAAGTTAAACACAGAATTACCACATGACCAAGCAACTCCACTCCTAGGTATACACCTAAAAGAATCAAGAACAGGTGCTCTAACAAAAACTTGTACATATATGTTCATAGCAGCACGATTTAAAAGGGCCAAAAAGTGGAAACAAGCCAAATGTCCACCAACTAATGAACAGATAAACGTGTGGCATATCCACACAATGAAGGATTATTTGGCCACAAAAAGGACTGAAGTAATGACACGCTACAACATGGATGAACCTTGGCAACATTATGCTAAATGAAAAAAACCAGTCACAAAAGGTCACATTATATGATTCTATGTATATGAAATATCCAGAATAGGTAAATCCAAAGAGATAGAATGCACATTAGTGACTGTCAGCAGCTGGGGGGAGAAGAGGGGAGGGGAACGGAGAATGAATACTTAATGGACATAAGGTTCCTTTTGAGGTGGTGAAAATGTTTGGAAACTAGATAGTGGTGACAGTTGTGCAACACTGTAAGTGTACTAAATGCCACTAAATTGTAGTGTAAAATAGTTTATCTTATGTTATGTGAATTTTACCTTAGTAAAAAAAATAAAAATATAAGGGTTTTTGAAATGTTAAATAAAAATAATATTAACCACTATTTAATGTTACAAACTCTCTGAGCACATTTGTTTCCTCATTTGTAAAATGAATCTGGTACTTACTAAGTTTAGGCTCAGTTATCTGATATGAAAGAAGCACTGTGTAAATATTTATACTTAAACATATAAACTTCATAGAGCAAAAGGAAACAAAAAATGAAAATAACTTCTATGTTAATAGGATTATGGATAAAAATTTTTCATCATAACCCTCCATACTCTAAATGCAGTGAAGTTTCTATACTTTTAGTCCAGCTACTCTGTGCCCGAAACATCATGAGAACTAAAATCTCACAGACATAGCTAAATATCTATCACCTGGCAGAATCAAAGCTTTGGCTCCACTTTTCTTCTGTGAATTTAGTTCTATTGAAAACAAAACCAAACCTACCCTTTCAAAACGAGAAATCTTCATTGTTTTAAGTGTTGCAGCATCAAGCATCACTGGGGGTCCAAGTTCAAAAACATTGCGAAGGAATTCATTTGACTTAAATAAAAGAAAAGTAATAAGGCTCAGTATTAAATATCTGTATGTTTTTTAACTACATAAAGTGAAATCTGGTTAACAGAAGTTATGTAGAGCTTATAAATATGAACGTAAGTCACTTATTTTCTTTCTGTTTCTCATAAGACCAAATTGTTTTCCAATGCCTTGAATTCAAGAAAGCTATGTCAAACTATCTGCTTTCCTACGAAGATATCAAGTGTTCCAACATCTATATAGATGCTCCACTAGGCTTACACAATACAAAAACAAAAAGAAGAGTTTCATATTTATTCAATTTAACTTTCAAAAATAAATTTGCTATTTTGCATATCATATGCTGAAAACATTCTGTATATTGAAACTAACTTCAAAAGCCAGTTAAGTAAGGTAGATTTAAAACTCCTCCTTAATTTAAAAGCAAACATACAGAAAGGATGTCACCCACTCACCTGCAAGTGGTATTGCATCCCTGATCCAAGAACCTCCTTAAAGGTGTCATATGTATGTTTTTTGACCCAGCAATCAATATACATGCGTTCAGGACCAAATTTAACAGTTTCTGTTGGAAAATCCCGTTCCTGGCCAAGAGAAGAACAAAAATTATAAGACGAACCAAAATGACATATATATGTTAAAATGAATACTATGGTTTAAACCGATACCTCCATCCCTGAAATATGAATAGACTAGAAAGTGGAAGTACTATCCCACATATAAGGGTGTAGAATTTGCCTAGTTGTGGTAGACTTGAAGACACAACTAAGTCTGGATAAATATTAACGGCAAAACCACCTTGTTGTGAATGTTTTTAAGTTTCAAAAGCACTCAACAAACTTGGTGAAAAAGTCAGATATTTGTACTGGTCTAGGATTGGCAGGGGCAGAGGGAGGGGAGGTTACAGGACAAAGTCAGAAAGACAAGATATCCTCACAAGCCAGTGGTGAAATTGGGGGAAGCAGAAATCTAGGAAAGGAAGGGAAGATAAATGGGGTTTACAGACCAAGCATCAAGGAGTACCTATTACAGCATTAAGTGGCCTACCTCTACCGCCCTCAGGATGTCTCTGAACACCGACCGCTGCTTTCTCTTGTCCACTTTGGCCCGGTGCTTATTTCCATCTGTAGCCAAAGCCCTAAGCATCTGAGTCAAAGACTCCATGTCTTCGTAAAAAAAGTCCTGGTCAGAAAAAAAAAATTTGATTTTGTTTGTGGTTTGTTGTTTCTTTCCCCCCAAACTCTTCTAGAGTTAACAAGAAACAGTCCACCTTGGAAATATCCAACAGGGTTATTACACAGAGCAACGCAAATCTTTGAGCTATTTAGAGATCTTGGCACAGATACACACATAAACACTTATTGTCATGCAAAAATTTAATCCAGAAATGTTGCCTACAAGATGATACACTACCACCAAACAATGAACATTCCTCTTCCAAGTATAACCACATGCATTCAACCAATGCTTACTGTGTTCCTACTGTATTCAAGACATTACTGGGATTTCCAAGTTCAGTGATAGTCAGATACACATAAACCAATACAGCTTCTACCCCCTGGCTCCCTAGTCCCCAGAGCACAGTCCCCAAAGCACATATTCCCAGAATTCCAAATATTCTTATTCCAAAAGGGCAAGCTATCAGTAATGCTTTTTAAAGCACCTAATTTCTAATTTATTGGCCATATTTCAAATAAGCAACCGAGTATTTACATCAGGTGCACAACTCAAGTGATTAAATTATTTAAGAAAGGAAGATATTTTAATCCCTTTTGGAGGGAAGCCACAAAATGTATTACTATTTGCTATGACCTTAAGTTGACTATGGGCTTCCTTTTTACAGTTTAAGTGGCTATACTTTGAAAGTCTCTTTATTTTGGGTGTTTTTACTCCCTGATTAAATTTTACAACCACATTAAAATAAAAGATTATTCCAAGTTCTTTAGCTGACCAAAACTAGAGCAGACACTCATGGAAGCCAGAAGGTGACCCATCTCCAGTTCTAGTTATTAATGCCTATTTAACATTTTTTGCATTGGTGGTAACAATCACTTAACTTATTCTATTAAAACAGGCAGCTCAGACTTCCCTGGTGGCGCAGTGGGTAAGAGTCCGCTTGCCAATGCAGGGGACACGGGTTCGATCCCTGGTCCGGGAAGATCCCTCATGCCATGGTGCAACTAAGCCCATGCGCCACAACTACTGAGCCTGCGCTCTAGAGCCCGAGAGCCACAACTACTGAGCGCGCACACCACAACTACTGAAGCCCGCACACCCTAGAGCCCATGCGCTCTAGGGCCCGCGTGCCATAACTACTGAGCCCGCGTGCTGCACCTACTGAAGCCCGTGCACCTACAGCTCGTGCTCCGCAACAAGAGAAGCCACCCCAATGAGAAGCCCGCGCACCACAACCAAGAGGATCCCCCGCTCGCCGAAACTAGAGAAAGCCCACGTGCAGCAACAAAGACCCAACGCAGCCAAAAATAAAAAAAATAAAACAAGCAGCTCTTATTCTAGGCATTCTTCACACTGTATACATAACTGTTCAATCTCAAAAAATATAAATATAATTTCTTTTAATGTCTAAAATGAAAAAAATTATTACACTCATGGAAAATAAGCTTGAAATTAACACAGATATTCTTAATTTAAAGTATTTTTCTCATTGCCAGTATTTTAGAGATTGTATATTCTTAACTGTTCTAACAAATGTTTTCTTCAAATGTTCTGATTCAACTTCCTATGTCTGAGTTAGCTGGAAATAACACCTGTCAAGAAGATTTTCATCTAGAAAAGCAGGTACCAAAGCTGATAAGATGTTATTAAAACAGTCCAATGATACTTTGATCTGTACATTTAAATTCCAATAAATTTGATTCCATCATAACAAAATGGGAATCATTTTACTGCTAGAAACAAATACATTACAGGGACTAGAAGTTCTCTACTCATTTCACTGACTATTTGTTCTTTTGTATTATTCTCAAAAAGAAAATGTATGGAAGATTTAAAAATATATATATGGGAGAATACACCAAAAATTAACAAGACTCTATGCATTACCTTAATTTGTTCTAAGAACTGGGAACTACTGCTAGTGGTCTCAACAATCTTACCTCCCAGCATACATCTGGCCATGTCTAAAGACATTTTTGGTTATCATCATCTGCCAGGAGGTGCTACTGGCCTCTAATGAGTGGAAGCTAGGGAAGCTGCTAAACATCCTAAAATGTACAAGACAGCGCCCCCTCCAACAACAAAAATTATCCAGCCCAACATATCAACAGTGCTGAAGTTGAGAAACCCCACGGTAAATAATCTTAGCAATCAATAAAACTCAATCTAGTTTACAGAGTCTGAACCACTGCGTTGAATATAGTACTTGTGAAAATAAATATTAAGTACTGTAGGGAAATGTCTCCATAAAGTGCCTGTGCTTTAAAAAGAAAGAAAACATAAAATATAACAAAAATAGTCCATAAACAGCATCCAAAAGCCAATTTACTGAAGTTTGGGATAACTGCATAGTAAAACTCTACACTCAGGGACAAATGAAAAATGGGCTCCTAGAGGGACAAATACCTAACTCTTATCAATAATGAAAAGAAAATTGCATAGTCATTGCCACACAACGGGGTCAAAAGTCCTAGATCAGAACCTCAAGCCTACTACTCACTACATCAAGTTTTAAAAATTACGAATCTGTTTCATCACCTGTAAAATGAAAATATCCACCCTCCCACCACATGATAGTTTTAAGGATTAAATAAGACAGGAAATATAAATTTGCCCAATAAATTATGGAGCATGAACTATTATATCAATATTCTAGATTTAGAGGAATTTACATAGAATTGGACTTTAAAAAAATCAGTGTAATAATTACAGCTATATGAGGAAGTTTATTGTCATACAAAACAGGTTTTGCAGTCAGAACATCTATGTTTGAATCACAAACATCCATTACTTAGACATATATAACCTTGGGCATAATTACATTAGCAATCTGTGTCTCAGGTCCTCTGATATAAAAAGGGGATAGTTAATACCACCCACATCTCACAGGTTTATTTAAGGCCTAAGTAAAATATATTTATATATTCTAAAAATATATAAAACACAGTACATAAACATCCATTATGCTACAGCTCTTTTATGATATAGCCTGTTTCAGTCTAACAATATAAATGCTTCAAACAGGTCAGTTAAAGATAATTATTTCATACTAAAACAACTGTAAGTTAAATGGTTTCAAAAGCTGAGTGGCGTTAGAATGAAATGAAACCACAGAAAACTTTTAGAAGAGTTTAAATACACAGGATGAGATGCTTAAGGTCACAAAAATCATCCCCCAATCTAGTATTTCTATACAGAAGTCACTGGAGCACTGATTGTAAACAAAATGAAATAAGCTGGATCTTGCACAGCTGTCCTACGTGTTAAAAAATAATCACAGGGAAGCCTAACATTAAAACAGAATTTGATCTCTCCCCACTTCACTGCAAAGCGCTGACTACTATTTCTAGAATGGTTTTATCTGACTCTACTCAACTACAAAGACTTTTATTCTTTTCATTCCCTGCTAACTGAGGCAGAATGTCTCCATCAGAGTATGGAGACATTTTCACATGAGTCAGTTATCCTATAAACAAAGGCAAGAAATGAGAAGCACGTGGGGTTGTCCTTTCTGGAAATATAAAATCTAAGTGATTTAAGGCCTGGGGAGCGTGTTGTGAGTCTTCAGATTTTCTTTTCTTTGTCTCTGCTCTGTCTCTCCGTCCTGAAGCACTTCCCCTGTCAGCTTAGGTGGGGGATAGAGCAGGGAAAATTAGGGAAGGTCTCACTATACTATATTTTGGTATATTTTCCTGAATCAGCATATCACAAGACCCTCAGATCTATAATTCCCCTCACTAAATAGTCCTTGTCTTAGTTTAAGTTACCCTACAGAGCTCCTAAAAGGTCACTACTAGAGTATTAGTAAAAGGGAGGTAATACATGATTCAGTTAATAGTGCAGGAACTGCTACCACTTACACTGTACTTGGCGTGTGTTCCCAAGAACCGTATTAGGTAGTGACTATTATTATCGCCATTGTAAAGATATGGACACTGAGGCATGGAGAAGTTGCCCAACATCATCCAGCTAATAAGGGTGGAAGACAGAATTTGAACCCAAGCAGAGCAGCTCCTAAGTACACTCTTTACCTGCTTGGTTACATGGCAGACACACAAAGTAAACTAAGGGAGCTCTCACAAACGAAGGATTACTAATTCTTCATATCAACTTTGAACAAATAGCTATTATTAATATTTCACCAACTCATTCTTTAAAACCCAGCTCTTCAGAGAGTTTTTTACTAAGTCTCCCAGGCTGATTTCATCACATTGCTAGATTTCCAGGTTAATAATAACACAAAGTAATTAATGTTAGCAAAAGGCTCTGAATAATTTGATGACACAAATGTGCTACAAAAACCTAATTTAAATCAACCTATGGTTTAACTAACTTTTTGAACACCTTGTAACTACACTAACCCACCACCAGACACTCCCCTCCTTTCAAAAAACCTAACAAAAATAGCAAAAAGGGCTCCCTTCGGCAGCACATATACTAAAATTGGAACGATACAGAGAAGATTAGCATGGCCCCTGCACAAGGATGACACGCAAATTCGTGAAGTGTTCCATATTTTTAATCATAAAGATCAGATCAGAAATAAATGAAAAAGAAATGAAGGAAACGATAGCTGAGTTCAATAAAACTAAAAGCTGGTTCTTTGAGAAGATAAACAAAATTGATAAACCATTAGCCAGACTTATCAAGAAAAACAGAGAGAAGACTCAAATAGAATTAGAAATGAAAAAGGAGAAGTAACAACTGACACTGCAGAAATACAAAGGATCACGAGAGATTACTACAAGCAACTACATGCCAATAAAATGGACAATCTGGAAGAAATGGACAAATTCTTAAAAATGCACAACCTTCCGAGACTGAACCAGGAATAGAAAATATGAACAGACCAATCACAAGCACTGAAATTGAAACTGTGATTAAAAATCTTCCAACAAACAAAAGCCCAGGACCAGATGGCTTCACAGGAGAATTCTATCAAACATTTAGAGAAGAGCTAACACCTATCCTTCTCAAACTCTTCCAAAATATAGCAGAGGGAGGAACACTCCCAAACTCATTCTACGAGTCCACCATCACTCTGATACCAAAACCAGACAAAGATGTCACAAAGAAAGAAAACTACAGGCCAATATCACTGATGAACATAGATGCAAAAATCCTCAACAAAATGCTAGCAAACAGAATCCAACAGCACATTAAAAGGATCATACACTGTGATCAAGTGGGGTTTATCCCAGGAGTGCAAGGATTCTTCAATATACGCAAATCAATCAATGTGATACTCCATATTAACAAATTGAAGGAGAAAAACCACATGATCATCTCAATAGATGCAGAGAAAGCTTTCGACAAAATTCAACACCCATTTATGATAAAAACCCTCCAGAAAGTAGGCATAGAGAAAACTTTCCTCAACATAATAAAGGCCATATATGACAAACCCACAGCCAGCATCGTCCTCAATGGTGAAAAACCAAAACCATTTCCACTAAGATCAGGAACAAGACAAGGTTGCCCACTCTCACCACTATTATTCAACATAGTTTTGGAAGTGTTAGCCACAGCAATCAGAGAAGAAAAAGAAATAAAATCCAAATCGGAAAAGAAGAAGTAAAGTTGTCACTGTTTGCAGATGACATGATACTATACATAGAGAATCCTAAAGATGCTACCAGAATACTAGAGCTAATCAATGAATTTGGTAAAGTAGCAGGATATAAAATTAATGCACAGAAATCTCTTGCATTCCTATACACTAACGATGAAAAATCTGAAAGTAAAATTAAGAAAACACTCCCATTTACCATTGCAACAAAAAGAATAAAATACCTAGGAATAAACCTACCTAAGGAGACAAAAGACCTGTATGCAGAAAATCATAAGACACTGATGAAAGAAATTAAAGATGATACCAATAGATGGAGAAATATACCATGTTCCTGGATTGGAAGAATCAACATTGTGAAAATGACTCTACTACCCAAAGCAATCTACAGATTCAATGCAATCCCTATCAAACTACCAATGGCATTACAACAAAAAATGTCACAATTTGTATAGAAACACAAAAGACCCCGAATAGCCAAAGCAATCTTGAGAGAGAAAAAAGGAGCTGGAGGAATCAGGCTCCCTGACTTCAGACTATACTACAAAGCTACAGTAATCAAGACAGTATGGTACTGGCAAAAACAGAAATACAAATCAATGGAACAGGATAGAAAGCCCAGATAAATCCACACACATATAGTCACCTTATCTTTGATAAAGGAGGCAAGAATATACAATGGAGAAAAGACAGCCTCTTCAATAAGTGGTGCTGGGAAAACTGGACAGCTACATGTAAAAGAATGAAATTAGAACACTTCCTAACACCATACACAAAAATAAACTCAAAATGGATTAAAGACCTAAATGTAAGGCCAGACACCATCAAACTCTTAGAGGAAAACATAGGCAGAACACACTATGACATAAATCACAGCAAGATCCTTTTTGACCCACCTCCTAGAGAAATGGAAATAAAAACAAAAATAAACAAATGGGACCTAATGAAACTTAAAAGCTTTTGCACAGCAAAGGAAACCATAAACAAGATGAAAAGACAACCTTCAGAATGGAAGAAAATATTTGCAAAGGAAGCAACTGACAAAGGATTAATCTCCAAAACATACAAGCAACGCATGCAGCTCAATATCAAAAAAACAAACAACCCAATCCAAAAATGGGCAGAAGACCTAAGGAGACGTTTCTCCAAAGAAGATATAGAGATTGCCAACAAACACATGAAAAAATGCTCAATATTATTAATCATTAGAGAAATGCAAATCAAAGCTACAATGAGATATCATCTCACACCGGTCAGAATGGCCATCATCAAAAAATCTACAAACAATAAATGCTGGAGAGGGTGTGGAGAAAAGGGAACCCTCTTGCACTGTTGGTGGGAATGTAAATTGATACAGCCACTATGAAGAACAGTATGGAGGTTCCTTAAAAAACTAAAAACATAACTACCATATGACCCAGCAATCCCACTACTGGGCATATACCCTGAGAAAACCATAATTCAAAAAGAGTCATGTACCAAAATGTTCATTGCAGCTCTATTTACAATAGCCAGGACATGGAAGCAACCTAAGTGTCCATCATCGGATGAATGGATAAAGAAGATGTGGCACATATATATACAATGGAATATTACTCAGCCATAAAAAGGAACGAAACTGAGTTATTTGTAGTGAGGTGGATGGACCTAGAGACTGTCATACAGAGTGAAGTCAGTCAGAAAGAGAAAAACAAATATCATATGCTAACACATATATATGGAATCTTAAAAATAAAAAAAAGGAAAATGGTCATGAAGAACCTAGGGACAAGATGGGAATAAAGATGCAGACCTACTAGAGAATGGACTTGAGGGTACGGGGAGGGGGAAGGGTAAGCTGGGACAAAGTGAGAGAGTGGCATGGACATATATACACCACCAGATGTAAATTAGAGAGCTAGTGGGAAGCAGCCGCATAGCACAGGGAGATCAGCTCGGTGCTTTGTGACCACCTAGAGGGGTGGGATAGGGAGGGTGGGACGGAGGGAGATGCAAGAGGGAAGAGATATGGGGACATATGTATATGTATAACTGATTCACTTTGTTATAAAGCAGAAACTGACACACCATTGTAAAGCAATTATACTCTAATAAAGATGTTAAACAAAAAAAATCACAATGAGGAATCACCTCACACCTATTAGGATAGCTGTCATCGAAAAGACAAGAGATAACAAATACTGGTGAGGATGTGGAGAAAAGGGAACACTTGTGCACTGTTGGTGGGAATGTAAATTGGTGCAGGTACTTTGGAAAATAGTATGGATGTTCCTCAAAAAATTCAAAATAAAATTCCTACTGCAAAAAAAAAAAATAGCAAACAAAACACTAGGTTCTGTTTTATAACCCAGTTATATATTCCATATATACAATGGAATATTACTCAGCCATAAAACGGAACGAAATTGGGTCATTTGTAGAGACGTGGATGGATCTAGAGACTGTCATACAGAGTGAAGTAAGTCAGAAAGAGAAAAACAAATATCGTATATTAACGCATATATGTAGAAAAATGGTACAGATGAACCGGTTTGCAGGGCAGAAATTGAGACACAGAAGTAGAGAACAAACGTATGGACACCAAGGTGGGAAAGCGACGGGCGGTGGGGGGGGTGGTGTGATGAACTGGGAGACTGGGATTGACATGTATACACTGATGTGTATAAAATGGATGACTTATAAGAACCTGCTGTATAAAAAATGAATAAAATTCTAAAATTCCAAAAAAAAAAAATAGCAAACAAAACACTAGGTTCTGTTTTATAACCCAGTTCATTTTTGTCTTTGACAAGGACTTCAGTCAAATTAAATACATCTGGATGAGTTCTCCTGGCTATCACATATTATTTATTAAGTCAGAGAACATAAGATATGTAGGTAGTAATATATTTACATTTATGCAAATTTAAACAAATTCAACACATATACTTTAAACTGCATCATTAGGTCACTTTTAAGATGCATTTCAAAGGAAAAAGAAAAGAAATTACCATTTCTAGTCAGTAGAGGAATAAAAGATTAAAAATGGGGACATCTGGCTTCTGTGCCTTGAGGTTAAGGAGCCATTAACTAGCTCAATAAAATTAAATGGATTGCTAAACTTCAGTCCTCCAATTTCTCACATAAGGAGACTCATTAGCTACTGACAGCATTAATAACTTACTTTTACCTCGTACCTGCTCTCTTTCAAAGTAAGGAGGGATGGGGGGGGCAACGAAACACAGGCCTAGAATGGAATGTGAATAAGCAAGGCAACCCAGAACATGTATTAATCTTATTTAGAATTATCCACTGTTAAACAACTTCTTTAATTGCAGACAAAGTTTCATTCCAGAAATAGTCTTTCTCCTTAAATTAAGAAGCAGCTAGTAAGTAACCCAAGATTCACAATAGAGGTCACAAACCAGGGTGACCATATGTCCCATATAGCCTAAGACAAAGGGTTTCCTAGAACACAGGACTTTTCAGTGCTAAACTTGGAATACCATCAGGATGGTGGAACACCTATTGGTCACCTATCACAAACTCAAATACCTTCAAAAGCCAAACTGTGGTTTAAAAAAAAAAAAAAACTATGAGTTGACAGTGGTAGAGAACTGCAAACCACATGTCCCAGACTAAAGGGCCATGCTTATTTCCATCTTTGGCTTAAAAGTTAAACATAACAGTAACTAAACTCATCTGACTTAACCCCAAACCTATGCTGACTTAATATTTCATCCATCTGTCCAACATTTATTATAAAGCATCCATGCATGAATTACCTTAATGTGTCTGATGTCTGAGAAATCCAAGCAGATCCAAAAGACTATACGGGACAACTCTCTCCATGAGTAATAAGAGTATACCTAAACTTCAGTTCTGTAGGCAGCAACAATTAAGTATAATGAACTACACTTAAATATTGCTCTACCAACCCCTATTGGTTTATGCTCTTCAAAGTATTACATCACCACTGCCAAGAAGCAGGACGATCAACCACTAGGTTCTCAGCGGGCCATGCTCTAAAGTTATCCACTTCTTAATTGTGAGGATTATGATGAAATAATGGTCCTTGTGATGCAAGGTTTTTGTTTTACCTATCAGATACTTACACTCTCTATTCCTCTGGCCAATTCAAACAGAAGTGCCAGAGATTCACCAGCAGCTATTCTCATGTTTACATCATCAGAAGAGAGGAGGCTTGGAAGTTTATGGAAATGCCTAGAAAATAGTCAGTCATTATTATGTGAACACAACTGATTATGTCAATAAATGTTGATTTTATAAAATAAGAAACTAAAAATACATACACCTCAAGCTTTTTCTTCACTTCATTGATTGGGCATATGGTCAGTAATAATGTCCACACGAGAAGCGAGCTGATATGAAGCGCTGTAGTAGGGGTGCTGCAGACAACATTAGTGTCTTTCTCTTTGAGATAGGACTTGGTGAAGATATTTTCCAAACACTGCAGAGTTGAATACATCTCCTAATGTATAAGAACAGGAAATAAGATACCATCTTAAATGAGAAATGTGCAAACAACTGGATTCAAAAGGTTGTCTACTTACAGTAATGTCATCTGTGGCAATAAAACAGCAAACACCAAAGCAAGTTGCACACTAAAAAAAGCAAAACGAAAACAGACATTAATGTTTGCCATTTTCTTATTAATTCTACATCTTCCTGCTTTTATAATTCAATGTGAAAAATTTCTCAACTACATGACTACATTAGGTCCCAAGTACAGTATTAAAAAGAAAGAAAGAATATCAGGTCAAAAGTTAAGGGAAGTGGGTTTTGGCTAAAACCCACTAAGGTCTGCTACTAAACTCAGAGTACGACTTTAGGAAAGTTACTCCATTTCTCTCAGATTTTCCTTCATTAATCTAGCAGATCATTTCAAACTTCAACTCCAACTCAAAGACAGAGATGAAGTTTGGACATTTGAGATAAAGAAACCTACTCTATTAAAAACCTTTAAAACACAAATCTCAAAAAATTTAAATAGCTGTCCTCAAACTTCCGACTTAAAGAAGGATCTCATTAACTCAGATTTTACTTATTTTGGAATATGTTGAAAAGAGGGTGGGAATCCTATAATTGTTTATTTTTTTTTGGGGGGGGGGGATGCTAAACAAGTGAGTACACAGTCCAAGATCACCAAGGCAAAGCTTACCTAATAAAACAGATTCAGAATATCTATATACAATCTACCTGCAACACAAATAGGAGTCATGAGTTCTCAGAACACTGCTCTAACAAATTAATCAAATAAAAACAGAATTTGAAATTTGTAAGGCTTTATTATTCTTCATTTCCCTTTTCCCCATATGTTATCACTAGAATTCCCTCATGTTGTTCCAACTACCATTAAAGCTTAAAGCTTAAGTCTTTAAAGTCATCATTCATATGCCCAGGTTTCAGCTAGTTCTGTTCCAGTAATATGAGGACACTTGTAATATTAATCTGCTTGGTGTCACTATTTTATTTTCATTAGTTTATCCTGGGTAAAATTGGACATCGTTAAAATTCAAAAGTAGCCTACACATTATTCTTAGTAAAGAAAAATTTCAATCTATCATCTCTTCTCCTAAGTAAGCAGCAGAAGCAAGGCCACATCTCTCCTTTTGATTACTAAGAGAAATGGCAGATTAAAAATTAGGACTGCCTACATTTAATAAAGATTCCTTCTGCTAATATGCAGAAGAATGTTAGTTTTTTTTTTAAATTTTAATTCACAGCAAGAGTGAGAAGGATGAAGAAAGGGCCTTTAGATGACCACAACAAACTCACATGCAACCAAAATTAAGTGATCACCTCAAATATCTAATCAATAGTGTTTTCTGTCAAACATTTCAAATACCCCTATACTCCTGTACAATTTAAAAGTTGTATGAAACTACACAAAAAGGAAGAACAGAAAGGTAAAGAGCAAAAGCGTGATTAAATATCTTAGGATTACTAACTATTGGGGGGTAGAGATTCCTATAAAGTCACAGAACTCCTATTCCTTTGCCTCTGGGAGAAAGAGCTAGACTATTCCCAGCATCCATACAGTTGGTAAACCAAGGAACTCTTGGCAGAAGCGATGTGTCTCTGTCCTCTAGCTTTCCCCATCTAGCTACCATAGTTGCCATCTGAAAGGACCTATAGGTAGGGCAGAGTTGCAGGATGGATGCCTAGGGACCCTGCTGACTTGACTGGGCAGTGATATGAACAAGAAGTAAACTTTTATTAAGCCACTAAGACTTCAGGGTTTATCTGATACAAAGATTAATGTCATTTACCGTAAGTAATACTAAAGAGGAAGCTAATTTGAATAATCAGTATTAAAAAGTTTTAAACTTAAACTGGTTCTCTTGTTAGGAAAACAGCTTAAGATTCAAATCCACTAAAATTAAATTTTTAAGATCTATTAAGACTCTTAAGATTCTTAAGATCCATAACATTCAAATATTAAAATCCATTAAGATTCAAATCCACTTTCTAAATCCACTACAACCAACTCATGTTTCTGTGAATAAAGCAAAACATGTTCATGTGATCATTTAAATCACTTATTAGCACACCAAAAACCAACAACCAAAAACAAAAACAAAACCCCCAAAACCCACAGTCTGAAGTATTGCAAGTGGTACGTATCAATTAGAGAATGAAAGCTTTTCCAAACCCCAAAACCAGATGAATATTTCACAAGTCAGAGTTTCAGAGTTTCCTACATCTACCAAATCCACCTGTGTAACTATAGCATTCAGCTCTCTCATAAGGACTTTTAGGCCACAACAGCCAGAATTTTTTTAAAAAACCACTCTATTACATTTCTCAGAATAAAAAATAACCACACAATAAACATTGTCTAGACCATTTCTTTCAGCTCCAATAAAAACTGGATCATCCTAAATAACTCAACATAGCACTGTATTTCATATCGGCAAATGATGTTCAATTTCAAAGATGTAGAAATCTTCTCTATATGGGATGCTCTATTGAGTCTCAGAAAATTTAAGAGGGCAACTGTCATATTGAGCCTGCTCACTAAAATTAAAGACAAATGGGGGTGGTGGTGGGATGAATTGGGAGATTGGGATTGACATATACACACAAATATGGATAAAATAGAGAACTTATGAGAACCTGCTGTATAAATAAATAAAAATAAATAAAATTCAAAAAACAAAGGGACAAATGAGAATAAAATGTTAATAAAAAACCTGCTATATTTTTTAAAGATGCTATTTTCCTAGATCATTCATCACAAGGTCTGGCTGTCATGCCTAGACAGATCTATAAATTTAAAAATCCTATACTTACAGTTTGCCTAGCCTGGATACTAGCTGCTCCATCACAAATTATTTTCTTCAGGATTGGTCCAAGAGTCTTTAAAACCTCTTCACTTTCAATTCCAGGGCCCAACTGAATACAAAGAACAGATGCTAATGCTGCGGCTGCACGCTGCTCATCACCTTTACCTATAAAAGAAGCCACAATGCAACTATGACAAATCATTTTCAATAGACTTAAGGCAGCAATCTCCCAAATTTGTTCAATTTCAAAATAGCATCTACCAATTATGAAACTCGTAATATGCTCAAGGCTTTGACATGAGCTATAAATCTAGTGAGGTTAAAGAGCTCAAACTCTGGAAACAGACCTCACTCAAATCCTAGATCTACCACGTATTAGCCAAATGACCTTCAACCAATTACTCTTATTCTCAAAACATTTCCTCATCTGTGAAATGGAGATTAACACCAATTTTAAGGGAGTACTGTAACAGTTCAGCCAAATAATGCATTTCAAGCTGATCTGACCTTCCAAATCCTTCATGTACTCATAGAATAGTGCTCAAGTAGCCCTTGAATTAATCTGACAAGCATTTCAGATGTACACAGCCCATGAGGTAAACTAAACTTTCAGGGCTTCCTGCACCAGTGTTTTTTTTTTTTTTTTTTTTAAAATAAGGGATTAAAAATAAGGGATTCTTGGGAATTTCCTGGTGGTCCAGTGGTTAGGACGCCGAGCTCTCATTGCCAAGGGCTCAGATTCCATACCTGGTCAGGGAACTAAAAATCCCACAAGCTGCATGGTACGGCCAAAAAATAAAAATAAAAATATTAAAAAAATAAGGGATTCTTTAAAACTATAGAAAATACGTTAATATAAAGGTAAATGTAAGTTAACTCTTGAGAACTGTATACACCAAAGGATTTGGGCAAATTTTGAACTTAAGTTATTATCTGGTAAGTTAAATGTTTATGCAGGTTTTAAGAAATTTTTAAAGGTCACCTAGTCCAACTACCTTGTGGATACAGTTTCAGTGTAAACACTTTTAACAAAGCCATTGTAATATCTCAAAAAAGTTGGCTCTGTTATCAACTATACCAGTAACAAGGTAGATAACTTTCGACCAGTCTCCTGTTTCCTAGGCCTTTCTTTTTCCTATACAGTGAGAGGTGGATTAGATCAAAGGTTTCCAAACACCCATTCTTGACAAAGCTTTCACCTGAAGCAAAATGAGAATAAGAACATAAAGCTAAGCACCTTCAATTTAAAGGAACATGTGTGCTTCCTACACTTTTGGTGCTAGAAATATGTTGTTGATAAAGTGATAATGATAGTTGAAGCTAATTATTTTCATAATGTTCTTACTTGGCAAAATAATTAAGCTGGCAGCCCCAAATCTTTTTGAATCTGGCAGTTCCTAAAATTGAAAGTTTGATAATACTAGACTTAATCTTTAAGGTCTCTCTTCATTCTTAAAAGTTCTATGATCATAAAAGTTCTATGATCATAATATGAATTCCAGAATCTCCATTACAAAGTTCTAGAATTCAAATATTCCAAGGGATATCCTGAAATGATGTCATTGACAGGTATGATTGATGTTTTAAATAAGAAAATGAGGTAATTATGATACTTTTTTAATTTTAGAAAAATGAAGTAGGATGGCTTATAAATAATACCTTTTGTTGACATCTGACACATGGTTTCAAGCCTTTCTTATATACAAAAGAATGGCAAACACCTCTTCTGATACAACTAAAGTTGATAATCCACCCCAATCCTTCCTAGTTTCAAACTGTTTATTACATAAACAAAACAAAGCTAACAAGTTTGATTTTGAGTTCTAACAAGCCTGGCATATTCCCTGCCAATTACAAAGTTATAAGAGTGAGCCAGACTTGTAAGTGCTATTAACAAATATTACTGCACAGAAGGTAGCAAATTCCTTTTTAGTTCTGTGTGACTCAAAAATATGGACATTACCTTTTTTCAGGCAGCGTTCAATGCTATCAGTTAAAGTCATTCTTCTTTCCAGAATAAATTCATAAAGCATCTTTGAAGCCAGTACATTTTTAATACCTTCAAGAGCTGCCTGCCTTGTCTTCGCACTATTTAAAACAAAATGTAAGAGAAAGAATATCCAATTGGATTGAGTATACCATCGGTCAATGAGACTTTTAAAAACTTACCTTATTTCCCTCTCAACTTTTTCTATTTATAGATATTTAAAATCTAATTTTCATCAAGCTCTCACAGTTTTTCAATAATAATTTAATTTTCATCTACAACTCACCTTATTACACAAAAGCTTTAAGCTACTCTATATCATAATGTTTTCTGTTTATTAGTTTAATAACCACAATGTTAAACGACCACATAGAATTTTATAGTTTCAACGTATAAGACATGTTCTCCTACATTACATATTCAGGTAAACTCACACTTTTTTTAACACTACAGAAGTCTAGAGTTCTTGTTTGAATCTTCTGGGCTTTTTAATTCCATTTGTTTTAAGTTGGTTCTAGAGCTACTGTTAAGTAAGAAAACAATTTAGCTTTGATACTTTTTGAAGTTTAGTTATACTTTCTAGTTGAAGATTAACTTTTAATTCAACAAATCCACTTCAATTATCAAATACAGTTATGTGCTCTTATGCTGAACAACGACTAATCTTAGGCTATTAATCTAAATTCTAGTGTCATGCTCCTATCTACTGATACATTAAAAGTCCAAAGGAATAAGAAACACTAAAATATACAAAGTAAACAAATCGAGCTTTAGAAAAACATAATGTTAAATGAAAGAACTGCACATATTTTAAATAAAAGGTGGCTGACGGAAATCACCCAGAAGAAAAGAGTTTCCAATAATTCCTACCTCTTATCCAGGGTCAGGTCAATGAATCCCTTCAACTTATACTCTAAGTCTTCTTGAGATCCTTCCTCATCGAGGACTTCTGGTCCTAAGGAATAATAAAAACCAACCACTGTAATTTAAATAGAAAAAAGCAGATAGGGAGCGGTAATAGTATACTTGGCTACAAGAATTCCTCCACCTAAATCATCCTTTTATCTAACGTTGCAAATCTTAACTGAAAACTCATACCATCTTCAGCAAAACTGGAAGGATCACTGTAACCACTGCAATGGCTCATTGTTTCAATCGATGCATCCTCATCACTAAAAGGTTGAACATTTCGATGCTGGCCACCTAATAGGTAAAAGACGGTGAAGGTAAGTGATTTTGTTGTCATATATGCAAATACTTAACTTGGGATTTTAAAATTTACTTACGAAAAATCCAGTAATAAAAACCCAAACTTATTTATGAGATGATTTTTTACAAAAGAATACACTTAAATTCCTAACATAAGTCAATTCACCTAATATGTATTTCAGAGCACCAACTGTTTACAATATACATCAACTTCAGAAATGTATCAATCATCTAACATGCAGCACCCGTTTTTGGTGATACAAAAACTGGTATTACAGATGAAAAAACTACTTCAAATCATGGCGACAATGAAAACAGACCATCATAAGAATAAGACGAATATATGTTCCAATGAGAATAACTGGGCTTAGGAAACATTGACTGGTGAATGGGTTAGTTTTTAGGTTACACATGTCTTATGTGAAGGGGAATTTAAGAAGTTAAGGGATGGTAGTTTTAAAGACAACTTGAATTGAGAGGGTCAAACAAGGCTTAAAATTGAAGTTTTGGATGGGGATGTTGACAAGTGGATCCAAAATGGCATAGAAAGTAATGATAGGAATTGGATGAAGTAATTGATCACTAAAGAACTACAGTGCTGATGAGATGTGTATGAAATTATAAAGAGCTCTGATGGGCTATTTGGGTGATACTCAGTGCAGTGAACTACAGGATTTTTGTTCCTGAGTCATGGAAGTCGGAAGAGCTGAGAAGTCGTGTGAAGTAGCGTGTGAATCACTTAAGAGGCAGGGCTTCTTAAGTGAGGACCATTTCAGTGGTCCTCACAGAGCACTGCACAGAGGTCCTCCTTTCTCTTGGACAGTACTCTACGGCGGACTTCACAGGGCCACGTCCACTGGAGATAGACAGCATCAATTTGAGAGTCTTTACAGAATTGCCTCATTTCTGCAAGTAAAGAACTATGGGCAAGCTGCAAGCTGATCAAGACTGTAGACATGGTGTGTTTAAAACTGGGATTTTGCTTCAAAGATTTTGAATTATTTAAATGAGCAATGTTTAAGATTTGACTTTTTTCACATGCCGATTTCAAAAGTGACTACAGTATTTTAAAAACCCACTTTAGTGTGGTGACTAGTGACGAATTTGGATGATGACTTTCCTACTACGATGGGTGCACACGTAAACATTTGTTCCTAGTCACAAGTGCTGACACTCCTGTCACTTCCTTGGGAAAATTGATAGTGCCCTTTTAAAGTTTGTGTGAGTATTTTCCAGCAATAAAGAGCAAAGATTTAAGAACTAATAAAAAAAAAAAAGTTTTGGTATTTGATGTAGCATAAAAAGATAGATAAAAGCCTGATAGATAAATTACCTTTAAAAGAAAGGTTCTAACAAATCCAACAGTTTTAAAATATCAGCGCTATTACTAAAAAATTAAAATCTTTTTTTTTGGGTGCGGATGGTGGTGTGCTGAATTGGGCGATCGGGATTGACATGTATACAGTGATGTGTATAAAACTGATGACTGATTAAAAAAAAAAATCTTTTTTTTTTAAGCTAGAATCTCTCACCTTCATTAACTTAAGGAGTAAATGTACATTCCTGGTCACTGTCATTTCTAGTCACTTTTGTGGGAATTTTGTATTAATAAAAAGATTACCTAGTCATCAATTACATTGAGCACTGAGTTAAAATAAGTCCCAAATTCTGCCCCAAAAGTGACTTGAGTCAACTGATTTACCTCTGAGCTCGAATCAAAGATTGTAGCTAAAATTGTATCCTTAGGTACAAGGATACAATACAAACCTAAGATTGTATTCCCTTAGGTCTCTATATTCAAGAAATCTGTATCATTTACTATATCATAAGATAAGCTTTTCAAAAATTCTCTAAGTTTAACTAAGCCTGTTGCTGGTTTTTTTGGTTTTTTTTAAAATGGGGGTTGTCTTTTTTTTTAATCAAAACAGAGGTGAGACTTTAGCAGATTTTTAAATCAACACAGGAAGCAAGTGGCCTTCAAATCTGCCAGCTATCTGAAAGAGAATAAAGTGTGCCAATCAAAGTAGTGAGGCATAAAGAATAAACAATGAAACCAAGATCCTAAAACTTCTTAATCATAGTGCTTAGGACAGGAATAAACAAATAAACAAAGACCTATGACATTATACTCTATTTCTGGATCTATCTTCATGTGTTTTCATGATTCGAAGTCATGCCAACAGTTGAGTCATCTACTTAACTTTTACTAACATTTATTCACAAATCAATTTACGTTTTTTATTTTTCATATTCAGCCTATTTTTAAACTGTCAAGAAGAGTTTCCTATCCAGGTCTTACATAGCTCCCTTCTCTAAGTTTCAATGATTTCCCAAGGCTCAAGGGAAAAAGAGATTAAAAAAAAAAAAAAAAACGAGGAAAAAAATCCTGTATGAATGTCTGATATCTAGGTCACACTCACCCACCTTGTGATCCTAAGTACCATTAATGAGGTGGCACTTAGACACATAAAGTCCTTATTTCTTAGAGGGCTTACATATTAACAAAGTTTTGTTCTTTCCTAAAAATGCCCTCTTCAAATTAAGTGCCACGAAAAATAAGCACACTTGAACAAAAGGTCAATTTTATTAGTTTCCTAGACCTGTCCACTAACTTAAAAAGCAGAGAATTTAAATGGGAAACCCAAAGTGATAGAGAGAAGTTGGTTATCTTTCGGCTGTACATGGGAAGATCTCATTTGAATCCCATTTCTTCTAGATGTCACTTAAAAATATCAGTAAGATAAGTGACTTTTAAGTACAAGTTTGTGACAATTTTCCACCTCTTCTACTCAACTATTATTTATTCATTTATTTATTTGAGTTAAGTAATATTCACAAAGAACCAAATGAAGCTTTTCAAAAAGTAAAGCTCACCCCCCAGGCCCAATCAGAGGCAAGCACAGTTAATAAGTTCTAGTGTAAACTTCCAAAGATAGTCAAAGCATGTATAGTTTTATAAACTAATCAAAGAATTCTTTTCCTGATGATGAAAGGTCACAAATGAACCTCAAGGTAAAATCTGAAAGGCAATCCCCCACTGCCTCCTGATATTATTCTCTAAGTACCAGGAAGGAAGGAGGCTGGACAGGAAAAGCTCCAGAAGGGAATAAAGGTTTGTTTGTGATTCAAGGAAGCCATTAGTAACATCATTACCATTTTCAAAATGACTTTAGCTTGCTGCATCTCCATCATTTGTTCCATCAACAAAAGGTAAACTTAAAGAAGAATAAAATTAATACGGACCTTCTAGACAGAATTTAAATGTTTACTTCAGATGAGGAAAGCTGAAGAAGAAAGGTAGAGAGGTATGTATCCTCAATTCACACAGAGCAACTAGATGCCACAACAAACTATGTATTTTATATCTTGATCAAGAATGAACTTCATGAACACCGAGAGCATTCAATGAAAATAAAGAGCGATATAAAGAAAAGGGAAAAAACTACATTTATAATAATTCATTCTTGTCAATTATTAAATATTTAATACATGATCACAAAGTTTTCGTGCTGCTATAAATCCTATAGGAAAGCTTTTAAAATACCAGCTTCCAATCATCTTTAACAAGAAAATTGGCCTATTTACTTGCTAAAGAACAAAGGCATATCATTCTGAGGGTCAAAGTGGCAACTGTGTTGACAAGTATATATGGCTGGTAGTAGTTCCGATGTGATAACATCTGAGGATATTCCAACATTTAATTTCAAAGTTTCAACAAAGCAATTATTAAACGTGCTGATTTTACCCAGTTTAACACTAGCTTTCAGTATGCTGGGTCTCGTAGGGCTTTCTGCTTTAAGTCCTTTTCTCTTAGCCGTATAGTTAGGAGTAAAGAATCATTAATTCAGTTAAGCACCTACCCATCCAGGAAAAGCTTCAACTTTTTTTCAAAGAGGAGACAAAAAAACCCTAAACTTCTGGCCAATTGCAATCTGAGCTCCTCACCATTCCCGCCTATCCCGGGCTCCCATCAGAGAACCTATAGAATACAGCACAAAGGAGAACGCACTTTCTGCCCCGGGGAGTAGGAAGTCGCCTCGACTGGTCGCAGGAGAGCTGAGGGCTCGGGATTTGTGCGGGTGCCAGATAGGGACAGGAGCAGAGCCTACTCTGGGACAGTGGCCCCCAGCCTCCGACGCCTCCGCCAGGCCAGGTGGACACGCAGGATGCGCAAGAAGGCAGCGGAACGGGATACCACATGGGCGCCTCTGCGTCACCAAGCCCCACCACGTAAGGCCCAAGCCGCGTGACGCCAAGAGCCAGTCCAAACCCGCCGGACGTTTAGCATTCCCGAGAACTCCATGTTGGAGCCGGGTGGTCAAAGGTGACCAGTGACAGCATGGACGGAACTCCGAGCCCGGACCCACCGTCCGTCAAGGAGAGCTCTAGAGAGCCAGCACCTGCCTCTGAGAACAGTTCCTCCCCTGCCAGCTCCCGGTCACCCCCGATGCCAACCCCTTCCCAGACCCAAGGACCCATTCGCCCCTCCCAGCCTCCACGGCCGGTGCCCGAGTTTGGCTCGCATGCCAGATCCAAATCGCGCGAGGTACGGCCACCGGGGCACGCTGGGAAGTGTAGTTCGCCGGCCACAGCAGGTGCCCCGCCGACGCAAACGTCTAGAGGAAAAGAACTACACCTCCCACAGTACCCAAGGCTAAGAGACTTGCCAGCCTGGCCGGCAACTGGGATGCCGGCGGCGGGGATATCCTCGTACCTGCTGTCGCCGCCGTCGCTGCAGCTGCCCCTGAGCCGCCGCCACCACTGCCACCGCGATGGGGAGTGTTCCGCTTCTTATTCTTCGGCATCGTGGGACGCCCGGTGCCGCCTAAACTCGGAGCTTAGCGAAGATCAGCCGATGGAGCTGCACTTTTTACTCGTGCGTCTGTGCGGCGGGCGGCTGAGAGGCGAGTTTTCGACTAACAACAGAGGCGAGAAGCGGCGCGGGTAAGAGTGGGCGGTGGCGGCAGCAGAAATCCCCGTGAAGAGCTGTGATCGGAAACGATACATGTTTCTCTCTAGCGCGGAAGCTAAGGCGGGGCAGGCAAGGCCACGACGCCTTAAGTAGCAAGACCGCCGCCTGTCGTCACCATACGTGGGCGGGACTCGCACTCTCACTAGCCAATCCCTATAGACCTCCCCACCAGAGGCGGACTTAGGGCGGCCGAAGGATGCTGACTACCGATCCCATGCCGCAAGTCTTCCAGCGGCGGGCAGGGAGCCGGTCTTCATTGCCGTCTTGAATTCTGGGAAATGTAGTCAGCCCTGGGGAGCCGGCTCCCAGCTCCTCCCAACGGGCTTTTCTACGCTCTTGCTTCGTTTCTCGAGACCCTTCCCCTGCCTCCCCGTGGTCCCGCCTTGGAATTGACGGAGGTGGTAGTCCGTGAGGAGCATGCCAAATGACGACAGCCCGCTTCCAACTGGGATTGCTTCCAGCTGGGAGCTACACAATCCGCATTGCTGGTCTGTCTCCAGAAGCTCGTGTTCTTCTCCTTAACCTTTACCCTACTTGCCTGTGGGCTCTGCCCAGGCTCAGCCATACCCCTCTTTAGGTACGTTTCCATGGTTTTAGTTGTTGAATTAGTTTAGCGATCATCAATATCTATCATTGAATTGTGGTTCAAAACATAGGAGCACCTCAATACATAAGGCAAATGCTAACAGCCATAAAAGGGGAAATCGACAGTAACACAATAATAGTAGGGAACTTTAACACCCCACTTTCACCAATGGACAGATCATCCAAAATGAAAATAAATAAGGAAACACAAGCTTAAAATGACGCATTTGAAGACAGATGGAGTTAATATTTATAGGACATTCCATCCAAAAACAACAAAATACACTTTTCTTCTCAAGTGCTCATGGAACATTCTCCAGGATAGATCATATCTTGGGTCACAAATCAAGCCTTGGTAGATTTAAGAAACTTGAAACCATATCAAGTATCTTTTCCTACCACAATGCTATGAGACTAGATATCAATTACAGGAAAAAAAAAAACTGTAAAAAATACAAACACATGGAGGCTAAACAATACACTACTAAATAACCAAGAGATCACTGAAGAAATCAAAGAGGAAATCAAAAAATACCCAGAAACAAATGACAATGAAAACACAACAACCCAAAACCTATGTGATGCAGCAAAACCTGTTCTAAGAGGGAAGTTTATAGCAATACAGTCCTACCTCAAGAAACAAGAAAAATCTCAAATTAATTGTGGTTCAAGGCTATGTGCCACCCCCCCTTGAAAAAGATGTGCTTTAATCTACTTAGTCATGTAGTTCCTGTATTTCTCCTACTCTAGACTAGAAAGATCTGGCGATTCAGATTTCTATACAAGAATGTGTCCTTTGTCAATTCTTCCTGCCAGTTAGGAGGTCAATCTGAGATAAGGATTGGGTTTTGGGAATTTAACAGCTGGTAAAACAAACATGAGCTATAAATACCAATACTCTCAGTGTTTTTTATTTTCCAAGGTGCGCCTAAGATCTCTGTCTTCCTTGGCACATTCGTCATGTATTTAGGACCTGTTTTTAAGTTCATGTATTATGCTTATGAAAGACCAAACTCACTGACTCACCTCAATGTAGGTGACTCATCCCCCACTCCACCTCTCTCCTGAGTCCTTCTCTTATTTTCTTTTCAATGGCAAGTAGCACATTTCCACCTGAATGTTCCATATGCACCTCAGTCCAGCATCTCTAATACTGTTTCCCTCTTCCTGTCTTCCCTTTGTGTGTTCACAGTACTACTGTCCTCCCATATGTCCAAATTCAAAAACTCAAAGTTATACCTGTTTCCCTAAAAACAATCAGTTTTACCATAAAACACCTAAATTCATGTCCTCTTCTCCGATCACACATGACCTCAGTTGGTGCCTGAGCATTTTAAGGGATCTTGCCAGTCATTTCACCATATTTAATGCATGATAATATTGCCAGATTTATTCGTACATCCCCTATTTTACTAATTCATATGGTTTAGTAGTTGCTCAAAAACATTCCTTGGTTCCCATTACCAATATATCCAATGCCAATCTTCTTCCCTTGGCCTGGACTCCCTCTTCAGCCCATCTTTCCCTGCTTCCTGGTACACGCCGTGTGCTTCAGCCACACTGCACTGCTGCTCGCTTCCAGTACACAGCTCTGCTGTCCTGCCTCCATTTTATCATTCACGTTGTCCAGTGCTCTGTAATGTCCTTCCTCCCACTTTCACCTTGGAAAATTTTATCCATCTTTCAAGATCTAGCTCAAATTCAACTTCTTTCCTTCCTAAAGCCTCCAACCAAAATTGTTTCTTTTTCCTCACAACTCTTAAAACTCTTTGTAATGCTCTAATGGCACTTATTACACCCGCACAGGCCACACAGCCTATTCAAGGATGCTATTCAAAGGGCAATATTTCAGGGTTGCTTTTACTTTGTTTAATCCTGAAGCCGCAAGTAAACCAGATAAGGATGCAGGTTGGTGGACACAGCTCTCACTGAAGCCCTTGTATCATCCCTTCAGATGACTGTACGTCTGAAGCCCAGTGGCCTTGGCCCACACTGAGTGAGATGACCCCATACTGGAGGATCATGGAATTATACCTTTCATAACCCCAGGCTCTTGGTCATCTAGAAACAACTCATACTACAAGTAAGGCAATAATTTTGCTACTCTGTGAGCCACATCACCCAGGCTTAATGTCCAGGTTTCAGGCCTTGAAACTTGTGCTTTGCCTACATTTGGGGCATGCTCCTTTTATCTACATCCATTCACATCCACCTGGACGTTTTTATTGGGCAGGCCTAGCTATGACCTACCACATCATATACATACTTGCTTTACATTTGTTTGTAAACACATCCGTCATCTCATGAAACTGTCAACTCCCCCAAAACAAGAACCCTGTTTGCATCATCTCTTTCCCTCATGGCATGTAAAGAAGTGTTATCTTTGTAATTATAGGGGGTCAGTATACGTTAAGTGAATGTTTAAGAAATATTTGTTGACTAGATTTTTCTGGGTCAAGAAAAGGCAGCAACATTACATACATGGAGTGTTACTTTTAGTATAATGAACTCTGAGAGATATTTTTGATAAAATCATCTTACTGTCTTTATGTCCATAGTTTAGTTCCAGATCAGTACAAGTACCAGAAAGATTTAGCCATAGATGTCATAAAACAGTGGTCCTTAACTCAACGTATTGGTTTTGCAATATATTTGAAGAAATTAGAAGACTCCAAACAACATCAAATAAGCACAGAATAACTACAAATAACCAGGAGGGCAGAGGAACAGGACAAAGGGATTTTCTCCTAGCCAGACTTTGCCTCTGCAGGGACTTCTGCTTATATCTCATTGGCTACACTTTTGTCAAATCCGATTCCTAGTCACAAGGGAGTCTAGAAGACAAGTATTTTTAATTAAGTTCGTTGATAATCAAATCTGAGGTTCTGTTGATGAGAATGAAGATCACGCCTATAAGACAGGCAGCTAGCAGTGTCTCCCTCAGGTACTATGAGGCAAAGGTCTCCCTTGAAATGCTCTAATAAATATCAGATATTTGTTACCAACTTGCTGTTATGTGCTCCCTCATACCTCTTACTCATAGGAAGATGTATCCTCCTCCTATAAACACAACCTAATCCAGTTTAATATTCCACCTAACAGGTATCACCATCATGGTAAGTATATTCAGATGTTGCAAAAATAAATCTTACATTAATCTGAATTTGTGGACTTGAGAAGAGTTCTAATCTCTCATGGGGTATATATATTGAGGATTTTGGTTCAAAAACAAGTCACACAAGACTTGGTATTCAAACCTCCCTTGAAGACATGAACATGAAAGGATTTCTTTGACTGACTTTAGTCATGGCTTCCTTGGGATTCTTTGCATAGCTTTAAGCAGAAATAAATGCCTCCCAGATTCTCCATCTAAGACTTGTCATCATCCGGTTCCTGCCTGTCTCTCTCAACTCACCTCTTATCCCCTAACAAGGCCCTTCCTTCCTGCCAGATGGGATGTGTCGAAGGTCTGTGAGGTCACCATGCTCACACAGGTTTGGTACCTGCCCACCTCTCCTTCTCGTCTCAGGAGCCTCTTCTCACCCATGCCAATTCAGACACACCTCAAGCATCTTCTTTGCCAACTCAAAATACAGAGTTCATTCCCCCTTAAGACTTTTGTAACAGCTCCTACCCCCACCTGATAAGATCATCAGCTGAGCTCTCTACAGTTGCCATTTAAATCTCAGCCTTAATGACAGCTCCCTAGCAATGTCTGTCCCACCCTCCACTCTCATATACCCCCTCGCCCAACCCACCACCACCCTGCCTGTGTTATTATCCCAAAGCACATCTCACTACCTAAAGTTTTTCTAGTTCAATTATCATCGTCTCTCTGCCCTACCAGAATGTTAAGATTATGAGAAAGGAGGTTTTGTTTGTTTTATTTACTGCTCTTTCTTCAAGTTCAGTATTGGAAGTTGGTAGCTATTCAATTTGTGTTTACTGAATGAATAAATGGGTAAATAATTGAATGTCACTGCTCTGCCTGAAACATTGTCCACAATCTCCCCCCTCATCCTTTAGGTCAGGGTTCCCCAACCCCCGCCGGGCTGAGGACCGATATTGGTCTGCGCCTGTTAGGAACCGGGCCGCACAGCAGGAGGCGAGCAGCGGGCGAGTGAGCGAAGCTTCATCTGCTGCTTCCCAGCGCTCGCGTTACCGCCTGAACTATTCCCCCCCCACCACCTGTCTGTGGAAAAACTGTCTTCCACGAAACCAGTCCCTGAAGCCAAAAAGGTTGGGGACCATTGCTTTAAGTCACAGATTCTGAATATCCCATCCCTCACCCCATCTCATTTAAGTGTCTCTCTTCTGTGTGCCTATAGTACCTTCCCTATAATAGCATTAATTATATCTATTATAACCCTTGATTACTTGTCCGTGTCCCATCAGTCACAAAGTGGGCGAAGTTCAAATTTATTATCCCTGAATCAGATGCCGGGCTTTACAAGCACACATAGCACGTTTCTGCAAATTAGAAAGAGAGGCCAGGGCACCCAGCTTGACGAGTGCTAATGGGCTGGAATGCACCCCCCTCACTTCAGCAGGGAGCAACCTGTACACCTGTACATAGTGGCCCTGGTAGACACTAACTGTTTAATTCAATGAGGGAGTGAATTCCCTCTATATCTTAGTTTCTTAAAGGCAAAGAAACTAAGGTGGGGGAATGAATGAGACTTAACAATTATCAAAAGCCTGCTCTGTCGCTGGTACTATTCTAGGGTATTTTTTTTTAAACCACTTTACTGAGGTATGATTGACATATAAAAAGCTGTACATGTTTAATGTATACAATTTGATGAATTTGGATATAAGTATATACCCATGAAACCATCAGCAAATCAATACCGTAAACATATCCATCATCCCCAAAAGTTTCCTCTCACCCTTGTGTGTGTGCACGCACACATGTGTACTTGTGTGTTAACATTTCATTCTAGGTTCTTTTCACACATCTCATGTACTTCTTACAACACCCCATGAAGGAAAGATTAGTCATTCCATTTTGTGGATGAAGAAATGGGCTCAGAGAAGTTTTGCAACTTTCCCAAGGTCATACCATTGGTAAACAGTGAGCCTGTGATTAAAACCCAGGCCCATCTGATTTCAAGGTTGTCCCTGGCTGGCCTTGGCTACACGGGAACCTGACTGCGTGTTCCCAGGAGTCACAGGTTATGTATGAAGTCCTGCTAGGACAGGCCCATCTGGGCAAAATCTTGCCTTGTTCCTTTTTTTCAGTGTCTCTCAGCCCCTAGTGTTGTTGACTGCCTGATGACTAGCAGATTTAGATTTTTCTGATATTTCTAAGGCTGTAGCAGAATTGTATTATCAAATAGCAATGTTAATCAAATAATTTTTTAAAACTGGATTATCACTTGTTATGTTTTTGGTTACATTGCTTTCTCAACATTTGCAAGTTTTGCTTTATTGCCAGGAATGGTGATAATGCAACATGCTAAATTTGAGGTCCCTGTTTGTTTCTTTTAAGAAAGGATACAGTGGCAAATTTAGTTAGAACGCTTAAGCCTTAAAATAGATTTTGTTTGCCTTTTTTCTTATTTAGGAGTTATTTCTTTGTGGTGTTCAGTTTTGAAATTGCATACACTTTCTCTAATGAAATTTCTGACAAATAAAAGACAGTAAGGGTAAGTTCAATTATCTTTTTCTAAAAAGAGAATGTTGCTTATCTCACAAAGCTATGGTATTATCCCTAATAGAGTATAAGGCTGTGTTAGAAAAGTAACATGAGCCGTAACTACCATTATATGCACAACCAGGCAGTAATAGTTATGACTTCCTGTGTTGGAAGAGCTTTTCATGGCAACAGCACACGTATGAATTATCTTTTCTTTCAAGCTAAAGATACCATTGGACTTTTTTCATTTGGATATCCTCTGACACTTCATACCAAACATAATCAGAATCAACTTGTTCTCTACCGATCCCTCTATCCTTATACAACCAGTTCTCCTTCCCTGCTTTCTCTGTATGTGTTGGCACCAATCTCCTGGCCAAACAATCAGGGAATCTTAAAGTTGAAAAATACTTGAGAGCTAATCTACTTCAATCTCCTGCCTCATCTAGAAACACTTGGACAACATGACTAAGATCCAGATCTCTAACTCAGTCTTCTAGGGTTCAAACCATGGCCACACAACTTGCAATGGATTCTTAAGCAAGTCACTTCACCTCTCCATGCCTTGGTTTCAATGAGGATAATAATAGAAACTGTTTCGGGGGATGGAGTGAGGAATACATGGAATAATACATGTAGAGCACTTAACCCAGTGCCCAGCACATAGAAAATGCTCAATAAATGTTAGCCTTTATTATTAGCAAGCAGATATTTATCTATCTTTTCTTAAACTCTGCCAGTGCTAGGAATCACCCAACTTTTCAAGGGAGTTCATTCCAATATTGAAAAGTTATCATTTTTAGGGAAGTCTCATATTCCTTCAACAAACATTCATCAGGAGTCTGCTATGTACCAAATACTGTGCTAGAACCTGAGAACAAAGAGATGAGTGAGAACAAGGTATCTGGCCTCATGAAGTCCCCAGTCTAGCAAGAAAGCTCGGCACCAGGTGGCTTGTGGCTGTCCTGCCCTGTCAGCCCACTTGGGTCCCCCAGGGACATGACCAAGAAGATCCTTCATCTACTCCTAAGTAACCAATCCACCTCCCCAGGGAATTTAGTCCTCTCTACTAGAGCAAATCACCTTGCCCCTGTGAACCTCCATTTCCTTATCTGTAAATCGGAGTAAATAATTCCAGCCAACCACATCACTGGACTGTTGTAAAATAAAAGGAGATCATCATGTGGTCTTTGGAACCTGTCAGGTACTCTATAACGATGTGATACTCCTTGTGTTAAGAAAGAAATGACTCTGGGCTTCCCTGGTGGCGCAGTGGTTGAGAATCTGCCTGCTAATGCAGGGAACACGGGTTCGAGCCCTGGTCTGGGAAGATCCCACATGCCGCGGAGCAACTAGGCCCGTGAGCCACAACTACTGAGCCTGCGCGTCTGGAGCCTGTGCTCCGCAACGAGAGGCCGCGATAGTGAGAGGCCTGCGCACCGCGATGAAGAGTGGCCCCTGCTTGCTACAACTAGAGAAAGCCCTCACACAGAAACGAAGACCCAACACAGCCAAAAATAAATATATAAGTAAATTAAAAGAAAATAATAATGCTTAAATCATCTTTGTCTTAAAAAAAAAAAAAAGAAAGAAAGAAATGACTCTTTTAATGATGGGAAAGGAAGATCTTTTGGCTGGGCGTTGATAGAGGCAGTGAGAAGAGGAACTGTACCAAGCTTCCAAATCAGGCTCACCTACAAACACAAGACTGGACTGAGTCAACAAGGTATCAAGCATTGCTCCTGAAAATCTCACTGGTGTTCACATATGTTGTTGGAAGGTCACCACATTTTAGATCCAAACAGACCTAGAGTCAAAATGCCTTATCGGGACTTCCTTGGTGGTCCAGTGGTTAAGATTCTGCTTCCACTGCAGGGGGTGCAGTTTTGATCTCTGGTGGGGGAACTTGGCCAAAAAAAAAATAAAATAAAAGCCTTTCTAGTTGGGTGACCTTGAGCCTTCCTTGAGTTGGGTGATGCTTCATCTAAGCCACAGTTTCCTCATTTGCAAATCAGATTCTCTTGCCTGGGAATTCAGAATTAGAACTGAGAGACACTGAGGGTCTGAGAGACACTGAGAGACATGAGGAGACGTGACGTCAAGGAATAAAAAGTGGCTCTCATCTGCCCACCACAGACATGATAAAACAAGAAAGCATTTGCAGAAAGAAAAGAACGAAATAGGACTATAGTGAGAAGCAGAGACGAGATGGAAGAGCCCGGCTCCCAGTGGTCCTCCACTTCCAGGCAGCAGAACTTCCAAAGACTCAACTGAATTCCTGCCTTCGGGTTCCAGGATACACCCCTGAACTGTTAGAACAAACTCTTTCTTTATGCTTAAGCTAGGTCCAGTTGATTTCTATTTCTTGCAAGCCAGAGTAACTGATAATTCTTCTTAGTGCTCCCCCTGTTTTATTGAGTCTAGTATCTCTGGGAAACCCAGGAAACTGTCCAGGTAGCTGCAAATGGGACTTGCAAAGCCTATCTTTTAGTCTCCAATGAAAGGCAGTAGGAAGTAGGAACGGATTCTGCAACACTTTGGAGGCATGTTAGCATTTTTCCTAATTATGGAGAATGAGAGAACTGCCAAATTTCATCTATCATCAGTGATATTAATGTGAACCAACCCAGCCAAAAGAATTCTGAAAAGATATTTTAGAAAACTTAAGCCAAACTAGGACTTCCCTGGTGGTCCAGTGGCTAAGACCCTGCGCTTCCCCTGAAGGGGGCTTGGTTTGGATCCCTGATCAGGGAACTAAGATCCGGCATGTCGTGCGGTGTGGCCGGAAAAAAAAACCAAAAAACTTAAGCCAAACTAAACTGACCATACCAGGTTTATCACACTGAAATAGTTATATTAAATAGTTCTAAAATTATCATTTTTATTATTTTACTAAAAATAAGAGAAAACTGGCCATTGAACACATAGTTAAAGACTAAAAATTTTATTAGTAAGAAACATTTAATGAAAAATATTTTTTTCATTCCATTCAAGAAAGGCTTTTGTAGTTCATTTGTAACAGACACCATTGATTGTCTACCCCAAAACTATCCAACCCTCCTTCTTCGTTCACAAAACCCCAGTTTTGTCCAGATTTCCAACCTGCTATGAGTGGCCATGTGCTTCAGGGAAAGCTGGACCTGGCTTCAGCTCCAGGAATTGGGTCATAACTGATCCCATGATTGATTCCCCTTACAAATGGTTGGTGTAGTCTTAGACATGCAATGTAATTCTAGCCAATGAAGTATAAGAGTTGAGGGGTTTTACAGAAGGATTTCTCTTTCCAAGAGAAATACAAATGAAAAGATGGTTTTCTCTTTCTCTGGATGTTGTCATTTGTGACCATGAGGGCAAACAAAGCTAAAATACCAGGAATGGCCAAAGGGAAGGATTAAGGAACCCATAAGAGATTTTTGTATCACTCACCCAATCACTCACCAGTTGGCACCACCTACCACCTCTAGACCACCCATTTTGTGAGATAATGAAGGCCCTATATATTTAAGTCAATTTTAACTGGAGATTTCTGTGACTTGGAGCTGAAAGTATTCCAACTGATACTGTTATAGCTAACAATCCCCTTAAAAAGATGGTAGCATTTGACAATTTCTAACATTCTTATATGTGTTCAAAAGTGAGTTGAAAAAAAAAATTCCCCTGCAACCCTTAGAAGTCCCATATGTTCTAAGAGAGGAAATGTCTTTGAAATCCTCATTCCTGTCATCTGCTGTTTTGTACCTAGAATGTACCAACACAGCACCACTGTCCACTTCATGCTGCCTCCATAGAATTCTGTCCAAGAACACCCCGTTAAAACTCTTTCTTTGGAGAATTTCCTTTCCTCCACTCCCACCATTATCACGCACGAGTGTTTTGTGGGCTTTTTTCCCCAGTATCCTTTTCTTTCTCCATCTTTGGCATTCCTAATTAAGAGCTTTTATTTCCCTTAATGTTCTTAATAGGGTCGTTTGTTGCTGTTAATTGGCATCAGAATTTTTGTAACTGAAACATCTTTCAATGAGAAGAATCAATTTTTCTGTCAATGGTATCCCAGGTGGCTAACTTTCATTATGCTTAGGTTGATGATTCATGAATGGTAGTTTTCCTTCTAAACAAGGGCTGCCATGATGGGTGAGCAATGATGCCCTCTCTATATTCTAAAGACCAAGGGAACAAAATATATTCTACCCACATGATAATGGAGTTAATTTAATTCTAAATATATAGGTCATAACTGTAATTTCTCTGAAGAGTATTTTTTTGTTGGCTTGATTTCCATAGCCTAGTCTTTTTTGTATAGGAGATATCTTCTAGTCTCAAATTATTTCCATTCATGCATCCATGCAAATTTGCCTTTGTCCCCTGAGGCTGATCAATGAACTCTCAAAATAGGAATTAAACCAACAACTTTTATACTTTTGTGCTTTCCATATGATTAAGGCAACATTCAGTAATGTTCTTTCCCTACTCTTGTTCTCTGAAGTTCTACCTCTTATATCTTAATCCACCTTCTCCCCATCCCTGGTGTTCACCCACCCAAACTTATGCACAGTACAATACCACTTGTTCACAGCCCCAGAAGCTAGAATACCTGCCTACATGTTTTCTTTAAAATGGGGTGGTCCATTTTGCCAGCTTCACTATTTGCTTTCTAGTGGTATTATCCATTTGTTGTATTTGACCCAATTTTTTGGATAGAATCAATAGTTATGATTTGACATTTAGAGAGGTACCTTTAATTAACTAATATATTCATTTTTAAATCTTCAAAGTGACACCCAATATAATATCTAGCTTTGATATTTCTCCTAAACTCCAGAACTGTATATCCAGTCACTGGCTTTTACTTATAGTTATTGCCCTACAGACTCCACAGATTCAACAAATTAAAAATGTACATACCTACTCTACCCCTACCCCACACCTACCGGTTTCTCCTTTGGTATTATGAATCATGGTTAACGGCTCTACTATCCACCTTTATATCCAAGTCAGAAACCTAACCTCATCCAGCACAATAAACCATTTCACGTCTAAAATATCTCTGGATTCTATCCTCTCCCCTCATTCCCACTGATACTACCAACTGTTACCTAGCCTCCTAATTCACATTCCCACTTCTGGTCTTGCCCAGTTCCAAGCTGACAGAGTGATCTTCCATAAGACAAATCCCATGTCTATCTCCATGAAGACTTTCCAAACCCTACCTCTGATTCTGCAGAATGGATAATGTGGCCCCTAGTGCTCTTAGAAATCAGAGAGATTTCTGTCATGGGGAAGTAACATAGTCCTTATTGGTAAAAGTGTATTTTCTGGAGTCAGACCACTAGGATTTGAACCTGGCTCCACCACTTACCAGAGGCAAGGTATCAACTTTCTGTGCTTCAGTTTCCTCTTCTATAAAATGGCACTAATCAATAGTGTTTTTTAGGGTTATTGGGAGAATTAAATAAAACAATGCATTTTAGCACTCAGCGTATGCCTGGCACACAGTAAATACTCAATAAATATAATAATAATGATACTATTTCAGAAAATCTATGACTTCCATTGTACTAACTTGTTTATCATTTTCTTTAGTAGGCTTTGAGTTTCTTATATCTAATTCATCCTTGTAGCTCAGCACCTAGCACTGGTCTGAAAAGTTGTGGTTACTCCATAAATACTTTTTGATCGAATGACCATGTTACTGCCTGGCTCATAACCCTTCATTGGCTCCTGATTGCCTGTATTATAACATCCATACTCTTTAGCATGGTTTGCAAAACCTCTGAAATCTGGCTCCTCCCCATCTATTCTGCCTCATCTTCTACACTCCAGCTAAACAAGATCACTTGCAGTTCCCCAAACACACATTTCCTTTGATCGCATTGAATGTCTTTCCAGGCCCTTTCCCCAAACCTGGTGAACTTCTTTTGGTATTCAAGACCCAAATTAAGTATCTTCTCTTTAAGGTCTTTCCTGACCTTCTTACAGATAACCAACAAGTCTAAAAACACAGGCAAATACATAATAAATTGTTTGTTGGTATTATATTACAATACAGGATGAAATAAGGTATCTTCATTTCCAGACTTCATGGCCACCCTGTAGCTAAAACTGATCCCTCCCTTCTTCATGCTCCCACATCACTCTTTGCCTCTTTTGCGAAGCACGGATGACTCAAGACTCAGCACACAGAGCTCTACCTTATTCATCTTTGTATCCCAACCACCCATCTCCATGACTGACACAGATGAGGCACTCACCAGATATTTTTGAATGAATAAAATGTCAATAAATATTTATGGATCCTCTATGTATAAGGCAAGGAAAACAGCTACCCAGTGAATCATTGATAGTGAATATCCCCAGCACAAATCCCCCCTGCAATCACTTTCATCCCTGCTGCTCTAGGTGGTGAAGCAAAATGCTTGGCATGTGCCCTGGTGAACTCATACTGCATTTCTTGCATTCATGATGTCATTCATGAATGTCATTCATGATTAAAACATGTCTTCTTTGAACAAATAGTCCCCATTTTTTTTACAAAGGAAAAATTTAAGGAAATAGTGTCT
This sequence comes from Balaenoptera physalus, assembly GCF_965194825.1. NCBI lineage: Eukaryota > Metazoa > Chordata > Mammalia > Artiodactyla > Balaenopteridae > Balaenoptera > Balaenoptera physalus. The sequence goes on along the minus strand of NC_138887.1, from coordinate 86,899,487 downwards.
ACTTTAATCAGTCACCATTATTTGATAACTTCAAAAAGAAAAACATTGAAAGAGAATAAAATAAATAAAACATTTCAAAATTAATGACACATTCAAGTATGAATGTTCATATTAATAAGAGTCAGTTAAAACTTTATAAAGAGCTATTCTCTAAATTGATCAGATAAGTATATTGTTGTTAAGGTCAGCTTTAATTTATACTTGCTGATGCAGCTCACGTATGTGGCTGCAGTCAGATCACGGGGCATTTTCAACTAGTAAACTAGTTAGTGGTCCCCCACCCCATCCACCCGCAGCAGATTTCATCTGGCTCACGATAAAAATCCCAAGCCAGTCTCTTCTCAGCAAACTCTCCAATGAAATATTTCTTAAAGATGACACGTGACCAGGAAAATAAACACTTAATATGACAGTTTCATGACATAGCCTGTGATGTGGAAGACAGCCTCTGGCTAGTGACGATAACCACAGTGCCAGAGGCGTGTTTTACAGTCGCACACTGGCTGGTCTAATAAGGGAGCCATGCTTTAATAATGACTCATTGTCCAGGAAAACTTCCCTGTCTATGAGAATGAGCCCTGGAGTAGCTCGTAATTTCATGGTCACTGTGACAACTCTGAACCTTTCAGAGACACTCTGGATCTGTGGGTCTGACCTTGAGGGAGCGTTGTAATGGGAGGTAATGGCACCAACACTCATTGAAATCTAAAGGAAAATTATTGTCATCCGATAAAGCATTATTCTGTTCACCATTTACCCAGCCTATAAAAGGCACCCTGCAAAGTGAGCCACAATAAATATGTATTCATGGCACACTAGCACCCAAAACTCTGAGTGCTGAGTTGCCCTTTAAACACTCTCAGAGGAAGTTGTTTAAATGACACGGGGTGATTCAGAAAGAATTAAACACCTCCAAAATGGACTACTCAATAACCAGTAAATATACATCATGTGGGTGACCTTTTAAGTGTCTAGCCATAGGGAAAGTATTAGGTTTTGACCACATGTTTACATTTGTTATAAACAAATACTACAAACACATAAACACATTATATTGTCAATTCTTTTTTGAATCATTCTGTACCATAATATAGGTATGCTAATCTGAGGTCCAAAATGGGATTTAGATGGTCTGTGAAATGCCTGAAATTATATGCAAAAATACTGTGTAGTTGAGAATTAAAGTTATAATATTTCATTTTATCCCACATTACAGTTTGGTTTTATGTAATAACATGGATTCAATAAAATTTTTCATTAACAGAATCTACAGTGTTGTTAGTTATTAATTACTGAGTTAATCTTAAATTTAATTTAGAATTTAATAAACTCCTACAGTATTTTAAAGTCTACAGTAGACATGTAAAAAAACTGTCATATTTAACACCACACTTCAACCATGGCTGCTACAGCACCATTACTATTGCTCTTGCTGTGGGACCCAGGGTCACTGCAAACCCATAAACAATCTTTTCTAACTCTTACAAAATTTAAAAAGGCACCAAGATGTCCTTCCTTTTGGGAGGGAGGCAGTCTTGCAATGGGGAGCATTGTTTGGCATGGGAAATGCAGACTGGATTTCAGCCCCCTCTCACCCCCTCAGCTGGGTACTTTTGTGTAGTACACAAATTGTACAACTGTACACAGCAGTCCTGCTGGGACCCCAATGCAAGTGAAAATATATTATGACTCTTTTCTACTTTCTCTACTTAAAATACCTTGAACATAGACCAAGACATACTCTTACTAAAAAAACAAAACAAAACAAAAAAACTGCATTTAATTGATTTTAAGATGCACATTTTTTAGCAATTTAATATCTCTGAAATTGAAATGTTTCTTACAGTTTTATACCCAGTCAGCCACTCAATAAATTTTATATAATGAATATACTTACTAAGCCAAAAAAAAAGGAAGTGAAATAATTCTAACTTCTATTTATTATGTTTTCACTCAGAATAACAGATTATTTCCTGCTTGAAAAATGATACCCTGTAGATTTATCACATAGAGCACTTCCCCTGTCCTCTGTTTTCAAGTACTCCTTACACTAAAATAATCCCTCCTCAACCCCAAAGCACTTTGTTTATACTCTTCTTGTGGCCTTATTCCTTTCTGCTTTGTACTGCAATTGTATTTTACTTCTCTTGCCTGTTGTCCCGTAAGCTCCAGCAGGGCAGGGCCTGTGGACCATGGTCTTCTCTGCTACATGGGGCAGCAGCACAGTCAAGCGGAAGCAGAATGGGCTCTGGAGCCGGGCCACCCCGCATCCAGATCATGGCCCTGCTGTCTACCAGCTATGAGATCATGAGTAAGTTACTCAGCCTCTCCAAGTCCCATTTCCTCACTTGTAAAATGGAGATAATAACACTGAACATATGAGATTGGTCTGAAGGCTTGAAAACGAGTGAAGTTGTGAAGGACTGGCACTTAGGGTCTTTGTAACTAACTATCGCTATGTTTTGGAGGCAGCATGAGTTTTGGAATCAGATAGATTCGAATCCCAGCTTGGTCACTCAGTGTGTCCCCTAACTACAAGTCACTTCTCTAAGCCTTAGCTTCTAACCCTTGTGAATGTTAGATTTTGTCTGTCTCATCGACTGAGGTGTCCTTAGCATCTAACAGCGAACCTAGCAGTTGATGAATGGACCAACGCATGAATGAAAAATGAAGGTAATTCCTTACAGCACTATTGCAAGAATTACAAAGAATGTATATATAAAGTGCCAGTCAGGGTTACAGTGCCCGGTACATAGTAAGCCACGCTGATTTTTGATTGTCAAAACAAATGGATATGAGAAAATAGGATTAAAAATGCTATGAGCATCCACGCCCATGTATTTATCACATACTCTTAACAACAACAACAAAAAATTTTATTGAATCCATGTTATTACATAAAACCAAACTGTAATTACAGGAAGAGGCGATTAGAGGACATGGCTACATGGCTGGCCAATGACTAGTGCCTTCTACTATTAAATTGTGCTCATACCCCCAATGCAACACTGATACAGGCAGCAAGAATCATTTGTTTAGTAACTATTTATGGAGCACGAAGAATGTGGAGAACACCAAGGTGGATAAAATAGTTAGGAATAAATACATCTATATCAGGGACAGAACATGGAGGTGCTTGCTTTCCAAGAATCTGAGATCACAGATGACTGGAATTTCCAGGTAAAAAGAGATTCCAAAAAGAGCATAATGAACAGACAGAATACCTGTCTCTTCTCTCTTTATTTCAAATACTACTTTCATAACTGTGACCTTTCTTCTCCCACCTATTTAGGCAAACGGAGGTAGCCCCTATGACTTTTGTCACAAATACAGATAGCATATAAACACAGATTATGGAGGTCAGGACAAGGGAGTTTCCTACCGCCCTGGATACTACCCTCCCATTAGTACAAGATGGGTCTATGTAGATATGAGGACTGGGTGGAGGGAGGGTAAATCAAAGCTGGGAGTCTAAAGATAAATGATTACACTTCATCTGTAACCTGGCTCCTAGGTGATCTCACCGAAAACATTCCAAATCGATGCATGTCATTCTTGTCCTCCAAGATAGGAAAGCAGACTCCATAAACCATACTGGAGTACTACTGATCGAAGAGGAGGGAAAAGTCCAAGGCTGAGTTAACAATTTGAATTTTACATCTCTCTATATTGAGATTCTTAATGCAAAACATATAATAGGATATAGAGTTAGAACAACGTTTTATGTCTTCATATAATCATTTCTAGGCAAAAAGATCTAAGCAGTAACCTTGAAGCCTAGACTTAAACTTCCGTGGCTCCCTTTGTGCTCTCTAAGCCTTTAATGATGGGAGCAGATTTCTGGCCACTGCAGGGAACACAGGACACTGGGAACAGCAGCAACACTGCTTGAAAGATAATGAGCAGAAAACTTCCTAAGACCAAGGACGTGAGAAGGAAAGAAGGGAGGGCAGAGAGAAGGTGGGAGGAAGAGGAGAAGAAAGATGAGAGAAGAAAGAGGGAGAAAGGAAAGAAATAATAAATGAATCTAACAAGTTCCATTCATCTCAAGGATTATTTATGTAAAACATTGAGCTGAAGGAGCTCTGAGAAATAGCCCTTCCTCTCCCACTGGCCTTTGGGGGTTGTCTTATCAACTAGCTGAGAAACATGATGCTGACCTCTACGAAACAGGATGCTGGGAGAATCCTCGATTCCAGACAGCAGGCTACATGAGTGCCCAGGGCCACTTCTGGGGGTAGCAAGCTGCAAACAGGTGATGTGAGTCTTTGATATTCTCCTTGCTCCCTTTATGTAAAATACCTTCTAGTTTTCTCCTCCTGCTTGGGCAGCCCCCATTGGAAGAGACAGAAGTGGCATGAAAGGCAGCTAGGAGTGAGTGTGTGTGTGGATGGGAGGTGGGAAATAGCCCCATTCCTGGACATGGGCTCAGCAGTGTTTATCCTGGGCAGGCCAGATGTCAAAGACCTCTCTAGTCTTCCAAGGGCAACAAGGATCAGAACTCATGTCATGTGTGACAAAAAGGAACTTTATCTTTTACCAGGTTCTCCTTCCAGGTTCCTCTGAGAATCCTTGAGGGCTGTTCGCCCACTCCCACCTCTGCACCAGCTGCTGTCTGTCCCCCGGGAGTGGCAGAGAGCGAGGCCAGCCCAGCTCTCAGCAGGTCACCTCTCCCATCTCATAACCACCTTCCCAGGCTGCTGCCAGGCTTCCTTTTCTGGTTTACTTCAGCCACCCACGCATACCCGTCCCTGAACCCTTCAAAGCCGCAAAGATCAGAGGGCTCGGGCTAACAGAAGAGAATTACAACATAGAAAACAGTATTTTCCCAGAAGAGAATTGGGCTCCCAAATCCTCCTCCTTCCCCAGGTTGCATCTGTTCTATGTCACTTAGAATCATAAATTTTACCTTCCTTGGTTCATAACTCCTTTTGCAGAATTACAGTGGGCAGACCCAAATCCCTTTGTCCCAGGGAAGGCCTTGGGCCTCTGCAGGTGATGCCAGCCTCACCACACCTTTGATTTGCATCTGCTAACACGTAACAGAGAGATGGAGAGACTGAAGACGCTGAGAAGGAGGAGATGAGAAAGATCCGGTACGAAACATCAGCACTCTGCTCTAGGGCTCAGAACTCTCCTAATAGTAACATTATAGCTTTATTTTATTTATAGAACAACATTTCTCCATAATAAGTTATCTCCTTACAAAAAAAACTGAAGGACTATCAGTTGAAATTTTAACCAAGCTGCAATTTTTGTAACATGAGGCCATACAGTATGTTCTTTTTAGGAAGATGCTAGGCCCGCCTTATCCCTGAAGAAAAAAGAACATGGTGAGACTGCCTTGTTTACCGAGATTGCTAAGATAATAAATCGATATTATGAGTCCCATTTTGGTGTGTCTGAGTGAGAATCTATTGAAGCAGAAGGGACATTATGGGAAAAAAGCTTAGGAAGTGAATTAGATTTTTCGTACCCGGAGTAGGAGCTATTCAGATAGCAGAAAAATCCTATGAAGTCACTCATCAGGCAGCAGTGCAGCGAACACTGAAGACAACTCTTGTTTCAGATGAGAGGATGGTCCAGGACAGCTCTGTGACTGCAGATGACTGCATGTCATATTCCAGATATCAGAACTATCGAATAACTAATGTTCAAGGGTTTAGAGCCCAGAATGAACATTCTAGAGTACAAACTGCCTTTGACTCAACATTATCAAAAACCAGAATTTTAAAATGTCATCACATGTTGGATGTACACCAGGGCCACACGATATAGTGATGTTTGCTTATGCCAGAGGCTTTCTGTGGGTATGAGACATTCCCGACACCAGTCACCACTGAAAGGCCAAGTCAGAGATTAGACACATATTTAAGGTAGAAAAGCCACAACTGGTATAAAAATAAAACAAGAAGACTGGTAGTAAACAAAGTTCAACAGAGTACAGTTGGCCCTTGAAGAACAGCATTGAACTGCGTGGGTCCACTTATACGCGGATATTTTTCAATAGTAAATACCACACGGTTGGTGGTTGGTTGAATCTGCAGATGCTGAGGAACTGAGGATACGGAGAACTGACTATAAATTATACATGGATTAACCTCCGTGTTGTTCAAAGATCAAGTGTAATTGCAACTAAAGCAGCTCTACTAGTAGATAGGTCTTAAAGGGCCAAAGACCCTTTGGTAGACAGGGATGTCTGAAACTACAAGCACTTGTTGGAGAGCATTTCAGTAAAAGGCAACCTCAAGGTAAAAGTGTCAGGTTGGCAAAAGGCCATTGGCACAATGACAATAGCTTTTGAGGAGAAGAATGACACGACATCAACGGTTTTCTTTGGAGGATTAATCTAGTGGTAATCAGCACAGTGAATTGAAAGAGGATGGGCAGGGGTGGATTCAGGTTCTGTGCATCTGAAGTTAATACCAGCTTAAAGAGGGTCTGGGCCCTCTTTAAGAAAAAGAATACAGACTTAAGAATACAAAATTGCTAGGGCTAGTCCCAGAGACCTTGAACGGGCCCATGCCTACAAGGAGGCCTGAAGGTTAAGCTTCCTTACCTTCACAATAAGCTACCTCAGGGGTGACAGCTAAAGCCACTAATGCCATCACCCCCATCTATCCAGCACCCACACTAGAAACCTGGGAGTCATCTGTGATCCTTCCTGTTATTTTCTCTTCAGTCACCAAGCCATGCCCATTTTATTTCTTGAATGTTTCTCAAATTCATTTCCTTCTTAATTTTTCCTGCCAATACCTTGGATCTAGCCATCACCACCTCTTACCTACTCCATTGCAAATAGCCTCCTAACCAGTACCCTGTTTCCACTTCTGTTTACCTCCCAGAAATCTATCCTTCACCCAACCACCCAGAATACATCTATCTATCTAAAAGGTAGATCTACAATTTCACAGTTCTGCTGAGTACCCTTCAGTAAGGCCCCCTCAGAAGAAAGCCCAAGCCTCCTTAGCATGACAAGCAAAGCCTCCATGACCTGCATCTCTCCACCCGCAGCAAAACTTCTCACAGTATCAACACCTTATGGCCTATATAGTTCCTTGCAAACACCTTGAAAGTTTTCATTTCCAAGCTTTTGGTTCCTCGCTGATCTCTTAGCTTGGAATCACCTCCCTTTCTCCTCATCCCTCCGTCTTTCTTTACCTTTCTTAACCAGGCTCACCTTCTCCTGGAGGCCTTCATCAATACCCAGCCCTCCACACCAACAAGCCGGTCAGGTGCCCTCTGTAATCTCACATGAGAGCTCCACCAGGTACTCAGCACACTATGTTCAAAGGACTTGTTTATAACCTGGCTTTCCTTCTCCTCTCCAGCTGGTGATCTTCTTGGGGGTAGGAGACATGTCTAGTTAATTTTTAGCAGAATGTAGGTCCCTGGCACTTAGCAGAATGTAGGGCCTCACTACATTTTTTGAAATGAATGAACTAATTAATGACTAAATCAATCACTATATGAGCCATTCTCTGTGACAGAGTACAGAGAGACAAGAGAGTAGAGAACTTAGTGCTGGGCTATGCCCAAGATTGTAGGTGGAAGAGAGAAAGGAAGGCAATTAGGCATAGGCTAGTGGGAATAATCAATCAGAAAAGGAGGAGGATCAACAGGAATTTCTGGGTCATCTTCTTTCTTCTTATCATTAAGTTTCTACAGTGAATGCATATTACTTTTTAAATTAGAAAAAGGAGTTTATTAGAGTACAGGCTAAGCTGCTTAACAAAAAAAGACCCCCAAATAGAATGATTAAAATACAGTATAAGTTTATTTCTCTCTCATGTAAAGATCCAGAGGTGATCTGTCCCAGGCTGGTGGAGAAGTACTGCTGTCCTCAACATGCCAACCCTGCCAACTTGACCACCAATTTCCAAGGCTGCTTTTCTAAGGAAGAGTGAGAACAAAACAGGAAAGACAGGACAGTTAGCTCTCAGAGAAGCAGGAATTTGCCCCCAGCTTATGGCCAAATACCCACATCCAGCTGCAAAAAAAGACTGAGAATTGTAGTCTCTAGTTGGGCACCCATATGCCCAGCTAAAACTCGGGAGAGTTTTATTCATTAAAAGGAAGAACAGGAAAGGAATACCAGGGACAGCTAGCGTTCTGATGTAATGTTCTGTTCTGTTTGTTTTCTGTAAAAGAGAGAGAAAAAGAATGTTTTAGTAAAGTATTGTAGTAGAAACAGAAGGAGAAGCCAGATTTCAAGGGATTAAGAGTTTTAGGTAGTGAAAAAATGAAGATAAAAAGTGCAGATCATTTATTCAAGTTTAACAGTAAATGGAAGAAGAGAAATAGGGTGATGACTTAGAAAGAATTACAGAGTCAAACCAGGTTTTGTTTTTGTTTTGTTTTTCTTGAAGGAGGAATACCTGTGCTTGTTTGAAGATGTCAGTGGAAAGAAAGGTCAAAAATGCTGGAGAATGCCTAAAACTAGTGATTTAAGCCTTGGTAAATCAGAAATCTGCTGCTGAAATTGAAGGAAGGATGACAGGACCGTACAGAGTACCTTGATATTGAAGTGGGGAGGAAGGTGGATTGGGAAGTTGACACTTCCCACCAGCTCTCCAGGGTCTCCTGCTCTAGAGCCCCAAGCTCCAAAGTTTCCTGTCCCTAATCCTACCCAAACATACCTCCCCCCAACATATTACCTGTGACCCATTCCTCCTCATTTTCTACTTTGCAAAGTCAATGAATCAGCTAGACAAGAGTATCAACAAAGGCTTCAAGGGACACCCTGCCTACTGTTCACTTCTTGAATTCATTTATTTATACATTCTTAATTTCATACATAAACATCACCTTCTACATTCCTAGGGATATGAGGCAACAAGACAAAATCCTTGCCTTCATGGAGTTTAACTTTGAGGACAACATGTACATTTCACAATAACCTTCTGAAGACAATGCTCAGCCTCCGCAGCCCCACCCAGTTACTTTAAGAGTGAAATTTCAGGGAGGGTATGAGATGGGGCAACAGTATGACAGATGCCTCTCCAGTCACACTGAATACACACCAGTCCCTTGGTAGCTGGAAGAATACAGATCTAGGTAATAAATCCATGGAATGCATACATGGAAAACAGAGATAACAAAACCTGTCCATCTTGAAGACATGTTAACAAGGTAACCTAGCCTCTAGGTAGGACCTTACGTGGCCATAAAGGGCCAATGGTTTTCCCACATTGATTTTCTGCCAGCAGCATATGCTTCCCTCCCTCTATTCTTCTCATCACATTCCTGCCCCACTGTTTGCTTTTCATTTTCTCCATGCTCTCCTGCCTATGATCACCTTCTGATTTGTGTTTCAGCTCGATAAACCACTTCTAATCTCTGCCAAGCAGTAGAGGGTACAGGTGAAGAACACAGACTCTTAAGTGAAAAGGCTTGAGTTAGATTCTCAGTCCTTGAGCAATTAACATCTCTCAGCCTCAGCCTTCTCATCCGCAAATGGAGATAATAATACCTACCTTGTGGCCTGCTTCTGAGAATTAAAGGGGATGTCCCTGTAAAGTCTTCACAAAATGTCAGCACCTGATGATCACAAATAAAGGTTACTTATTATTATGTGACAATGCGACCAGATAGAGCAGCAGATGTCAGCCCAAAGCCTGACCAGTTCAGGCTATTGGCTGAAGTTTAAAAAAAAAGTAATAAAAGAGCATTAAATACTGGGATGAATTACACATCCCTTCTGGAATAGCCTTCTACTATGTAGACCTAGAATGAACCAGGGGCCGGAAGAACAGTCCGGTTTAAACAGCAGTCAGCCTTGCTAGGGCCTCTGGGGTTGGCCTTAATAATAGTAATAGGAAATGCTGAGTCATCCTGCCCCTGGAGTGGGGTGGGGACTGAAATCCTCTGTGGCAGGCCTCCCAGCAGAACCTTCCAGGGCCTACGTCCACTCTGATCTCCTGACCCACTTGCAGCCGACCTTTTCTTTGTCTCAGCCCTATTTATGCTCTCATCTCTCACCCACTGATCCAACTGGTTATTTTCCTTCCGTAGGCACAAGCCTCCCGACCTCAGTTCTTGAGCCACAGCCAAACGGGCAGGTGCTCTTATCTAGGGATTTCCACCTGCTAATTAGGGGAGGCCCTGAGCAGAGAAAGGTGCTAACTTTCCTCCTGGGAACATGGCTCAGGTTTTTCCTTTAAAAGAGTTAAATGAGAGGAAGGAGGGAGCAAATTTAAAAACCTGCTCATAGTGGAAATGGATGAAAGTGAAGGAAAGGGAAAAAGTTCGATGTGTTTTGCAGAAGACAGATGAGTGCAACTACTTTATTAATTTCCTAATTCTATCTGTGCAGTCTGAGGGTGCTGCCAGACTTATAAAGGTGGCTTGCCATCTCCTGTTAAAAATTCTCCCCATAATAAATATCAGTTTTGCTAACTAACTGACCCTTGCTTTATGTGGTAGGCCTGTGAGATGAATGGTTGGTTTGGGTTTTCAGGCTGCAAAGCTCTGCGACAGACTGCAGATGCCCAGAGTTAGAGAGCTGGTCAGCACTCTATAAAAGAAGCCACACGGGAAATGAATTTCAGCATCTTCACTTACCGGAGAACTGTACTGGCAAAAACGCCTGCCTTTGAAGTCCTGAGTGTATGGCTGCCAGCCCCATGTCCCCTTCTAGGCCCTCACTTCCTATTTCCTCGCTTGTGAAATGCGGGGTGGTTAAAAGTCTCAACACACGAGGTCTGTGCGGCCACCAACGCCTCCATTCTCCCCAGTGCGTCTCTTGCAACCCTGACCACAGCCCCTGCAAGTGGCAGCACGGGGGGAGTGGCTGGCAGGTCCGAAGAGCAGCAACCACCAACTCTGCCACTTCCTTCCCTCTCGGGTTCCAATCTCTGATAACTGTCCACTGCCCCCTGCCCCCACCACCTGGCTGTGACTTCTTTCTCCATGCTGATCACCAAGGGTGGCTGAGCACTTCCCACCTGGCCGCTCCACGCATGACCCTCCGAAAGGGCCACTGAAGAGGATGCCTTCCCTGCAGAGAGAGAGGGTGCCGCTCTCGACAGGGGACGTGCACCCCACTCTGCTCTCCGCCTCACAGAGGCCACTCTGTCGGCCAGCGCTTTAAAAGACTCGCCATCGGCCCACTAAGTCCTAAAGTTCCGACTTCAACGTTTCTGCCAAAGATCAAGTCCTCAATTTCATTCTTATTCACATTTGTCTGCAGGCTGCTTTTTTTTCGGGCCCTGGGTCTGTGTGTTCATATTAATTCTTTTGGTGGTACGTGAAATGAACCGACACGAATTCTCTTATTTAGTTTGATTTTTCTTTTTTTTTTTTTTTTGGACTGCTTGTGGGATGTTAGTTCTCCGACCAGGGATCGAACCCAGGCCCTCGGCAGTAAAAGCACAGAGGCCTAACCACTGGACTGCCAGGGAATTCCCTTATTTAGTTTGATTTTTGTTGTGAATTATTACTGAGAAATGGGACAGAATCACGGAAGGAGAAATACTTTTTAACTGTTAAGGATTATACAAATGATCATTTTTATTCACATTTTCTGATTATAAAACTACTATATAATCATTTTACAAGATATGACAAGCCCAGGAAAGTTTAAATCACCAAGATAAAAAAGCACAATAATCTCAACACGCCACAGTAATAACTGTCCACAGTTTGATATATTTCCTTCCAATCTCTTTTTCCTACAATTTTTAGTGGGAATAGGAGGCCTGTTTTTATTAAAAGCACTCTTCAGCCAAGAACGGGCGCTGTGCTAGGAGAGTGACATATATATTTGCTTGCATTTCCAGCAACTTGGAAAGATAGGTGTTGCTGAAATTGTGGAAACTGAGCCCCAGGAAGATGAATTAGTTCAAAGCCACATGTCTTACTCCCAGAGCAAAATTTTCTAAGACGTAGACTCCAAACTGAAGCCTTTTAGTCAGTTTTATGGAGAGAATGAAATGATGAGAGAGGAATGTGGGAAGATTGATGCTATTCTTTTTTTTTTTTTTTTTAATTTTTTGGCTGCACCACGTGGCATGTGGGATCTTAGCTCCCCGACCAGGGATCGAACCCACCCCCCCGCCCCCGCATTGGAAGCACAGAGTCTTAACCACTGGACCACCAGGTTGATACTATTCTTAGAGACTGCACAGTCAGATCTATCCAGTTTATTATGAAATCTGACCTACTGAAAGAAATTTCTTCATCTATATATAGTCATTTTAAAAAGAGATTTATTTCTTTTTGAATCCAAAACATCACTGCTTGTCACTGTAAGCTGACTAGAAAGAAGTGGAGCGATACCTCTGAAATTGCAAAGCAGCTCAGCTGGAAGTGTGTACACTAAAGGAATAAAGAGAGTAAATCTTCAGCAGTTTGGGCCGCAGTCAACACAGCACGGGCCTGGGCAATGTCTTGGCTGCCAGGGACTGCCAGCTGCAGATAAAGTCACGGCAGTGGGGTCCCAGGCTATTGGCCAGACATGAATAATGACAGTGAGGACAGAAATGTAGTTGGAGTTCTGCTAAAAACATCTGGGCTCAGATAAAAATATATATTTAGTAGTTCCTGTGCTAGCCCACTACCAGCTTTGGGGCATTAAATAAAGTACAAATAAGACATGGCTTCCTTCATGTGCAGCAGCATGGATGGACCTAGAGATTATCTTATTAAGTGAAGTGAGTCAGAGAAAGACAAATATCATATGGTACCACTAATATGTGGAACCTAAAAAAATGATTTAAATGAACTTATTTACAAAACAGAAATAGACTCACAGACATAGAAAACAAACTTATGGTTACCAGAGGGGATAGCTGGGTTGCGGGCAGGGCCGGGGATAAATTAGGAGTTTGGGATTAACATATATACACTACTATATATAAAATAGATGCACAATAAGAACCTACTCTATGGCGCAGGAGACTATACTCAATATCTTATAATATCCTATAATGGAAAAGAATCTGAAAAAGAATATCTATCTATCTATCTATAAAAAACAGAATCACTTTGCTGTACACATGAAACTAACACAACATTGTAAATTAACTATACTTCAATTTTTAAATGTTTTTATTCTTTTATTTTTTGGTTTTTTTAAAAATTGGAATATAGCTGATTTACAATGCTGTGTTAGTTTCAGGTGTACAGCAAATTGAATCAGTTATACATATACATATATCTACTCTTTTTTAGATTCTTTTCCCATATAGGCCATTACAGGGTATTGAGTAGAGTTCCCTGTGCTATACAGGAGGTCCTTATTATACTTCAATTTTTTTAAAAAGGATTAAAAAAAAAAAAAGAAGAAATGGCTTCTTTGCCCACAGGAGTTTCATTCATTCAACAAATATTTACTGAGCACTTACTATATGCAAAACACTGTATATGCTGTTTGGATACATCAGTGAACAAAACAAATATAGATCCCTGCCCTGTGGAACTGATGGTTCAGTAGGAAAAGATAGACAACAGACAGTAAACATAATTGAGGCAAGTTGTGCAAATTCCACAGCTTTCCATGGTTTGGGCATGAAGAGCAAGACTTACTGGCGAAGCTCACAAGTGAAAGGTCAACAAAAAGACGCTCATGGTCCCTCAATCTGCTATTCACATGAAATCAATTTGTTTTCAATGTTAGGGTTTGCTTTCCCTCTTTCATTTTATTTTATTATTATTTTTAAAGTTAGTAAGACTTTCCATTGTTCAATATATTTAGAGAAGTGTCACCTCCATCTCCGTCTTCTCAGGCCCTTTTTCCTGCCCCTTCTAGGAAACCATTTTTACTAATTTTTGGCTTAACACTCCGAGACTTTAATTTGGGGCAAAAATAAGCAAACATTCTTATTTCTCCTCCTTTCTTACATAAAAGATAGTGTTCTATACCTATCTTTTATCTATCTATCTAATCTGTGGTTCTGAATCTTGCTTTTAGGGAGCATTTCTTCTCATTCCTTTTCTTTTTTAACAGCTGCTCTGTTTTTTATGTAACAAGTCCCCTACTGATGGATATTTGGATTGTTTATAATCTTTTGCTACTATAAATAATGTCAGAATGAATAACTCCCTGCACAGAGTCATGAATTTATCGAGATTCCTAAAAGTAGAACTGCTAAGTCAACAGGCAAATGGCATAGGTAGCTTTATTAGTTAATTCCAAATTACTCTCTCTAGAGGCTGGACCATTTTGCACTCCCAACAATTAGGACAGCACCTGCTTCTCCACAGCCTCAATCACAGAGGGTACTATCAAACTTCTTGAGTTTTGCCAATCAGATAGGTGAGCATTCGTATTTTAAAATACTTATTAATTCAATTTCCTCTTAATATAAGCAAGACTGAGTAGCTTTTTAGCTATGTAAAGACCATTTTCTTTTCTTTCTTCTTCTTCTTTGAAGAGCCTATTCCTATCTTTAGTCCACTGTGCCTCTTTTTCAGGGCTTTCCTGAGTATTCTTGCTTGGAATCAACTTTTCTGAGTCCAGAAAAAAAATAAATGGCCACTTTTAACACCATCACAATAAATGTACGTATTAGCTTGGGAAGAACTGGTGTCTTCCTGACGCTGTGCTGTCTAATCCAAGAACGTGGCATGTCTCCCTATTTGTTCAACTCTACTTTCGTGCTTCACCAGAGTGCTCTGAAATTTTCCTCCTAGTTGTTTTGCACATTTCTTTGTACTCATCTGGCAAAACCACAACAGGATGCAGCTGAACTGAACGTGGCTGACTGGTCTTACTTTACATTTATTACCACAAACCTCAAGTGTTGCCTTCATGCTCCTAGGCAGTCATACTGTCCTTCAGTCTCCGGCTCTCCCAAACAGCTATTCATACCCTCTCCTCTCTCCTCCCACATCCTCATTCAGCTGATTGACTTGTTTTCTACCTCACCGAGAAAACAACACAAAACAAAAACTCGGAAGAAATCAGAAGAGAACTTATGCAGCTTTTCCATAGGATAATAATGCCAGCCTCCCGAATTCAAATCTATCCACCCACCCTCCCTCTGGGAAAAAAAAAAAAAAAAAGGTACAGATTAATAAAAAGAGAGAGAGAGAAGCTTGCACCTTCAGAATACCTAGGAGGCAGAATAATGCGGAATGCAATTTAGATGTAAATGGGAAAGCAGAAATCCGGAGCAGCAGTCACTCAGAGTTTCCCCGGAACATCAGACTTGTGAGAATTAACGTGGAAGAGAGGAGAGAGCAGCGGGTTCTCAGGGATAGCAGAACCTAAATAACATCAGCTGGGGTTCCCCACCAGCAGGAGAGTTGGGGGGGGATCAGATCTAAGACTGTGAGCTGGTTCACTCTCCTCCACTGGGCTCACCAGGGAAGGGCTGACCTTACCCAAGTGTGTGTGCTCCGTCTTGACCACTGCAAGTAGACTGGAGGATGCCTGGTCATGGCAGGGTCACAGCAAGAACGAGGGCTCCCTCATCACTCCATGAGAGTGCAGGGGATGTGTGAGGGCTTAGTTTCCATGGCCGAGGCCTCTTTTAAATTCAGTTGAGGGGGTTGAAGTCCTAGAGAATTGACAGTCACACTGGGAAAACAAGACAAACACCAAGCAATTAATAACCAAGACAGAATGATACAGCTTATATTTACGCACTGATATATCTGTTAAATCATTCAGTAGAGACAATTCAGGAATAGTACAGTATATAATAAGGTGCTAAACATAGGGTACATACAAAAGATGCTTGAGAATGGACAGATGTCCTGAGCTGGTCATGGATATCTTGATGAGAAGTGGTGGCCTCAAGCTAGATTTTGATCTCTGGCATAAAGACTGTTAAGGTGGCTTTTGTCAAATGGACCTAAAAATGAACAAGATGGAGGGTGTATATTGGTGACCATAACGTAGCTGATGGACACGTTTCCAAAGAAGGTCTCAATTTAGCCAGCAGAGGGCAAGAGAACACAGAAACCATTCCAGGATTTATGATCTTAGAAATGTTTGGAATTGAAGGACTGTATAGGTGTCTTTGCAAAAGCAAACAACAAAAACAATCACAAATGTGGCTCTTTTGAAACAAATATATTTTAAAACTGCATGTCTAAAGCAGAGACTTATTACTGTTGATGCTGCAACAAATTTACTCTTTTATAAAACGTCAGACTTTCTTTAAATGATGCATGCATTTCTTTATAAATCCTTAACTGCTTGACAAAAATATGAGAATATATCTGAATACGTGACCTAACATTTTAAGAAACACTTTCATTTGAAGATCCCATAAAAATGATAGTCTCTAAAAACTTTAATAAGCCTACATAGCAGTGATTAATTTGATAAGTCTCAGAAATAGATTTATCTGAAGAACATGATGCTATTGTAAATACAGCATGTTTGTTAAAACGGGCTAACAAATGTCAAAACGTTAAATGGGTATTTATTAAAAACAAACATGTTTAATCTACCAGGTAAGTAAGAGTGGAGGTGGGAGGAGTGAGAGGAAGAGCTCCCCCTTCCAGCGGATAGACGGCAAGAGCAGGCTTAGACCTCAGCAAAATCCTGAGGCCATTGGCCATGTGTCTGCTCTCTCCAGGGTCCATCAGCTCTCCTCGTGTTGCAAAAACTATACTTAGTATTCAAATGAAGCTTCAAGCCCACAGATTCCAGACCCAGTTAGAGAAATTGCAGCAAAGTTCCTCCAGGTGTTTAAAATGTGCCATCCACTTAATTTGGGGATGGTAGGAGAGTATAAAATCCCCTGGGTTGGAAGTCTAGAAACCAGGCTTCTGGCTCTAAGGTGGAGATTATCTGGGTAAACCACTGAACCTCTCTGGTCCATAGTATTTTTCATCTACAAAAGAAAGGTGTGAGGCCAGGTGACCTCAAAGATCCCAACTAACTCACAGATCCCAAGATTCTGTTCATTTTGTCCCCATCTTACATTTCCCCATCTCAGTTAACACTTGAGCTAATAAGAGTGTAAGACGCTAGTCTCTGCACAAGCAAATATGTAATTTAAGAAAGGACTCTTGAAGACCCTGAGAAAATTAATCTCTACCAATAGAATTTCAGACCTGAAAGCAGGATATAAGGAAATTCATTTTATTTTATTTTATATGCTGGGTGGAGGATTTTGGTGCCTTTCAAACCGCGTTTTTAGAGGCCAGCTTCAGCTTGGATATACAGGCTGCTTTTACACATCCCTGAATCTTACTGAACCATAATCCTTAGGGCTCTTAGGTCGCTGAGCAATCGAAGTAGCAACTAAGAGAATGAATAGAAGGTAGGACAGCCAGCTCTAATACTCCTGTAGGCTGTGGTGTGAGGACGCATGATCTCCTACCCAGACATTAGACCATCTGTAGTGGCTGCAATGTATTCGGCTCTAATTAACAGAATAGTCAACCACAGAAGCTTAACCCATAAGGAACAAGAAATTCAGAGCTAGCTCTTCCAGGGTGGTCAGCAGCTCAGTGGTTTCATCCAGAGAATTAACACCTGATGGTCACCAGATGTCTGCCAGGTTCGAGGCATCCCAGCCTCACATACCAGCTCTATAAGTAGAGAGGGATGAGTGGGCAAATTTAACTTTCTTCTCCTGCATCTCTTGTTCTTATCAGGGAGGAAAATCTCTCCCCCCACCCCACCCCCTGACTCCCTCTTATATTTCATTGGCCAGAACTAGATCACAGTTATTTTTCACAGTTCTAGAGGCTGGGAAGTCCAAGATCAAGGTACCAAACAAATGCAAAATCCTCAACAAAATACTAGCAAACCAAATTCAACAGCATTATATAAGGATCATACACACCATGATCAAGTGGGATTTATCACTAGGATGCAATGATGAGTCAACAATCACAAATCAATAAAAGTGATATACCACATTAACAGAATAAAGGAGAAAAGTCATGTGATCATCTCAATCAATGCAGAAAAAGCATTTGTTTTTTTCGATTTTTATTTTATATTGGAGTATAGTTGATTTACAGTGTTGTGTGAAAGCATCTGTTTTACAAAGGCACTAATCCCATTCACGAGGGCTGTGCCTTCATAACCTAATTATCTCCCAGTGACCCTATTCCAAATACCATCACACTGGGGACTGGGGCTTCAACATATGAATTTGGGGGGAAACAAACATTCAGCGCCTACCAAAGGAGTTTTAACATATTTTGTTTTCCGCTCTATTGCTTAGCTTATTGGGTTTCTCTTGCACTTCAGCTGAAAGTAGTCTCTGCGTTGAATAAGCAGCCAGATTATTCCCAGGGAAGTGATTGGGAAAATTTCCTCGGGAAGACTTTCTTGGCAGACAAACAAAAGGCATCCTGTATGTTTCTGCAGCAGCCCGACAGAGAGCAGCACTGCACTGCTCACTCCCTCCTGGGGACGGAACTGTACCAACTGTCAAATTAATTTCTTTCTTCTTTCTTGAAACTCACAACGCAGTTCATTCTTGGCTTCTATCTATTCAAGAGTTTAGAGCCAGCACCTTAGACAAAGGGACTTTAATTGCATGCTGATAAAATGTCAAAGCTATTGTGCATAAGGTAACTGTGCATTTTTTTTAAAAAAAACAATGCCTTCAGGATTACAAGAGAGATTTGCCCCTGTGAGTGAAATCTCATTTATAACTCATCAAAAAGTCTTCAACCTATGAGCAAATTCTCCACTGTAAGCCATTAGACTGTATCTTTCTACCTTTCAAATTGCACGGTAATACAGTACACTAAAATGAGTAGTCGGCAAATTTGGTTAACCTATTTTTAACTGTGAAAGCCTTAATGATGAATAACGGTCATTGTTTGGGAAAGTTGCTTATTTCACAGAACACAGCTGCTGTGCCTCATGTTAAACCATGAGGAGTACACCAGAAGGTCACCTTCTCTAACCATCTTTCTTTAAAAAGAAACACCCAAAGACAACAAGGCCGTGGCTTGACTTTCAAGGTTATCCAATGAGATAAAGAGGTGCTCTAGGTTAAGTCAGAGATACTCAACCAAAGCACGGTACCACTACTGGTACCCAGACAATTGCTAACACTTAAAATACAGAATCATCTCCCCAAAGGGAAGTTTTTGTTTCTATTGGGGTAAGACGCTTTCTTTGAAGGAGTGATTAATGAGAGGCAAGATATAAAAGGTCTAACGCATTTGTCACTATCCTTAGTATTTAAGTGATAAGGCAAAAATGTGTATATATACATATACATACATACATATACATAAAAGTAGATATTTCTATTTGAGGTGATAAAGTGCCCTTCAGTCACCTAGCTTACTTTTCAGTCGAACTGACTCTTCCTGATTTCAACAAAAGAGTTCATATACATCTCAGTTCTAAAAAACCTATTCAACAAGTCTGAAGTTACCAAACAAAAAAACACAAATACCCCAACATTCTCATTATCAAATCACAAGCCTTTTAGCTACTGGAGTTCTTTCATTTGCAGCTTGCAGCTCTTGAAAACCTCTAATTCCTCTGTTACACTCTCCAGGGTACGCAGACATTGCCTCATTATTTTGGTTAATGGTGATTGCAAATGAACCCTTAGGTCACATAAGTATGCTCACCACTGCTTTAAAGAAACCCTGTGGCATGTCCTCGTATAGCTAATGACGCTTCCTACTCACACGTGTGTGTTCCTAAGCTTGTCAGGGGCTGTAGCTGAGCAACTAGAAGCTAAGTTGTAACTGCCAATGCAAGATAAATGTTCAAATAAACTTCTTTATTGAAGTTTAGCATACTTGCAGAAAATTACAAAAATACTGAGTACAGGTCAATGAAAAATTACTATCACAGGGCTTCCCTGGAGGTCCAGTGGTTAAGACTCCGTGCTTCCCATGCAAGGGGCACGGATTCAACCCCTGGTCAGGGAACTAAGATCTCACATGCCATATGGAATGGCCAGAAAAAAAAAAATTACTATCAGGAGGAGGGATAAATTAGGAGTTTGGGATTAACATATACACACTACTATATATAAAATAGATAACCAACAAGGACCTACTGTATAGCACAGGGAACTATACTCAATATTATGTAATAACCTGTAAGGGAAAAGGATCTGAAAAAGAATATATATATATATATATATATATATATGAATCACTTTGCTATACACCTGAAATTAACACGGCATTGTAAATCAACTATACTTCAATAAAAAATTTTTAAAATAAGTTCCCCAGCAACTAACAAAAAAAGAAGAATTACTCTCAAGGAAATTGATCAGAGAGAACTTTCGTGAAGGAGCTGGCAGCCTACAGTAAAATGCTTTACAGGAGAGAGAGGCCAGTGAAGGGACTGCCATGAGACCAAAGTAAGACTGCTTGACACTCGTCCCCCAGAGACTGAAGAATACGGCAATTGGTACTTGATTCTCACCTGCGGGGATGTAAGGTGAGGGACTGGCTAGAGCTGCCAGAGCAAGAAAAGAGACATGCAGTGGAAGCAACGTTCCCACCAACGGTGGGCAAGGGTGCTTGTTTCCCATGGGCCAACTTGACATCACAGGGGGCCACCATGCTGTAATCATCCTCCTAAGACCCCAAAGGAACGCCAGTTGGGATGAGGATGTCAACAAAAAATTAATCAATAGTCAATCTAAAAAAGAAATGGAAAATTTTATTTGAGCCGACCTGAGGATTATAACCTAGAAGGTGGTCTCTCAGAGAGCTCGGAAAACTGTTCTGAAGAGGTAAGAGGGGAGGTCGGTATAAATGTGACTTTGGTGAAGGGGGTACATGCAACCAAGCATATATCTCGGTAGAAGGTCACTGCTACTCAGGAGGAACAGACATCTTAGTTAATGTCTTAGTGCTTTTCTAAGTACAGGAAGATGCAAGAATCCAGATTCATGAAAAATTTCTCCTGAAAATATCTCACTACCTGAGGGCCAGTTCTGTCAGTTTTCCTAAAGCACAAAGTGTTTGAATTCTTGGGCAGTATTTTGGGTGACATGGAGAAGACTTTTAATTCAAGAGAGTGGCTAATGGCAGGTGACATCAAGTTCTCCCTGGAACTTCAAAGCAGGAAGATGAAAATGACAGCTTGGATACCTTAACCATCCTAAGAGTAGATAAAAGTATTTATTGAGTATAGTCTAGTCTAGGATTTCTCCACAAGATTCCTGAGCAGAAATAATCTGCCTCACTGATTATCATTTATCTACCTGGCCCTGTCACAACATACCTGGAGTCAAGGATTTCATTCCAGGGGCCTCACCTTTAGAGGCAAGTGGCCTCAAAGTAATATAAGAATTGTAAACAGGAGAGGGAGAAGATTCCAAGCCCTGACGCATGAATAAGTGGAAGGAACCTGGGATGTTGAGCCTGTAAGAGACTTAAGGGATGCATTTTGAGAGCTGTGGCCTGTCTCACAGTGGCAGTCATATGTGTGCTTCCAGATGGCACGCCAGCCACTGTGAGTGTTAGAGGGTGGCAAGTTTTGTCTTAAGAACCTTTGTGTCAAATTGACCCCAAGTTATCTTTTAGGAGAGATGGTTATCCTCAGACCTAACGCACGAGGCCATTCCCTTCTGGTGAGCTCCGTCTCCCTTGAAATGTCCAGTGTCAAGGAGAGAATAATTCTTCAGGCATGGAACTAGAACTCAAAGGTGGGCTGAGAAGCAGGCAAGGATGGAATTGCATATCTTAGGTCTTGTTCTCCTAGGTCTGCTTCTCAAGAAAGAAAAACATTCAGAATTGACTCCTGGGGAAGAATGGGAGGGATTCTGGCTTCTAATCCATAGTGAGTTTGGCCAGAATGGAAGAAAGAAATATTAGCAAATCTAAGCAGGTCAAATAGAATTTGATTTACTGATTTCAAGTTACTTTCAAGGCCCCCGAATTCCCATATTCCCTGTTGATATTACCAATTCGGAATTCCAAAGGAATATAGGGGTTTCTGGTCCCATGGCTCCTTGGTCTTTGGGGGTGAATAGTGGACAGTAGCAGAGCAGAGGCCCTGGAGTGTCAGAGAGAACCATATGTTCTTCTCATCTGCCACTCAACCAACTTCAAGATGTCGCTATTGAGACCTGTGGGAAACAATTTTGAAATATAAGAATGCAAGACCAAAACTCTTTGGCAAGTAATATCTTAAATCTCATCTAAGAACTCCTGCCTCCCACTTCTTGTCCTTGTTTTTCATAGCATCTGTAGCATATTACAAGAACTGGCATGAAAAATAAACTACTTTTATGCCCTTTAGAAGAATCATTTCAAAACCCGTGTGGTAGATTGATGTCAGTGATTTTATATGGACGATACACCATCATCCACCTCGTCTTTTGCTGCAAGGGTGACCCACCACTATTATCACAGGATCCTTGAGCTGTTTTATTTTAGTAATTTGTAGTGGTGATGAGTTTAAACTGATCCACTCAACACTCTCCTAATGAACACATATTGCAAGGCAGCCAGCTAAGCTTAGAAGTATAATCAATCCACGGAGGGGAGCAAATACCCATGGATAAAGAAACAATCATTATAAAGAACATTTATTGAATGGTTGGTATGTGCCAGGCCCCGATCTACTATTTTATTCACGTGTATAATCTCATTTCATCATCACAGTAGTCTAATGAGATAAGAGCTATCATTATCCCTCCTTGCTATGGATGAGGAACCCAAGGTACAGAGAGGTCAAGTGACTATTCCAAAGCCAAACAACTTGTAAGGGCTGCCATCCGGATGCTGCCCAGCCAGGCCTGTTATTTTGTATTCATTTGCACAGTAACATAATAATTCAGTGCTCCCGGTAACAGCACTTTCTGGACACAACCAATCTACTCCAATATATGCAATTCTAAAATTTCCCCAAATACCTACACCTTCTGCCAAGCATTCAGCCTTTTGAAAACAGAGTAACAGAGCCAGGCGAGTCTGACTTAATGAAAATCTTGAGAATGAGTTCAAGTTTTCTCATTAATATTTCTGAGCATGAGCTGATCTGTTTGACATCTTAAAATGACACTTGAAAGTGTGTGTTAAGAGCAAGTCCATTATGCTGTTTTTCTCTTTAAGACAAATGAAAAGTCCAGATATGTCAGTTGTGTACTGTCATTAAGTTCACTATTCAATTTCCTCTGAAGACAATATGTTTTTCCTGCCTTATAACACCCACTCTTCATTGCTAGTTTCAATGTTGGCAACATTTACATCAAATACCACCAGTCTCATTGCTCTGCCCACCCCTGAGATTTCATTCCTCCCAATTTGCCCCTCCCTCTGTCCATTTGACCCAGCTTGGGCCAGGAGAAGGGGTTTTGGCACATTTTAAATGAATTGGGACAAGTTATAGTTAAGAATCAAATTTCTGAAACAACAAAGTGGGCCTAAAAAAACAGGCCGTTAGGATCAGATTGCTACACTTAGGGTAGAGAGGTCTAGCTCTGAGAGAAATGGAAACTCGACAGGGCTTAATGTTTGTAGGACCAAGGGCCCAAGTAAAACTAAAAATTATTCTTTATTGGGCTGGTCAAGATTTTCTCCGAGCTGTATTGCAGTCTGAGACTTTTCCTACCCAAACTTCCTTCCTTTCCTCTCTCCTTTCACTGGTGTTAGACCTACTTTGTGGTCTGAAGGCTTTTCCTGCCCACTCTTGCTCCCTCTTCCCTGTATCTTTCACAGGCATCTCCCCAAACAAATCTCTTGCTCCTCTGACTCTGTCTTGGCATTTGCTTCCTGGAAAACTCAAACTGGCACAATATTATCCATTTAGTCAACAGTGTAAAGCACTGGTATTGCATTTTACTCATGTTACATCTAGGCCTACATAAAAACAAATTTTAAAATAATACGAATTAACATTGCAAACTATTCCTCGGCCACCATATGCGATTGCTGTGAATGCTGTGCTCTGGAACCACAGATTGGAACATGAGGAGAAGCAAGAACATGAACACACGGCACTACTGGAAAATGATATTTCATTGTGCGAGAATCTATTGCATTGAAGTTATCTGAGAGGAGGCATTCAACAGTTAATTTGTCTTCTCTTTACTACACATTTCTGCTACTCAAATCCTCATGCCAAAGCAGCATCCATCTCTAACGTCTGCTGTGGTAAAACACAGACCTTCAGGGCACCCAGATACCATCACCTTGTTTAAAAGCACTTTGGGCAAAAGTTGTGGATAAGTGTTTCCCTGGGTTCTGAACAGTATTAGTCACGAGAGTAGATGTGTAATGCTACACGTTGTACTACGCCAGAGCTGAGCTCTGGATCCCAGTGACAGGATACGGTGTGTTTTTAATAAATGTATGTTTTCTGTATCTGTGAAATACAGATGTCAAAAGCACAGGGCTCAGGACAGAAAAACCATCTTGCCTGGATCTAAGGATGGTGCTGATCCTTAAAAATGGCATCCAAAGGATGAAAAGAGGGGAGCAGCCACAGAAGCTCCTGAGCACAAGGGGAGCACCTGGTAGTCAAATGTTTCCAGCTGCACCTGCTCCTTAGCTTGCTCCAGGCTGTGGGAAAGCCAGGATAACAGGTACTTGGCAAAAATGTTTGCTGAGGGAATACGTGTGGAATCAATGAGCCCAGCCAATGCAACAGTCCCCTTGACATGGTATCTTCTTCCATGCTCTTCTTAACACTTTTCCACTCTTTCAAAAACCTCCTACACACCCTCTTCCTATGTGAACTCCTTGCTATTTAAGACATAGAAAAGCAACTACACCCTAATACTTAGCACTAGCTACATATTTGAAAGGCAGACTAATCAGAGTTCAATTAGACCTAAAATGAAGATTATTCTATACTCTAAAAGTTCTTAAAAGTAAAATTCTATATTTATTTTGATTTCATCATAAAAATTCCACTACAAGCCAAGACGGAATAACAGGGACCATATTTATTCTCTCACCTTAAACAGCTAGAAAAATGGACAAAATATATGAAACAACTATTTTCACACATTGGAGAAAAGGCAGAGCAGATCTACTATCTCTGAAAAAAAGGAAATAAACAAGGTCAGCCCTACAATTGTACCAGTTTACTGTCTGGAGGCAGTTTCCAGGCTGCAGTACAAAAGCAGGGAAGCCAAACAGACCACAGAAGTCTTGCTGGGTTGAAAAGCAGATATTGGCTAAGGCAAGTAGAATTTTCAAGACAAATGACCAGAAAGGAGGGAGTTCCTGAGAAAGAGAGAGCTCTGGAGATCTGCAGAGAAACACCCTCAAGTATCTGGCTGAGCTCTACTGTTTGCTTGTGTGAAAGGAAACTACCCAAGGCCAGGAAAAGACCCACTGGAAAAGCAAAGGCATAACAATTCCCAGAGCTCACACAGGGCTGGGAATGGTTTGTGTTGCACAAGCCTGAGTGGAAAGGTTTTTAATACATGGGGCATTATGAAGAATTATCAAAAGTGTGCCACCTTAGTGGGAGGGCTAAATTATTTCCTGACTGAAGGCAGCTCAGGACTTGCCCTGACAAAACTTAAAGGCAAAAGTTGAAAGGATCCAACTGACTCCAAGTAACTTAACTGTGTGCCGAAACAAAATCCAACACAATTTAAAGGAATACAACAAAACCAAACATTCAGAGATGTAAAATTCACAGTGTCCAACATCTAACCATAAATCACCATGCATGCAAAGAGGCAGGAAATATTATCTATAACCAAGAGAAATTTTGATTAAAAAAAACATAGAACCAGAAATGAAAAACATGATGGAATTAGCAAGGATGTTGAAACAGTTATTATAAATATGGTCAATATTCACGAAGGTAGAGGAAAACAGGACCATTATGAAGAGAGAAATGGAAGTATTTTAAAGGACCTAAATGGTGCTTTTAGAGATGAAAAATACAATGTCTGGATAGAAGATATACTAAATGAGATTAATAACAGGTATGATGTTGCAGAAGAAAAGATAACTGAACTTGAAGAAATAGCAGTAAAACTATCCATGGGAACCATAATTCAAAAAGAGTCATGTACCAAAATGTTCATTGCAGCTCTATTTACAATAGGCAGGACATGGAAACAACCTAAATGTCCATCATCGGATGAATGGATAAAGAAGATGTGGCACATATATACAATGGAATATTACTCAGCCATAAAAAGAAATGAAATGGAGTTATTTGTAGTGAGGTGGATGGAGTTAGAGTCTGTCATACAGAGTGAAGTAAGTCAGAAAGAGAAAAACAAATACAGTACGCTAACACATAGATATGGAATCTAAGGGAAAAAAAAAAAAAAGGTCATGAAGAACCTAGTGGTAAGACGGGAATAAAGACACAGACCTACTAGAGAATGGACTTGAGGATATGGGGAGGGGGAAGGGTAAGATGTGACAAAGTGAGAGAGTGGCATGGACATATATACACTACCAAACGTAAAACAGATAGCCAGTGGGAAGCAACCGCATAGCACAGGGAGATCAGCTCTGTGCTTTGTGACCACCTAGAGGGGTGGGATAGGGAGGGTGGGAGGGAGGGAGATGCAAGAGGGAAGAGATATGGGAACATACGTATATGTATAACTGATTCACTTTGTTATAAAGCAGAAACTAACACACCATTGTAAAGCAATTATACTCCAGTAAAGATGTTAAAAAAAAAAACAAAAAAACTATCCATGGTAGGCAGAATTCTAAGATGTCCCCCCAAGATTTTGTGCCCTGGGTGTACACCCCCAACACAATCCACAAGACTATGAATATGATGGATTCCACCCTGGTGATTGTTATATCCGAGGACACAGATGATGTTAAGAAAGAGGGATTATCCAGGTGGGCCTGACCTGAGCACCAGAGCCCTTTGAAAGCAGAGAGCTTCTCTGGGTGATCACAGAGAGGAAGTCAGGGATCAAAAGCAGGAGAAGTATTCAAAGTACTGCTGCTGGCTTGATAATGGAGGAACCCATGTGGTAAGGAATGTGGGCAGCCTCCATGTGCAAAGACCAGCAACGGGCTGAGAAGCAGCAAGGAAATGGGGACCTCAATTTTATAACCCCAAGAAAATGAACCAGTCAGCAACCGGTGAGCTTGGAAGAGGATGCTGAGCCTCAGATGAGAACCTCATCCCCAGTCAACCCTTTGATTTCAGCCTTGTGAGATCTTAAGGAGAGAATCCAAACATACTGTGCCAGACTTCTGACCTACAGAGCTGTGAGTTAATAAATGGGTGTTATTTTAAGTCTCAAAGTTTGTGGTAATTTGTTACACAGCAATAGAAAACTTACCCATGAAGCAGAGAGAAAAAAGACTAACATACATGTGCACACACACACAGAGCATCAGTGACTAAGCAATATCAAGGATTGTAATACATGTGTAGTTGGAATCCCAGAAGAAAGGGGGAGGGGAGATAGATGGCTGAAATTTTTCCAAATTTGATGAAAACTATAAATCCACAGATCCAAACATCTCAACAAACTCCAAGGAGAACATACATTAAAAAAAAAAAAAAGCCGGATTATGAAACATATGTACAGAGAACAAAGATAAGAATGAGAGCAAACTTTTCATCAGAAACTATGCAGGCTAGAAGAGACTGGTACAATATCTTTAAAACATTGAAAGAAAAAATTGTTGTGCTAGAATGCTTTACTCAAAGAAAATATCAAATAAATAAAAACAGAAAATTCATGCCAGAGGACCTGCGCTAAAAGAAATATTAAATGAAGCTCTTCAGGCAAAGAAAATGATATTGGTTGGTTTTATCATAATGTATCTTCTGCTAATTGATATAAGTGCCTAGAGATTAAAGTTGTGAACACACAAACACACATTTGTCTTACGTTTAGGAAGAATATATAACATTTAGCCCAGTCATGCCAAATATACAATAAGCCAAATTCTTACCAAGTAAAATGTACCTTCTGTTCATTAATTTTAAAAAAATGGGAGGAGTAGAAATTAGTTCATTATTTAATTTACTGAAGGAGAATTTACTAGATGAACTGTAATGAACCTATTAAAAATACTATGTAGATTTTACAGGCTCAGTGCCTCCATAAAACTTTAGCTGACATTAAGCACGTTCTAGGAAATTATCAGCAGATACGTAACTTCACAGAGCCTCATTTCATTAACAAATATTCAACATTACCTACTATGTAAAAACAAAATAATTTATAAAAATGAAGGCCATCTGCCAAACAATTATTTCAAAATTATAAAACTCCAATGCCATTGCTATAGGAAGCCTCTATGAAAATCCCTAACGCTTCCCACTATCTAATATTCATACCCTTGTGTACTCCCTCCCAGTCCTGTGGACTGGACTTATTGGCTCATTTCTAATGAACGAAATATGGCAGAAGTGATAACATGTTACTTTGGGGATTAAATTATAAAAGACTAGCTTCTGGTTCTCTCTCTCACTGGCCCCATGAAAAGCCAGTTGCCATGTCATGAGGCAGCCCCATGGAAAGGCCCTAATGGCAAGTGACTGAGGCCTGTCAATGACCATGTGAGTGAGCTTTTAGGGTGGACCCCAGCACTACCACCAGCTGAGCTGTTAGATGAGATCACAACCCCGGCTGATAGCTTGATTGCAAACTCCTGATAGACCTGGAGCTAGAGGCACCCAACTATGCTGTGCTCGAATTCCCGACACACAGGAATACTTTTAAGTCTCTAAGGATTGGGGTGATTTGTTACACAGAGGAGGATAACAAATACAGCTATTATTCAGCAGTTTCACTACCTTATTCATAAAGAAATCCTGAAGACCCTTTCTACATAATATATGGGGCAATCATTCTACTTGCTACTTTGTGTATGATGGTATTTTCATGGATTGGTAAACAAGTCAGCATGTGGCAAGCTATTACATGGAGATTCAAAATCTGTAATAATTTGGCACCACGATCTATTCAATTACTGTCACCAATGAGCAATGTGGTAAGAGGACAGAATTTACCAGGAACCAAAGTAACTCTGGCATTATCCAACTCTTGTTACTGTTTTATAATCTTAGAGAATTATTAGGTTCTTTTAAAAGTGTTCCAGAGAGATATCTTTAATTGCTGATGATAGGTTCAAATTAAACAACTTTCTACCCACACAAATGGGTAGAATTCATGATGACTCACTAATTCTCCCACTGAACAGAGCTGCACACAACCTTTTGGCCATCTGGCTAAGATATCATCTTTGGGACTAATAACCCAGGACTCTCTAGGACCTAATAATTATATCAGACTAATACATATAACTCCTGCTGGCTAAATAGTAACATCTGGGCTGGAGCCATGACACAAAGAAGATGATGATTAAAATAACACTGGTGGAGCAGTCTAAAGTTGATAATATTATTTGTCATTCACAGTTTCATTTGTTTCTCACCAAAAATCTTACATACTAGATACCATTTTTATTATAAGCCCCTTTCACCATGCTACATTCTTTGTCATGTATCTAAGACAAGGTTTGATAACTCTAGAATTCAAAGACAATTTGCCACAAACAGAGTAGCTGTTGATCCCTTAAGCCATGAAATGCCTGCATAAGAAGTAAATAGATCCATCATAATGAGAAAAATCCTGATACCCTACCCCCTTCCCAACCTACCCTTGGCTGTACTTTGAAATTGTTTCTATTCCACATCGCTTAAGTTTTGTTTTTTTGTTTTTTGGTTGCTTTACACTGACTAAATGAGCCAAATTCTTTGAGCCAACGACTACCTTCCCTACCAGCCCCATAAACAAAATTGACCGCATTTGTTATGGGAAAAGGCAGTCCAAAGACATGGTAATGAGTGCCTACTGTGGGATTTTCATCTCCTGCAGAAATTTATGGCCCCATTCACCACAGCATCATATGCCTCCTAGAAAAAGAAGCAATGGGTAGTTTATTCCTGTCTAGAAATTGATGTGTAGCCAGGGGTAACATGTGCACATTCACATCTGCCTAAAGCAGGGTGTAAAATGTGCCCATGCATCAAAGATCCTCTAGAATTTTTAAATCACAGAAAGTCAGAACTAGCTGCAGGAGGCAGGCTTTTGCAGCCAGGCTGCACTTTGCTGAAATATGTGCCTTGACCTGTCACTCTTCCATCTCCCAGACTGGATGTTCTCTATAGGTCCTTTTGACTCTAATGTTGTAAGATCTGTGGAGTTGAGCTGAGTTGGTTTAAGAAATCTTCCTAAGCCGTGCTAGCCGCATGTTGGATCCTTGATGTCATCTAATATTTTTCACGGGTGCTTTGGATTAGAAGACACAGTACGTACATGGAAGGATATTACAGCATAGCTATGACTGGTAAAGAGTCATCAAAAGTTGGAAAAAAGTTTGAATGAAAAAGAAAACAAGTTACACAATAACATGTTTGGCAAAGACCACTAGTGATGTCCCAATTTCCATTCTCCCCTATTTCCTTTATATTAGAACTCCTGGTTTTATGCTGGGCACACAGCCATCTGAAGCAAAGATATTCCTCAATAGCTCACCAGTAGATAGGGTCATATATCTCAGTTCTGGCCAATGAGATATAAGTATCGATGTAAGTGTTATGTGCAACATCTGAAAAACGTCCTGCTGGCTGGAACGCAGACAAGATGACTGGAGCACCAGTAGCCATCCTGAACCATGAAGTGGAACTTGTATGCTGAGGATGGTGGAACCACAAGATAAAGGGACCTTAATCCTTAAACCATGAGTTCTGTCTATACCAGCCCTGAACTATCTCCAAACTTCATTTACGTGATAGAGAAATAAACTGCTACCTTGTTTGTGTTACTACCATTTTGGATTCTCTGCCACTTACAGCAGAATTAATCTTGCTGACAAAGCAGAAATATGTGTATCCCATTTTAATAAACGTATGTAGGTGTATATGCATACATGTGTGGATGTGTGTGTGTGTGTGTGTGTGTGTGTGTGTGTTGTATCCAGCCACCCAGCAACCATTCTCCCATTTTAATATCATTCTGATTTCCCTTTAGTGAACTGTCCCTCTCTTGCTGTGTGATGCCATGGTGGACGGTCAAGACTAGATGCCTAGTCTCCCTTTAAATGATCCAAGGGGGTCCCCAGAGGCTCTGTTCAGTGAGGCTTCTTCTCACTGCCCTGTTTCAGTGGGAGGCAAGGTAGAGATTCTTGAAGCTCTATCCTCAACACGCTCCACTCTGTTCCCCCACAAAGGAGTTTAATCTCCACATCTGCTACTGCTACATCTGTAAACAGGTGATTCACAAAATACATCTCCGGCCTGAACCTGTCCTTTGAATTCTGTATGCATGTATCAGTCAAGACTCTGGCAGAAATGAATAATACCCTCAGATGGGTGCAACTTGAGTGGGTGGACAGAATATAGGGAAATTATCAGAGGTAGCACAGTATTCTGAAACAAGCAAGAGCACAGCCAGACCCTGGAGAGAGAGGGCTTGGTGGAGAAGGCTGTCCGACAAGAGCTGTGATCTTCGGTTCAGGGTTGCAGCCAGCCCACAGCAACTCTGCAGGGAAGAAGCCAGGAAAATAAAGACCCGCTTCACTCCTTTTCCTCCTCTGATCTCCTGCCATTGCTCTCCATTGAACCGACCCAATCTGAAGCCAAAAGCAAAGGGAGTTGGTTGCTGCAGGTCAGGCTCTCAGGGCTGCAGGCAGGGTAGAGAGGAGGCTGGAAATGCAGATAGAAAAGCTGCAGCACAACCTATGTATCTGGTTGCCTACTTCACATCTTTTCATGTCTCAAGGCACCTCAAATTCAGCATGCACCAAACCAAACCATTCATCTAACCCCTCCCAAGATTTAGCCAGCCTGGTCCTCTTTCATGTTCCTAATCTTAGGAAATGGCACCATTGGCAATGTATTTATGGAAGCCAGAAACGTGGAGATTATTCCTGGTCCCTTTCTTTCCCTCTCCACCCATAGTCAGTCTATCATCAAGTCCAATCAGTTTTTTTTTTCTTTTCTTTTTTTTGCGCACTTTGCAGGATCTTAGTTCCCCAACCAGGGATCGAACCCAGGCCCCCGCAGTGAAAGCACCAAGTCCTAACCACTGGACCACCAGGGAATTTCCCCCAACTAGTTTTATACAACTTAAATTCAGCGAAAGAGAACAAAACAAAAACGACTCTCTCCTGGTACTTTGATTTTTGAGGGGAGATGGGCAAGCAAGGAAGGCAGGCCAGGCCAGGACCTCTAGATCTCTGTCCATTATAAGCCCTGTTCTTCAGCTTCTCTTCAATCTCAGGAGACACCTATATTCTTCTGGTAAAGTCTCTTTTTGCTTAATCTATCGAGAGCTGGTTTTTGCTGCTTGAACAAGAGCCTTAAGGAATAAAGCAAAATGTTTAAGTAGGAAACTAACTGAAAAAGTACTTGCTCCTCAGACATGACACCACTCTTCAGAACTCACAAGGTGTCTGAAACTATTCTCTATTTTTAAATATATTCTCCAAAGGGAAGCAGTAAAAGAGAATTTTGTTAATTAAAATATGTGAAGTACAGCTATGTATAATTCAATCATAGCGCGGGTTCATGTGTGAACAATAGGCATCTCTTGGAGGAGGGATTAGAAGTGATTTGTATTTTCCTCTGTGGGTCTTCGATCCCTGTGTTTTTTATTCTGAGTACCTATTATTTTTGTAATTGGGTTTTACAAAGCAAGTAAGTGTTACTTAAAAATAAATAAATTATAGTGTATTGATGCTGGAAAAAATAGTAAGAAAGCTTGATACTGCATACCAAGGCAAATAGCAAGAAACAGCTATTATAGAACTGTATTAAAAAACAAAACTAGGGGGCTTCCCTGGTGGCGCAGTGGTTGAGAATCTGCTTGCCAATGCAGGGAACACGGGTTCGAGCCCTGGTCTGGGAAGATCCCACATGCCACGGAGCAACTAGGCCCGTGAGCCACAACTATTGAGCCTGCACGTCTGGAGCCTGTGCGCCGCAACAAGAGAGGCCACGATAATGAGAGGCCCGCGCACTGCGATGAAGAGTGGCCCCCACTTGCCACAACTAGAGAAAACCCTCGCACAGAAAAATGAAGACCCGACACAGCCATAAGTAAATAAATAAACAAACAAACAAACAACAACAAAACTAGGGGCTGGGTCTGAGGCAAAAGACAAGAGAGGGGTTCCTTTAATGACAGAGAGCTATCACCAAAAGTGACTTTTTCACCAGGTTTCTAACTACTCAAGAAAATGGTTATATTTCTTCTACATATTTAAGAGTTGTTTCTGAGATTATCAACAAGTAAGAAAAAAGTGCTTTCTTTTTCCAAATTAGGCTGTGGAAATTCATTTTTAACCAGCCTAAAAGAGGTTAATCACACTTGGGATGCTTCCATAGAGCATAAGATGGCAACATCCCCGGGTTGAGCCTTCAGAGGGAAATGATGGTTACTCCTACAGCGGAGGAGACAAGCTATCAAATGCAGACAGTGATCCATGGCAAAATCTCAGTAGAAGACTTCTCTGCAGTGAGCTAATCGAGTAATAACAACCTTGTAGTACCGGTTACCCAGCAACAGCCATGCGACTTTCTAGAAACTACCTCCTAAACCTCAGGGCATTACATGTACTTCATGTTGCCTTACCCAAATGAGCAGTTTCACTAACGGGTTTTAATTGATAAGGTAGAACATTTGCCTCAGACAAGGATGAAATCTGTGAAAAAAAATTAAATTTGTGTGTGCACGCACGTGTGTGTGTGTGTGTGTACATACATATATTACTGTAGAATTTGGCACTTTTATCATCCACACTAAAATGTCTAGGCAGAGAGCCAAAAACCTCAGAGTATGCTTTCTTTTGGCCCAAATAAATAATAATAATGTATAATTTAAAAGAGTTCATTATACTGGATTATAATTAGTAATATCTAAGCATGAGATTACGATGTTGCATATTTCATGCACTGTTCAATCAACTAATTATAGTTTTGGTTATGTTTTCTGCAACAATAAAGGAAAAATATCACATGTACTAGTGGATTATACCAACAGGCATAACAATGGTAAGAAGCAATGAATGCTTGAGTGTGAATCCATAAAGGAAATTTATATATGCTGTAGCCTAAGAACATTTTAGAAAATATTGCATCAATATGTATTTGAATGGACTCATAATAATAGGCAAACAAATACTAGCAAAGAACTAAACATTCCCCTTACTTGATGAAACAAACAATACAATGCCAATTAGCAAAAAACTTTGCAAGAGCGAGAGACAGAGAATCAGGAGAGAAAGAATAAGAGAGAACAGAGAGAGTCTGAAAGATAAAATTCCAGGGATCAGTTCCTGGAACAAAATGATCTTTAAAATGTTCTCTTTTCCAGATATGCCATGGCACCCCAGTGGAGAAGAGCAGGGGAAGCGTGGGAGAAGAGAGAAAGGAGAAAAGAAGGGAAGGCAGGCAGCATGGAGACAGCAGGGGCACAGGTGGGAGGGGTGTTATGAGGAGCAGAGGAAAGAACACGGGTCCACATTTGCTGACAGTGAGGCAATGTTAGCTGTCACGGAGATGGAGGGGATATGAACACAGGTGTCGCAGAGCCAAACCTCTAGCCCACCTTATAACTCCGGAGGGTTCTATAGCCCAGGAAAATTATGATTTTGACTCATAAAGAAAAAGTTAAAATGTGACCCAAAGAAATGAGTTGTTTTCACTTTATTGTATCATGAGTTGACACTATCTTTGGGAACATTCTGCCAGACGTGCCCCACCACTTGTAGCATTTGTGTTCCATGCAGGGTCTGCTTTTAGTTAAAATTTTAAGCTGTTTTACAAATAAGCATACACCGGTTACTATTGGTGAGATACAAAATATCCATTTTATAATCAGCCCTTGGAATATTCCAAGACAGATTAGTATATAAGGGAAGAAGACAAATAAATTCCAAGGCCCAGTGCTGGGCAAACCCAGAGAGTGAAAGGGGATTTCCGATAGGTAATCTCAGACAAACTGACCAGTCGGACACTGGCCCCTGTCCCTTGTAAAGAAGCAGAGGATGGAGGACAGAAATAAAGCCCCTGGGAGAGGAAGGTGGGTGGGATGTAGAGATGGGTGTCTTCTGCGGGCCCCTATTATATCTTCTCTGTCTATTTCGTTCCCAAAGTCATGTTCATTCATTGTAATTTTTTTCCTAAATATTAAAGGAGGATATGAATTTTAAAATCCTTCCTCTCTAATCTCTCTAACCACAAGTCATCACAGTTAACAATTTGATGTTTATCTTCTAGAAGTTTTGCTGTGCATATATGATGCCTTACCTATGAATGTATATTTCATATATACTCACATTACAGACACACACACAAAATTATTTAGACAATGAAAAATGAGGTATGCTTTACTTACTCTTCTCCCTTTCCCTTTCCACTTACTTCATGGTCTTCTCTCCGGATTAGGATGAGATCTGCCTCACTTTATGTTTTTTCCTGTTTTTTTAAAAATAGGATTTATAAAAAATATTGTGGTAAAATATATATAACATACAATCAGCCGTTTTAACCATTTTTAGGTGTGCAGTTTAGTCGTGTTCAGTACATTCATACTGCTTTGTGCCTCACGCTTCTTAAGAGAGGACAGAGGAGGGGTCAAACACGTGGGCTTTGAAGTCAGACTGCCTGGGTTCCACTCCCAGCTCCCATGCCTATCAGCTATGTGGCCTTGGGCAAGTCATTTAATCTCTGGATCCAACAGTTTCTACGTCTGTAATACGTAACAACACCATCTATCTCATACGAGTATCTTGAAGATCAAAGGCATATTAAGAGTTAAAGTACTCAGAACAGAACTTAACATAAAAGAACGTTTAACGACAGGCCAAATGATATTTCGTTATAAGGATATATCATAATTTATCTAACCAACTGTTAGCTAACCTACAAATGGTCCATTAGTACGTTTTGGTAGGTAGCTGCTCGGAGGCAGCTGGAAAGGTGAGAGGGCACACATCAGCTGACCTCTGAGACTAGAGGGTGTTGTTGGTATTTAGCAGAGGAAGAACAGCTATGGCGAACACGCTACAATAAGCAGGACAGTCCTGAACAATGACGAATTTGCACTCCCTTAAGGTCACTAGCAGAGAAACACTGCCATAACTCTTAACGCTGCGTTCCCACTTCTGGTCATTTTTTTCCCACAGATTTACTTGCACACAAACAAAATGATAAATGTAGAAGTTTATTCAATGTAGTTTTGTTTATAATAGTAACAGATAGGAAATAAACTAAATGTCCTTCTTGACATGGGACTAAATAATAATTTGCAGTACTTTCAAATGATGGAATGCTATGCAGCTGTTTACCAAGATTCAGAAACTTCCCCGTATACTAATATGGAAAGATTTGCAAAATGGTATATTACGTGGAAAAAGAGTGATGTACATAGTATGCTAATATTTGGGGGTAGAAAAGAAGCCATATTTACATATAGTTTTACTCATGTACAAAATATAAGAGATTAATAAATATGGTTATGTGGGAAAGGGTTTGCAGGCAGAGGTAGGAATGGGGTGGATGGGACAGGGTGGTAATTAGACTTTTCAATGTTTGCCTTTTTCTAATTAAAAAAAAATTAGAGTCATGTGAACATTGTGTTGTTTTTTTTTTAACTAAGGAATGAGGGGGTAGGCTTCCCTCAAGCTTTTGTGGAATCTGGGCCAAGAGCACAAATGAAGGCCCAGGGACTCTAAGTCTAAACATGTAGAAGTTACATGATGAGACCAGGCGTGTTCAGGGTGGTATGGCCATACACGATGTAGAAGCTATAAATCAAACTAACAAACTGTTAAATAAAACATGTTCTCTTCTCCTACCTTGAAAAATAAACTTTCTTAATGACAAAAACAGATAAATAAATGTAAAATTGAAAGTTGGCAAAATACCAAACACAAAAGAATTAAATTATTGTGTATAATGGATGGTTTGGTGATGTTTGGAAGAGTAATAAAATAACGATGTGCATAATTTGCAATGTGTTTTGTATTTATTTCACACTATTTTTTGGCCTTTATTTCAATAGAACCACTAATTATGTAGTTTTAATCAAGATTTTCACATATTTTCAGTTCTATTGATAGTATATTAGACAACCTTTCTTGAATAATTAAAGTTTTTTCCTTAATTAGTTTCAATTTGAGGAAACTGTCCTGCTGAGGCAGAAACAACTAGAATTGTCAATAACTTTTTAAAGCAATACTTAGATTGGAAACAAACCGAGGAATTTAAATATTATGTCCAAACATTATAATGGGGCCTTTATTGCAAAAATTATTTTAAAATATTTAAATTTTATCATATAAATCAATAACACTCAATTGCCCTTTTCAACATCTCTCAAAGTGATATCTATATCTATACAATATTTCTTAAATTCTTCTCATTTCCAAATTTTCAATGCTGAGATATTACAAAGAAAACTAGAAATAGCACACCTCCTTCAGTGCCCTACTTCAAAGGGCTCAAAAATCTCAGAACTTGCCCAGGTCTTCCTGAAGTATGAATACCATTGGTTTCTTTTAAATTGGGAGACTATATAAATCAAAATAAAATAAATTATGGAAAAGCATCTGTAATATTTAAAATCTTGAGATTGATACTGTGGTTAAAAAAGGAACTCTGAAGTAAATTGATACAGGTGAGGATGTGGTCAACATAATGCAGACAGCAATGAACTACTCTTTTTTCAAAGTATCTCAAATCATGACAGAGCTGAGGAAGTAATGGAAAACAATTTCACAGAACCACTAAAAGCACATAGGAAAACCCCAAACAGCCATCTAAGACAGATGGAGACAAATACATAGGGCTAGGCAATAAAACTTTCTTTAAAGAAAGTTACTAGGGGGAGAAAAACCCCAGGTCTCAGAAGAGGAGGCAATTAATACAATTATTTCAATAAACTTGATATTCTTGCTACAATATTTCTAGAACATCCATGTGACTGTGATCTTGACAGTATGGTCATCTATTTACAATATAGCAGCAAGGATCTGACACAAAATTATAATATCACAGGAGTACTTTATTAATATATACAGTTAGAATTTGGTATTCTGATTACTCACTAACAGGATATATCTTAAAGTTAACTGAATAAGGGAAAATGGTTATTAAAGAGCAAGAGGAAGAGAGAAAATTGAAGGAGTTCATCTATACAGAAAGATGATTGGATGAGGTGAGCACTGAGTGGATTGATTTATCAAGTTGGACCTATGTTTATTCATAACTCCTATGTTCACCTCTTATAGCATGTGAACTACATTGTGTTGCAACGACCTTTTTATCTGATTTCTTTACCACTATAGTCTAAGCTTAAGGAGAAATATGGTGACTACTGTGTTCTTCATTGTGTCTCCAATCATCACACAGGGTCTAACACACGGTAGGTACTGGTATCTTGATGGATGAATGGGTGGATGGGTAGGTGGGTGGATGAATGGATGGATGGATGGATGGATGGATGGATGGGTGGATGGGTGGATAGGTAGGTGGGCGGATGAATGGATGGATGGGTGGGTAGGGGAGTGCATTAGCTCATGCATCTCTGGTGTTAGGAGCTGCACAATCCTTGGCTACAATAAATAGGAAAGTTTCCTCATACCCATGGGAAGCTCAACTGCCAATGCCACAGTCACAAATATCTCTCAGACACCACTAACCTCTTTGCAACAGTTTGCTCAAATTTCTGGTGTTTAACTTTAAAAAATTCCAAGTATTGGAAGAGAAATCTTAGAAATCCAAACTTAAAAACTGATATAAAATATACCACACTCTCACAATTGGCAAAACATTATCAATCTCGAGTTTTTAAGTATTACAGATGCTTTTCCATAATTTATTTTATTTTGATTTATATAGTCTCCCAATTTAAAAGAAACCAATGGTATTCATACTTCAGGAAGGGCTGGGCAAGTTCTGAGATTTTAAGGCCTTTCAGAGACAGCTCTGGTCAGGGTCAATGCAAAGCCATCTTTTTTTAGTTGAAATATTTTCTTATTTTAAAGCTTGATTGAGAAATAATTCACATACCGTGTGAATTACCCATTTAAAGTACACAATTCAATGGTTTTTAGTATTTTCACAGAATTGTGCAACCACCACAATGAATTTTAGAACATTTTCATCACCCCAAAAAGAAACCCTGCACTAATCAGCAACCTCTTCCCATTTCTCCTTTCCCCAGCTTCTGGAAACCACTTATCTCCTTTCTGTTTCTATAGATTCCCTGTTCTGGACATTTCATAAAAATGCAATCAGAGAATATGTGGTCTTTTGTGACTGGCTTCTTTCACTTTGCATAATGTCTTCAAGGTTCATCTATGTTGTAGTATGTATCCATACTTAATTCCTTTTTATTGCCGAATAATGTTCCATTGCATGAGCATATCACATTTTGTTTATCCATTCATCAACTGATTGACATCTGGGTTGTTTCCATTTTGGGGGTGTTATTAATAATGCTGCTGTAAACAGTCATGTGCAAGTTTTTGTGTGGACATACATTTTCAATTCTCTTGGGTATATAATGGAGTGGAATTTATGTGTCATTCATTAACTCTATGTTTAACCTTTGAAGAACTGCCAGACTCTCTTCCAAAGCAACTGCACCATTTTACATCCCATCAGCAATGTATGAGGGTTCCAAATGCTCCTCATCCTCATTCATTCCTGTTTTTATCTGTTTTTTTTTTTTTTTTTGAACACAAGGCAGTCTTGTAAGGTAGGCAAATTCTGACTTCTGGACCCTCCTCTTCCCCTTTCTTCCCTCTCCTTCCTAACTAGGTCTTCTGCCAAGAACCCAGTGCCTTTCCCAGTGCCCTGTCTCTTTCCATTCCTATAAGCTGCTGTTGCCCAAACTCTAGAGCACTGATTCCTCCTCAATTCCTCAGCCATTATGCTTTTTCCTTGAAGACTCTGAGGGGTGTCACATTCAAGAAGCAAAGGCTAACAAGCCAAAACATCATTTTACAATAACTCAGGTTCTTTCCTTGACCAAGAAAGGGGCTGGAGTAGACACACAGATGGGTGGCCCAGACCCCCTTTAAAGAAGGACTTGCTTCCCAGCTGGGAGTTGGGGGAGGAACATGTGGTGCAGTCAGCTGCAGGGAGCTGCTTCTCCTGAGTTCTCTCCCGTTTCAAGGCAGCCCACACTCTGACTGAGCAAATTGGGGATTTAAAGGCACATTCATTCTGGTTCGGCATGGAACACTCGCTCCACAGCTCCTTGCCAATTGGCCAAGGCTATGTTGAGCCTGCACTGCAGCTCAACTTTGTCCTCTTCCAGTCTTGTTTTTGTCTTCTTCCCTTCACAGGTGTTGATTCCTAATAAACACCCTACATGCCAAACTCCGTCTTGGCATCTGCTTCCAGAGAAGCCAAGCTATGAGAGTTGGTACCAGGAGTGGTCCAAGAAAGTAGGCAATAAGATGGGGTTTTGGAGCAGTTTATCAATCAATCACCTTGGGCTGGCAGTGAGGACGCCAATCACTGGTGGTAGGAGGAACACAGACAGCCCCGGGGCAAGGTGGCAGCCCAACTGTTAAAACTTTCACCTGTGGGAGCATGTACTGGTAGAAGGGAATGAACTAGCTAGAATGATTTATCAGGCGTTTGAGATATATGGAGAAAAGAGCAGCTGCATGGATAAGAGTACTGGAGCGATTGCTAAGTGCCCATGATGCTCTACAGAAAGATAATGAACACTGAAGGGCTGAGTAAGAGGCAATTGAAAGCCAGGCATGGAAGCCAGAGGGCTTCTTTAGGTGTATACAAGAAGGTCTCATATCCTCTAGGAGGGTGGAGAAAGCCAAGGGCCAAGTTCAGGAGGCTTCAATACCCAGTGAAGGCCCCTGAGATTTTGACTCTTAGACTTCTCTGAACTTGCTGAGCCTACAGACTTATAGAAGCTGCTCATCTACACTACTAAGAGCTATTACCCCTCCATCTCCCCACCCCAGAAGACAAAGCAGAAGCCTCTCCCTCTTGAAGGCATCATGTGGCATTTGTCACATAATTGTGCAATGGAGAAAGGGGAATTCCTAGACATTTAAAGGACTGTTGGAACAAGATCTGAGTAGACACTGAAACACAGAGACTTGAAACATTACCATAGGCCCTTGATTACAGTGAAATGATATGGAGACTAGATAATAAATGAAATCCTAGCCAAGTCCTGGTTTAGTGGTCTACTGTGTCAGTGAACCCACCCTCTGCTCTGTTCCCCTCTCACCAAAGGTACAATTGGATCGACATACTTGGCAGTTGCTGTAACTCCCAGCCCTTGGTCTGTGGGGTAACAGCTGTCATGGGAAAAGCCATATGGAAGGCTCTGAACCCCTTCTCCCCTCAAGATAGTGATTCTGCATCCTGGGAGAAAAAGCAGAGATTAGCGTCACTCTTAAGGTTAAAAAAGATGCAGTGGTGGTGGTCCCCCAAATATCTCCATCTAATTTGCTAATTCAGGCCCTGAAGAAACCAGATGGATCGTGGAAGATTACTGTAGATCAGGGGTCAATGAACTTTTTCCATAAAGGGCCAGATAATAAATATTTAGATTTTGCTGGTCATAGAGTTTCTGTTTCAACTACTCCATTCTGCTGTTGTAGCATGAAAGCAACTATAGACAATTTGTAAATGTGGCTGGGTCCCAATAAAACACAGTAATGTATTTTTAAAATAAAATAAATTTTATATACAGAAATAGGCAGAGGGCTGGATTTGACTCTGAGGCTCGAGTTTGCTGACTCCTGCTACCGACCACAGCAAGCATGGCCAAACAGGAGCCTAAATTACAGCCACCAGGCAAGCTGTGGTATCTTTGCTAGAGAAAGTAACATGGCCTCAGGAATATGGCGTGTGGTCTTGACATGGTGAATGCATTTTTTTCTATTACAGTCAAGAAAGGGGATCAGAGATAGTTCACTTTCATAACAAATGGACCACAATATACATTTTAAGTTTTACCCCAGAGCTATGTAAACTTCTGCCCTCTGTCATATACATTACATAGATATATTACAGGAGATCTCTGGACTATCCTGGTATTCCTCAGAACATGATATTTACATCTATGTGCATTATGTTGATTAGGCCAGATGAGCAAGAAGTGACCAGCAGCCTAGTGGCCTTGGTAAGACCTTCACAGGTGCTCCAGAAGATGGGAGATAAACTGAATATATAGGGGCCTGCTTCATCCATTAAACTTTTATGGTCCAGTGGTCAGGGGTATGCTGAAATCCCCTCCTAGGGGAAAGACAAATTATTACATCCTTCACCACCTACCATGAGGACGGACACACAATGCCTGGTATGCCTCTTTGGGTTCTAAAGACGTTGTGTTCTATAGCTAGTGAGAGTTTCATGGTCCACGTACTGAGTGAGGTGAGTGGCTATGGATTTGAGGGCTGCAAAGCAGGAAAGGGCTCTACAGCAGGCCCAGGCTGCTGTAGATGTAAGCAGCCATTCTGGCCACAGTGGCAAAGATGGAGGTGACGCATGGGCCAGCAATATGCACTCTCATTTTCCAAGACTGATCTTCCTACTGGTCATCCCTTTTCAGTGGAAGAGAAAAGGCCTACGGTTAAAAATTGCCACTGTTGAACAGAGACCAGCACTGAGCCCCCAGTATGGCACCATTCCTTGAAGAGACCAAGTGGCTAACTTGGCAGCAAATTGACTATACTGGGCCCTTTCAATCCGGGAAAAGCCAGAAGTTCAGGAATATACATGTGTTCTGGATACAGATGTGTCTTTCCCACCTGTAGGCCTCAGCCAAGACCACTATCTAAGGGCTTATAGAGTGTTTGATCCACTGGTATGAGATTCTATATAACATCACATCAGACCATGGGACAACTTCCCAGCAAAGGAGGAGCAAGGGTAGGCCCAGGATCATGGGCTCCATGGACTGCAGCACATTCCACATCTCTCAGAAGCTGCTTGCCTGAGAGAGCATTGAAACAGCCTGCTGAGGGCACAGCTGAAGCGCCATCAGAGGCATTCCTCTGATAGGGTGG
Source organism: Balaenoptera physalus (assembly GCF_965194825.1). Lineage (NCBI taxonomy): Eukaryota > Metazoa > Chordata > Mammalia > Artiodactyla > Balaenopteridae > Balaenoptera > Balaenoptera physalus. The sequence goes on along the minus strand of NC_138887.1, from coordinate 86,856,608 downwards.
GGTCCCAATCTCTAGGGTGCAGCGTACTCATCAAATAACTTACATGCTTTGTCTCCAAGAGAAAGAATAGATGGGATCAGGAACAAGAGTGGAAGCAGGAGTGGTCCCACTCACTGTCACTCTCAGTGACCCAGCTCCTTCAGTTCCGGGCTCTGCAGGGTTAGAAGACCTGGTACTCAAAGCAGGCACACTCTGGCCAGGGGACACAGCAAGAGTCTCTTGAATTATAAGCTATGGCTTCCACTGGGGCAGTCTGGGCTCCTTGTGTCCAGGGACCAACAGGAAGAAGAGAACTTAAGCATCTTGGTGCAGGTAATTGCCTCTGTCATCAGAAGGAGGCTGGCCTGTTGTCACGCAGTGGGGACCGTGAGGAATACAGGTGCGCCCCCCTTGGGCACTCGCTGGCATTCCCTTGCCCAACTGTGATGGTAAAATGGGCATGTGTACCAGACCCCATCCAAGAAGAGTGTGGTGACCAGAACCTGAGGCCTCTTGGAAATACAGGTCTGGGTAGGTCATGGCACCAGGTAGGCCACCGAGGCCAGCAGAGGGGGTGGCTGGGGATGAGGGGAGCTTAGGATGGACAGTGAAGGAGGACAACAGTGAATAGTAGCTGCCACTGCGACCAGCCCAGCGGTGGTGGCTGCCTTCTGTCCACTCACCTCCCTCTTCCAGGTTTCCCTCAGGAAGCGAGGCTCACGACAGAGCAATGGAGGAACCGTGCAACAAATGGGTGCGGAAATGGGGCTCCCAGTCCTGGGCTGGGAGGGTGTGAGAGTCACAGAGCCGAGGAGTCTAGTTAGCGGCCTCAGCAGCCAGCTCTTCCCAGACGGACGGAGGGACTGATGGACGGAGGGACGGATGGAGACTGAGAGAGGCGGAGTGGGAGGGCCTGGGGGAGGTGGCCTCACCTGAGTTCCACACTGATTGGCCGAGGCTTGGACGAGCTCCACACTGATTGGCTGAGGCTTGGAGGCCAGGCCACTCCTTCCTTCAAGGGCACCCACGTCCCTTCCCAGGTGTACAGACTGATAAATCTTCGCAACCCAGGCTCCATCGTAGCCCTGCTTCTGGAGAACCCCAACTGAAACAAGGATTATGTCCATCACAGCAGTGATTCATCAGAGTCCCTTTTCCCCCTTCTCCCAACTTTCTTCCTAAACTTTAACCGCTTCAGGTTTTCTCTTTTTAGTGCTTCTCCAAAGCACTCTTTCTTCCTTCTCAGGCCGCACAGTGGAAGGTGGGCTCCAGACTTCAGGCCTACCTGGCAGGGAACCACCAGGGGCTCCATGACTACAGGCCCGCCCCTCCCCCCATTCTCTCTTTCTCTCTCAAATCATATTTCACCTCATTCACCGCCAATCCCCAGGGGAGGGGAAGCTCTGGACAATCACATGTTATATTTTTGTCCCAATCACACATATCCTATCAGTGCAAATGAGTGCCAATAGTTTAATGAACTACACCCTAGAGTTATCTGTGTTCTGGAAAAAGTTATTAACCCCAAGAATGCCTCTCTAATGGAGAATTTCAGGCAACAGTGAGATAATGACAGGGTTGAGCCTTCCCTGTATCCTTCAAAATGCACCGTTACTTTGTCTGCACTCAGCCCTTTGGCTCAGTCAAATACCAAAGAGCATTAAGACAACAAAAATAACAAATGACTGGGTCGTTATTATATGCTAGCCATTGGGCTGGGCCTTTTACATTCCTCTAAACCCCACACCAACTTCGGGTGAGATAAATAGCTGAGGCTTGGAAACCCAAATGTTTCCCCCGGGGAAAGCAGCTTGGAAGTGGCAGAGAGAAAATCCACTCAGCTCTTTTAACTTCCAGTGCCCAGCCCACTGAAGCAGCCGGAAAGCCACTCCCGGCTGGCACACAAGCACGGCTGCCTTAGCAACAGCTCAGCAGCACACCACAGAGATCGGTGCACATTTTATTGTTGGATAATGTCCAGAAGGCATTGTTCATCATTTAGGGTCTGAAATAATATACCAGACTGTGAAGAAAATGTTTGGGTGGGACATTCTTGGATCGACAGAGAAATTTCCAAAGTTTTGTGTTAATTTCCTTACTTTAAAGCAAGAATGAAGCCATCTACCTATACGTGTATAGGAAAAAGGCTCCCATTTCAGGGTGGGAGGTGTCATAGGTGGTGCTGGAGAGCTGCTATTTAGCCACTTTCACTCAGAGATCCGAGTCTAGATTTTAGTAAACGTCAGTTGTTTTAGACATGTGCTCAGAGCCAAGGAGAATGCCATGGCCTCAGTCCTCCAAGGACCACAGTGCTTGAGCCCCAGTGAGAGGTTTGGTTCAGTGAATGACAGCTGACATGGTAGAGGCAAAGTGCCTATGAGCTGCCTCCCCTTCTATGCAACATTGCCCTTCCTTGTGAATTTCATTCAGTTCATCCGGTGGTAGTATTTTCAGAAAAATGTAGAGAAGTGACACTGGGGTCCTTTACACAATCATCTCAGCAAGTACTTTCCCTTGTGAAAGTGGCAGAGATTTAGGGGCAGGGGAGGGTAGCTATGACCATGAGGACAGTCAGAATATTTCAACACTATGGACCCAATGAGGCCATGCAAAAGTGACCCTTGAGGGAAGGCAAGCAGGACACTACAGACTTGGGGTGTCCAGGTGGGCACTGGGCATATTTCCCTACAGGATGACAGTCCCTCTCCCAGGAGGGCTGGGGTCTGACATGCTCTGGCAGCAATGGTAGAAGGTGGGTGGAGGAGGGGGGACATGCAAGACAACCCCAGGCGGCTGGAGACTTAGCCAGTTCCAGGGTTCTTCCGCTTTAGTGCCCACGAGGGCTTCCCGGGGCCAGGGTGTCTGGAGAGGTGGGAGGGCACTCAGGGAGCTCGGGCCAGTGCCTATTCACTAACCAGTAAGGAGCATTTAATATTTTCTTAATGCTCGTTGCTGTACTGGGAGCAGCCCTGGTTATGACACATGGACACAGGATGGCTTCCTGAGGAACACTGGAAGATCTTTGCATAGTGCTGTGACCAGAAATCCGAGTGACTGATCATTCCTTCCAGGGGCCAGTCTTCTTCAGGAGATTTGTGGACACCTGGGGACTCACTGCAAATACTCAGCAAAAGTTCAAAAGGCTTCCCCATTGGCAGAAGAATCCCAGGACAGATATAATAATCCAGGGCTATGTCTTAACCTCCAAGTGGACCTGAACCTTATAGAACCAGGAGATGGCCTGTCACTGTGTCAGTTCATTCTTACTGATCAGAGATGGTAAATAGACATCATCTCAGAGGCCAACTCCAGTTGATTGCTGCTGGTTGTCCGATGCACTGTGTTGAGTAGGATTCTGAAGTTAAATCCAGTCTCTGAGAGAAGGAGTCCCATGATTAGTGCAGTGGTGACATCCTTCCTCTAGACTTGGGCTTTTTTTAAAAGCTTTTTTGGCATGTCATGGGCCCGTTGCCACCTGGTGAAGACTATGGACATTTTTTCAGAGTAATAGCTTTCAAAAATAAAATTAAATACAGAGGAAACAAAATATGTTAAATATAGTTATAAAAATATTAATAAAAGTTAAGATACGGTAATATATGTGCATCTTTATTAATGCATTCAACAACAGGATCCAGTGGTGGGTACAGTAACTGTTGAATTAGTAATGAGTGTAAATGATATTTTGAGATGTCTGCAACAGCTGAGTGTGATATGAATATGTCTGTGGTTTCTATTATCAAAAGCACTGCTAATTCTACTGTGATTTGTTGCCTACCTTCACAGTGGAAGGAAGTGCCAAATTTGACTTTAAGGTTATTGACAATATAGAGGTCATTTTTTCCCATTCATATTCAGAGACCCCTTGGGGAGAGCCCAGGGACCCCAGGTTACTAACCTCCTGTTGAGACTGTAGCACAGACCCAGCCCCTGATGTGTCAGGTTCTGTAAGACATCCAGAACTCATGTCCACTGAAGTCCAGAGTTGTGCACACCAGCAGCTGGTACCTATTTATTTACCTAAATGCTTATCATCCCATGACTCCTTGGCAGGTGGTGAGGGGGGCGCACCAGTGTCATTCTGATTTTCATCATGGCCCAGTTCCTGGGAAAACAGAAAACTCTCTCTTTGTGTAAATTCCCTGGAAAGCTCAGGTTGCCTTAGGGTCTCCAGTATAGAGCTGCAGACACCAAGGATCCGGGTAATCAGTGAGGTGACAGCTCCCTGTTATAGTGTGTGAGTGTGGGAACAGTCACCAGCTGCCTCGGGTAGGGTTTAGCCATGAGAGGAGGGCAGCTCCAATAGAATCCACCTGTGATGGCATAGACAGCACGTCAGGGCTGGCATCCCTTCCTTGGCTGTGTTTGTAAGAGTTATACCTGCTTACAGGTTGATGAATTGATAATTACCTCCTGGTGAAAAATAGGACTGAAGACAGACCATCTCCCACACATAGACCTTTAAACAAAACTCAGCAGTAGTAGACTTTTACAATGGCATGAGTGAAGTAAACTGGGACTAACAAATTTTGCAACATGAAATGAAACTCAAATTTGGTCATTACAGTTGACTATATTTAAGTTGTAGCTATTATTTTAGGGAAGAAAAAAGCAAACAGCTTCTACCTGGGACATCAAATAACGTTGCTCTCTGTGCTGTACACTTCAAACTTACATGATATTGTAAATCAACTATACTTCAATAAAAATTAAAAAAAAAAAAAAAGACTGCTCGGAGAGAATGTCAACCCAGAATTCTGGCAGTTGCTGATAAACCTCGGAAATTTTCTTGGCTCTTGTTAAGCCTCTCTGGAACTCCAGGAGTACTTGTAGCTGAAGGCAGTAAAAAACACATGTGCAGGCTTGACGTCTGAGTAGTCTGCCCAACATTTTATTCCCTGACCTCAAGGATGCTCTGAAATTACCTGCACAATAAAATTCTCCTTTAGACTGTTTGTTTCATTCTCTGTGCAGTCAGATATTGAGAATGTACCCAGGAGTGTGACATTTAAGAGCACAAACCTCATTTGGCCTCCCATATGCTGAAGACTCTATATAAAGTTGTGAACAGCACCCAGGGGTCATAATTGGCTTTGTGTGAGCTATGGCTTTGCCTATAGACTTGCTGACCACCACTGCTCATCCAGTAACTCCCAACAGTGGGACAAAGATAAGTTCCCTCATGTCTATTCAAAACCCTGGAAGGTAGAAAAGATTCTGTCAGGTTGAGTCCTTCGGGGCCTAATAAGATTGGAACCTGTTCTTCCTCACTTAATCCCTGCCCGAATCACAGGTCTCCTTATACCTAGTAAACACTTGCCAAACTCAAAGTCTATAAAAGAAGTGAAGAAATGAACCTGAATTAAATGACTGGCATCAGTACGCAGCATACTGAAAAGGAGGCTGGGAGAAAAGTGGGTAATTATAATCAAGCTTAGTGACAGTGATGGTGGTGGTGATGATGATGATGGTGGTACATTTATTAAATACCTCATACATACATGCTGGAAACTATGTTATTTCTGAGCTCCCTATTCTATTTTATTGAACTTGGTGTCTGTCTTTATGCTAACACCACCCTGCTTTGATTATTGTAGCTTTGTGATATATTTTGAAATCAGAAAGTGTGATATCTCCAATTTTGTTCTTCTTTTCCAAGATTGCTTTGGCTATCTGGGTCCCTTGAGAGTCCATATGAATTTTAGGATAGAGTTTTTCCATTTGTGCAAAAATGCCATTGATATTTTGATAGGGATGCACTTTAAAAATACAACCTCATTTATTTCTATGACAACCTATGAGATACGTTCTATTGTTATTTCCAAAATACACATAAGAAAGCGGAGGCACTGATCTAGTACCTTTTTACAAAAATGTTGGCACTGAGCTATGGAAATTCAGGCAAGTGCTTTAAATTTCTTTCCCACTAGTAATAATGAATATTATTATCATCATCATCTGTCTACATTCTTTTTACCTTGTTCCTATAATCATCCGCTTTTGTCTGTGGGGACTTTTTTTAAAAAATTTATTTATTTTATTTATTTATTTTTGGCTGTGTTGGGTCTTCATTGCTGTGTGGGCTTTCTCTAGTTGCGTCCAGCGGGGGCTACTCTATATTGCGGTGAGCAGGCTTCTCATTGTGGTGGCTTCTCTTGAGGAGCATGGGCTCTAGGTGCGCGGGCTTCAGTAGTTGTGGCATATGGGCTCTAGAGCGCAGGCTCAGTAGTTGCTCCGAGGCATGTGGGATCTTCCCGGACTAGGGTTCAAACCTGTGTCCCCTGCATTGGCAGGTGGATTCTTAACCACTGTGCCACCAGGGAAGCTCATGTGGGGAGTCTTGACAGGAGTTGGAGATTCGGCCCCAGGGCCCCAGACAGGTCCTTGCGAACTGGATTATCCCAGCAGTGAGATCACAGTCTGCCTGGAAAAACTGACTCCCGTAGCTCTGACAAATTGGCATTGTATGTGCTGGGATGGTTGACATTCTTCACAGAGGGCCATGCTAGGGCCATGAATAAGCCTCACACCTTGTATGTATTGTTGTCATATCAGCTCTCCAGTGATTCACATGTGGTAGGAGTTCCAGAGATGGTGCCTGAAATTCATTGCCCAGGTGTAAATTTCACATGCTATTAGTCAGAGCCATCCTTAGGGAGGGTGTTTGGAGCACTTTAAGTGAATAATGAGTTTTAAAAACTTATTATTGGGCTTCCCTGGTGGCGCAGTGGTTAAGAATCTGCCTGCCAATGCAGGGGACACGGGTTCGAGCCCTGGTCTGGGAAGATCCCACATGCCCTGGAGCAACTAAGCCCGTGAGCCACAACTACTGAGCCTGCGCATCTGGAGCCTGTGCTCTGCAGCGGGGGAGGCCGCGACAGTGAGAGGCCCGTGCACCGCAATGAAGAGTGGCCCCCACTCGCCACAACTGGAGAAAGCCCGCACACAGAAACGCAGACCCAACACAGCCAAAAATAAATAAATAAATAAATTAATTAAAGAAAAAAAAAAAACAAACTTATTATTAAGCAAAAGTTCTAACATATTCATAAGTAGAGACAGTAGTATCACAAGTGCCCATGTCTGAATATTTTTATGTAGATGAAATCAAGTTAAAAAGAACTTCAAGGGCAGCTTTGAAGAGGAAAATAATTTGAGAAAAAAGAGAAAAAGGAAGGTGGGATAAAAGGGACAGGTCACACACAAAGTCTCTTTGTAAGATGGATGACAAAGGCCACAAGGGTGATGGCTCACCTTGCCCTAGGAACATTTGTGATGCCTCCCACAGGATTTAAAAATAAATCCATCATAATGAAATAGTTAATATTTATTAAACCTTTGCTATGTGCTAAGCACTGTTTTACAAACTTATGAGGTAGCCATTATTATTATAATGCTCATTTTACAAATGAGACAATTGTGGCTTTGAGACGTTAAAGTTCACTTTCTCAAAGCTCTGTGGCTGATCAATGTCAGAGGCAAGATTTGAACCCAGTATCTTTTGACTGAAGAGCCTCTGCTAACAATATGCCTGTGTTTATTAAGTCTGGTCCATGGGCTTTTTGACTCAAAACCACTAGGGCACTTGTTAAAAAGGTAGATTTCTCACTCCCATCCTAGATTAGTGCATGAGAATACCATGGTGTGAGACCTAGGAATATGCATCTGAAATAAGTTTTTTAGGTCCATCCAAGTTTGAGAACTGTGGCCCCAGGACTTCTTCATCAGAAGTTCTCTGAACTTTCTTGATTCTACACCTTTATCTGTAAAATGTTTTAAAATATGTCTTCCTCAGTGTGTTCCCATTCTCTCGCCAAATTATATCTATTCTTTATAAATTACTCCTTACAATTTAATATATAGAGGCCATTGTTCTAATGTATTATGTATGCCATATATATATATATATATATACATAAATACAAATTTTTTTAAACATCTTTATTGGAGTATAATTGCTTTAAAATGGTGTGTTAGTTTCTGCTGTATAACAAAGTGAATCAGCTATACATATACATACATCCCCATATCTCCTCCCTCTTGTGTCTTGCTCCCACCCTCCCTATCCCACCCCTCTAGGTGGTCACAAAGCACTGAGCTGATCTCCCTGTGCTATGCAGCTTCTTCCCACTAGGTATCTATTTTACATTTGGTAGTGTATATATGTCCATGCCACTCTCTCACTTCGTCCCAGCTTACCCTTCCCCCTCCCCATGTCCTCAAGTCCATTCTATATGTCTGTGTCTTTATTCCTGTCCTGCCCGAGGTTCGTCAGAACCATTTTTTAGATTCCATATATATGTGTTAGCATACGGTATTTGTTTTTCTCTTTCTGACTTACTTCACTCCGTATGACAGTGTCTAGGTCCATCCACCTCACTACAAATAACTCAATTTCGTTTCTTTTTATGGTAATATTCCATTGTATGTATGTGCCACATCTTCTTTATCCATTCATCTGTCAAAGAACACTTAGGTTGCTTCCATGTCCTGGCTATTGTAAATAAAGCTGCAATGAACATTGTGGTACATGACTCTTTTTGAATTATGGTTTTTTCAGGGTACATGCCCAGTAGTGGGATTGTTGGGTTGTATGGTAGTTCTATTTTTAGTTTTTTAAGGAACCTCCATACTGTTCTCCGTAGTGGCTGTATCAATTTACATTCCCACCAACAGTGCAAGAGGGTTCCCTTTTCTCCACACTCTCTCCAGCATTTATTGTTTGTAGATGTTTTGATGATGGCTATTCTGACTGGTGTGAGGTGATACCTCACTGTAGTTTTGATTTGCATTTCTCTAACGATTAGTGATGTTGAGCATCCTTTCATGTGTTTGTTGGCAATCTGTATATCTTCTTTGGAGAAATGTCTATTTAGATCTTCTGCCCATTTTTGGATTGGGTTGTTTGTTTTTTTGATATAGAGCTGCATGAGCTGCTTGTATATTTTGGAGATTAATCCTTTGTCAGTTGCTTCATTTGCAAATATTTTCTCCCATTCTGAGGGTTGTCTTTTGGTCTTGTTTATGATTTCCTTTGCTGTGCAAAAGCTTTGGAGTTTCGTTATGTCCCACTTGTTTATTTTTGTTTTTATTTCCATTTTTCTAGGAGGTGGGTCAAAAAGAATCTTGCTGTGATTTATGTCATAGAGTGTTCTGCCTATGTTTTCCGCTAAGAGTTTTATAGTGTCTGGCCTTACATTTAGGTCTTTAATCCATTTTGAGTTTATTTTTGTGTATGGTGTTAGGGAGTGTTTTAATTTCATTCTTTTACATGTAGTTGTCCAGTTTTCCCAGCACCACTTATTGAAGAGGCTGTCTTTTCTCTGTTGTATATTCTTGCCTTCTTTATCAAAGATAAGGTGACCATATGTGCATGGGTTTATCTCTGGGCTTTCTATCCTGTTCCATTGATCTATATTTCTGTTTTTGTGCCAGTACCATACTGTCTTGATTACTGTAGCTTTGTAGTATAGTCTGAAGTCCAGGAGCCTGATTCCTCCAGCTCCGTTTTTCTTTCTCAAGATTGCTTTGGCTATTCAGGGTCTTTTGCGTTTCCATACAAATTGTGAAATTTTTTGTTCTAGTTCTGTGAAAAATGCCATTGGTAGTTTGATAGGGATTGCACTGAATCTGTAGATTGCTTTGGGTAGTATAGTCATTTTCACAATGTTGATTCTTCCCATCCAAGAACATGGTATATCTCTCCATCTGTTTGTATCATCTTCAATTTCTTTCATCAGTGTCTTATAGTTTTCTGCATACAGGTCTTTTGTTTCCTTAGGTAGGTTTATTCCTAGGTATTTTATTCTTTTTGTTGCAATGGTAAATGGGGGTGTTTCCTTAATTTCTCTTTCAGATTCTTCATCATTAGTGTATAGGAATGCAAGAGATTGCTGTGCATTAATTTTGTATCCTGCTTCTTTACCAAATTCATTGATTAGCTCTAGTAGTTTTCTGGTAGCATCTTTAGGATTCTCTATGTATAGTATCATGTCATCTGCAAACAGTGACTGCTTTACTTCTTTTCTGAATTGGATTCCTTTTATTTCTTTTTCTTCTCTGCTTGCTGTGGCTAAAACTTCTGAAACTATGTTGAATAATAGTGGTGAGAGTGGACAACCTTTTCTTGTTCCTGATCTTAGAGGAAATGGTTTCAGTTTTTCACCATTGAGAATGATGTTGGCTGTCGGTTTGTCATATGTGGCCTTTATTACGTTGAGGTAAGTTCCTTCTATGCCTACTTTCTGGAGGGTTTTTATCATAAATGGGTGTTGAATTTTGTTGAAAGCTTTTTCTGCATCTATTGAGAAGATCATATGGTTTTTCTCCTTCAATTTGTTAATATGGTTTATCACATTGATTGATTTGTGTATACTGAAGAATCCTTGCATTCCTGGGAGCCTTAATAAAATTTAGATCTGCAAATATTTGTCTAGGGAAATTGGATTTGATAAAAACACTGGTCACAAAAGAAAATTTACAATGGCAGAAGCTATAATGGATGTAATTTGATAGATGTATTAAATATTTCCTGTACAATTTACACAAAACAGAAATAAATCCTTTGAAAATAATTTCAGTAAAATAAAAAGTAAAAAGTATTAGATACAAGTTTACATGACAGAATAGGATTGATGCAGGAATTAAACTGGCTTAATGGAATTCACTTCAGAAAATGTATTACATTTGCATTCATAAATATGGAGTCCAAGGGACTGCAGACAAAACATCCAGCTGGTGTGAATGGTCAAGGCCACGCTCTGGGGAGAGAATGCCCAGTTCCCACCAGAAGGCAGTTTCCTGAACCCAGTGGAACTCAGGCACAAGTGTGGAGACAGCCTGGTTAATTCTGCTCAAACCCCACAGCCGACCAGTTAAGACAGCCATGCATGGGCATGATCCATCTCTCTAGCCATCCCTCCTGCCTTCCCCCAACCTCCTCCAGTTAAACTGGGTGATTCCCTAGCCTGGGTTCCCTAGCTCACACCATTCTCCCTGCCTGGCAGGTCTTTCCGTGCCCTACTTCCTACCCTTCCTTCCAGATGCAGGTCCAGCTCTTCCTCATTGCCTCCCTTGTGGCCTCCATCCCACTGCGATCTAGACCTTGTCCCTCCGCAGATATACTTCTCCTGCCAAGGTCACCAGGGACCTCTACATTGCCAAATACAACGGAGTTTCTCAGATCGCCTTCTCTGCCCATCACTCCCTCCTTCTGGTAGAAATCATTTCTTCCCAAGTTTCCACGACCCCTTGTACAATGCAGCTTCATTTGGCCAACGGCCATGTCCAGAGAGGGCTGCAGCTGTGGGCTGTTATCAACCTGTATCCAGGCCAGCTGAGGGAATGAAGACCTCAGCCCTGATGGAGAGAGCTGGGCAATATCCACCACACGCCTCAAACTCAGCAGGTCCAAAACCAGATGCTTTTGGTCCTGACCATTCTATTTCTAATTTTTCCTCTGACTGACTTTCACTGCTCTAGTTGAAGTTCTCATCACCTCCTGACTAGATTAATGTGCCAGCCTCCTTCTTGGTAAGTTTGACCTACTCCAGTTCATCTTATACACAGTTAGCTAGTTTTTTAAAAAATCTCTTCTTTTTTGGTATTTTTAAAAACTGTGGTAAAATATACATAACATACAATTGACGATTTTGACATTTTAAGTGGCATCAATTACATTCACATGTTGTGCCACCATCACCATTGTCTATTTCTAGAACTTTTTCATTACACCAAACAGAAACTCTGTAACCATCAAACAGTAACTCCCATGCCCCCTCCCTCACCCCTGGTAACCTCTAGTCTGTTTTGTTTCCCATGGAATGTCTTTAAGGAGACAACTGTGCACCAGGCATCGTTCATCAAAATATCTTCTAAGTCCTCTTCAACTCCCTCCGGTGCTGAATGGTCTGCTCTCTCTGACCCCTGCAACTTCCCTCACCTTTCAGTGCCTTGCTGCTGTCTCTCCCTCCACCTTCTCCTCGTGTCCCACCCCTATCAGCTCTCAGCCGAGACCTTCTAGACCCACACAACTGGCAGCAAAGTGCAGTTTGGCTTTTGTCTCATGGGGAGCAGCCTCTTGGAATTCTTGGCAATAAAATTCTCCATCTTAACCCCAGAAAAATTTGATGTCCCCACAAATCCACTGTATAATTTCCTCCCAGAGGTGACAGTGGAAGGAGAACAAATGCAATATTTGCTTGTGGTACCCAAGACTATTATTTACTCACAGCCTGACCGTCCCCCTCTGCTTGTCTTACGGGGTTGCTGAATTTGAAACTGCACTGGCAACAGAAGAGTTAGTGCGGGTTAGAAAGTGGACTGGGCCATCAGGTGGGGAGAGTCAGAGTGAGGCCTGGACGACAAGGTGACATTAAAGAGCTGGGGCAAGAGTACAGAGAGAACAGAAGTGCTGAAAACACAGAGGTGGGAAAAGCATGCCCGCTTCAAGGAACACAAGGAGGTCTGGTTGCCCGGAGAGTAGCGGGCACAGGAGAGTGACATGAAACAAGGGTGGAGATGAAACTCCTGAAGGCCTTGCAGATCCTGTAAGAAGTTTAGACTTGCCGCCATGTTCGATGGGAAGCTCTCACTGTATGAGAAAGAAAACCCCGTGTCAAGGGTTTAAACAATAAAGGGGATTTATTGACCCAAGTAACTGAAAAGTTCAGAGGACCTTGAGATGAGGGCTCTGGCTTCATTTCTCAGGAACTCTCTTCTTTGCTCTTCTGGGAGAGTCCTTGGGCTAGTTTCTCTCAAGGTGGCAAGATGATTTTTGGCAGCAACCAAGGTATGGGTGTCTTTTTTTCAACAGGAAAGGGAGGGTCTAGCTTCTTTAAGCAGGTGAGGAATGTAACAGAATTCCTCACCTTCACTCTGATTGGGTCAGCCCGGACCAGTCACTGTGGGCGGGCCCTTGCTATGCACCTCTCTGCATAACTCTGCAGTGAAGTTCTTATTCCAATTAGGAACCCCCTGAAGCTAGGGCTGGGGTCAATCCCAGTGGCATGGCTGCTGCTTAGTAAGGGTAGAATAGGTTCTCCCAAATAATTTGGAAACTATTAGCAAAGGAAGAAAGGGGAAGATGCTGGGTAGGTAATCAAGAAAGTTCATTATACCAGAGAAGGATTTTTAAAGCTGCTCTGAAGACAGGTTGCAGGAGCCAGCAAGGAAGGAGGGAGACCAATTAGGAGACTGTTGCAGTAGTTTGGTCCTGAGATGGTGGTAGAAATTGAGATGCATTTTGGAGATAGAATTGACTGGACTTCGTGATGGATGGGGTGTTGGAGGAGGCAGTTTTGGCCCGACTCTGCGGGATCTCAAATACCAGGTTTTGGACTTCATCTTCGTAGTCAACGATGGAAGTGTTAAAGTGGGCTGCCTTTTGTGAGAGTAAGAGATTAATAATTTTTATTTTTTTGGTTTGTCTTTCACTTTCTCTTCCTCCTTAAATTTTTTTTTTTTTTTTACTTTTTACAATTTACCACAGCATATTCTTTTGTTCTTGTAATGTTTTCCAGATGATGAAAACACCAAAATCAGAATCTATGGTTTTACAAGAGTTTTATTTACTGCTCACTGTGTACCCAAGTGACTGAGAATATCCTCAAAAATCTGTTTTTTGTAGTCTAATTTTACAAGGCCCAAAGGACATATCTTCACTTGAATCTTAGAATACTCTGAGATTAATATTAACTTAGCTGAATGTTTCCAGTTTGAATTAGTATGCTGCAATGCCATTCAATCTTGCAAATTGCTATCCTCAGGAATTGAATGTGCTTTAGCTTTTCAAAATATCAATTATAAGGCATAAGAGTTCAACGGCACCTTCTGGTTTAACCCTTTAGCTATCCATCATCTGAAGCTTACAGAAATAGCTGAATTAAACTTCAAGGATATAGGGTGACTATTTTTGCAGCCTAAGCAAACAATAGCTGCAATTTGATGCCCTTGATGGAAGTGGACTGGTATGTTAATTCTGCATATGAATTCAGCAAAGCACTTACATTAAAGAATTTACTCTTGTTCTCATTCAAGTTCGACTCCATCCTCTCAAAAAGAATTGCTATTTCTCCATTCACTGAAGAAGTCCGGGACTTGGCTTGGTCTCATTTTAAGCTTCCATATATTATTTTGTCATTTATTACTTTGTTGTGCTTTGCCCCATCTCTCTGATCTTCAGTGTTCTCATCCTCTCTTTACCCCTGATTAGGATCCAAGTTCCTGACTAGATACGTCACAACATTGTTTTGAAGGTCAAGTGAGATGATACATGGAAAAGTTGTGAGGACTGCTAAGGTCTCCATAAAACGTTTACTTTTGTGATAATGCAGCATCTGCAGTTGTAGCAGTTACCATTGGGGCCCTTTTGCATTACAGCTTCCTCAGTCTTTGTATGAGGGACTTCTCCAGCCTCCTGAGGACACTAGACCAATGTGCAAGGCAGGGTGAAGTGCCAGGGAATTTATGCCCCTGAGAGCAGTCCTCAACCCATGGCCAGTGGAGTCGGTGGATAAATATCCCAGCCTTTTGCCCCTTGGTGGTGCTGGTAGGTGTGGCACAACTCTAAGAAGTGTCCTATGCAGTCTCCCAGAGGTCCTCAGTAAGCTAAGCCCCATTCCCATAGTAGTAACTTCATTAACGCACAGTTTTGTGTTCCATTTTATGTTTTACTTCCTCACTTCCTGAACTGGTATTTCCTGGGTTTACCTCTCAAACGAATGACCTGCCCTCAAATTCTTATCTTAAGGTCTGTTTCTGGTGGAACTCAACCTAAGACCCTAGTTCTAATGGTCTTTCAAAAAGTATATGTGCAGCTAGCTCACTGATGACATGCTAGAATTCTCTGGCTTTATCGCCCAGCCTTAGTCCTGGATGGAACTAAGTCTATTTTGCCTCCTGATTGCTGGGACTTAGTGTATTTAGTGGTAACTCTCTGAGAGGTGGTCCCCAAGTAATTCTGCCCACACCTACCATACCCTGAGAGACCATGTACCTTATAGAAGGGCCAGCTGAAACATGAGTCAAGCAGACAGAGATTAAATATCACCATTATTGCTAATAAAGATGATATTGGAGAACGTGGCTTGTAGCTGTGGGCAAGTGAGCTTTCTAACACTGAACCCCAAAGTCAGGCAGACTTACCCACACAGTCGTAGCGAGTGTTGGACAACTGAAGGCCTCCAACTGCGCCGGCAGAGCCTGCCACTCTGAAGTTTGCAGAAAGTAGGAGCAGAACAGGATGTGTTCCCTATGCAGAGACAGATCCCAAAGAGAAAAAGGAGGAAGGGGCTGAGTCACACATGCCAAGCCCCTGTTCTCCCATTCCTCCCTTTTAGGAATGAGAGGGGCCAGAAAGAAACCCAGAATGTTATTGTAATGGATTCCTTTCTCATGGAAACAAGATGCTAGGGGAAAGGAGTTCCCCTTTTCCCACATTCCCCAGGTTTGTGTTCTCTTAGCTCCTTAGGCTTAACCATTAAACTCCAGGCCAACTGAGAGTGTGCCTGTCTCCCCTGCAGGAGGAGATCAACAATCTAGGATGACAGTGCAGCCCTTACCATGAGCACACCCCAGACCCCTCCCGCCCAAACGCCAACTACTCTTCCTTCGTGTGTTCTCCTGAGCCTGGTGATGAAGAGGGTAGCTATTGCCCTCGGAAGGCAATTTATTGACTGAAGTAATTACAGGCCACGCTGAACTCCAGCTGAAAGCTCCCCGTTCACTTTTCATTCTGAATTACGTCTAACCATGTTGTTTAAAACAGTCTATCAGAGGTTCTGCAAAGAGATTATATGACACTGTAAAGATGCTTCAGTAAAAAACATTCCATTAAAATACTGATGTCCCCAATTTAAAAATAACCCCTCTACCATTGTGAATTTCCCAGGGAGAAATTAAAGTTCTAAGATTAGATTCTCTTGTCTGCTTGAGTTAAAGTTAAAAGGCATTAAAGTCTAAAACTCATCCTTCCCAATTTCTGATTTTGCTCGTTCTGAACCAGAGGGCTTCTTCATATCTGAAGAGCACTGTGGTTCTTTCAGCAGCCTGGACAGGGTCTCACTAGAACCACTGGTGTGGCTTTTTTCAGAGTCTCAGAAGTTAAACACCAAATTTCTGTTACACCTCACTTTTTAAAGAGTATCATCAAAGCACTCAACACCAACAAAATTAAACAATGGAAAAAAAACCAATACCAAGACTTTCAAGTAATTATCAAGACAAAGTGGTGCTCCCAGAACCTTAGCACTTTGCATAAAACAGACAGTGACATCCTGATTTGGGCTTCACCAGGAAGCTAGTCCATCTGTGTAAGTCATCTGAAATCCTTGATCCGTAAACCAACTCAACTAGGAGGAAGCTCCCTCAAGAAGTTAACGTCGGCAACATGTTTTATCATTCCTATGGGAAGAATCAACACATATTTCTCTCAGGGTGACATATGAGACTGTAGGAGGTCAGACTACACCATCCCAATATAGGCCACTCTGGCATAAGGATTATTTTGAGCTGAAGGCAATTGAGAAAAAGCAGGCACAGGATGAGCTCTCTGCTGTCCCCTATCTTCTGGAAAATAAGATCACAAATTCCCCTTGTGAAGGTGTCTCCCCACTGCCCCCCCCCCCCACCAACTGTCCATGGGAAGGGAGTAACAACTTCCAGTGATACAGGAGACAGGATGGCCCCGCGAGAGTCTACACAAACAAACCTTACCAACTAGGCCTTATCTACCATTAATTTCCCATATATTTGCCTTCCTACAATTTGCTGCTCCTAGAAGCTCAAAGTCCTTTCCATTTGTCTTGACACTTCTTTTTAAATGTAACCTCTTATGTTCAAATGCTATAAAGGCCTCCAAGTTTAGCTGTTTCTTTGTAAGTTTTCTCTCTTTCTAGGAAGACCCCACATCATGTAAACCTTTTAACATCAAAGAAATTTGTATGTCTTTTCTCATATTAATATGTCTGTTGTCAGATTATTTTGCAGACCCAGCCAGAGAACCTAAGAGGGCAGAAGAGAATTTTCTTCCCCAAAAGATTTTTACACTCTTGCAAAGTTTAGAAATAGCAGTGATGGCAAGCCCGGTCATTAGTTTGTTTTGAGTTCTCTCCCATCTTGAACCTTTTTTAAAAAAATTTATTTATTTATTTGGGTTATGCTGGGTCTTAGTTGCGGCTCCAGGGCTCCTTAGTTGCAGCATGTGAACTCTTAGTTGTGGGATCTACTTCCCTGACCAGGGACTGAACCCGGACCCCTGCATAGGGAGCACAGAGTCTTATCCATTGTGCCATCAGGGAGGTCCCTCTCCCATCTTGACTCTTAAACACCTCTTAACTTCCATTTCCCCTTTGAGCCCTCTGTCTCCAACATTCCCTGATCCATGGAACCTGGGCTCTAAATAATGACACAGTGGCTCCTGCTGTTGCCTTTTGTTGAGAAATTGCTCAGGCATGTGAAGCCTGCCATGCAAGGTGAGTTTCTCCTTCATTTCCTCATTTGTTTCAGCTGGAAAACATCCTCAGCAGATTCCTGAACTAAAGCTGTTGTTGACATTTCTGCAGCTTGAATCTCTAGATGTGTTAGGATTAGTTTCGGATATGAATGACAGAAAACCCAAAATAACAGGGGGAAAGTTGAAGTTTATTCTGAAAGTAAAGCAAACGGTGCTTGCGTCCAGTTTCTTAAGGAAGACACACGAGTTCAGGCATACCTTGGAGATACTGCAGGCTTGGTTCCAGACTTCTGCAACAAAGCAAGTATCTCAACAAAGCAAGTCACACAAATTTTTTGATTTCCCAGTGCATATAAAAGTTATGCTTACACTATACTGTAGTCTATTAAGTGTGCAATAGTGTTATATCTAAAAAAACAATGTACATACCTTAATTAAAAAACACTTTATTGCTAAAAAATGCTAACCATCATCTGAGCCTTCAGTGAACCGTAATCTTTCTGCTGGTGGAGGGTCTTGCCTTGATGTTGATGGTGCTGCCTGGTCAGGGTGGCTGCTGAAGGCTGGGGTAGCCGTGGCAGTTTCTTAAAATAAGACAACAATGAAGTTTGACGCATTGATTGACTCTTCCTTTTATGAATGATTTCTCTGTAGCATGAATGCTGTTCGATAGCATTTTATCTACAGAACTTCTTTCAAAATTGGAGTCAGGGGCTTCCCTGGTGGCGCAGTGGTTAAGAATCTGCCTGCCAAGGCAGGGGAGCTGGGTTCGAGCCCTGGTCTGGGAAGATCCCACATGTTGTGGAGCAACTAAGCCCATGCACCACAACTACTGAGCCTGCGCTCTACAGCCTCCAAGCCACAACTACTGAGCCCGTGTGCCACAACTACTGAAGTCTGCATGCCTAGAGCCCGTGCTCCGCAACAAGAAGTCACCACAATGAGAAGCCCACGCACCACAACGAAGGGTAGTCCCTGCTCACCGTAATTAGAGAAAGCCTGAGTGCAGCAACGAAGGCCCAAGGCAGCCATAAATAAATAAACAAATAAATTTATTAAAAAAAAATTGGAGTCAATCCTCTCAAACCCTGCTGCTGCTTTATGAACTAAGTTTATGTAATATTCTAAATCCTTTATCAACCTTGCTGCGTTATCAACTAAGTTTATGTAATCTAAACCCTTTGTTGTCATTTCAACAATCTTCACAGCGTCTTCACCTCTTCACCGGGAGTAGACTCCATCTCAAGAAACCTCTTTCATTGCTCATCCTTAAGAAGTAACTCTGCATCCATTCAAGGTTTATATGAGATTGTGGCAATTCAGTCACATCTTCAAGCTCCACTTCTAATTCTAGTTGTCTTGCTATTTCCACCACATCTGCAGTTACTTCCTCCACTGAAGTCCCGAACTCCTCAAAGTCATCCTTGAGGATTGGAATCAACTTCTTTCAGTCTCCTGTTAATGCTGATATTTTGACCTCTTCCCGTAAATCACAAATACTCTTAGTGGTGTCTAGAATGCTGAATCCTTTCCAGAAGGTTTTCAATTGGCTTTGCCCAGATACATTAGAAGAATCACCATCTATGGCTGCTATAGCCTTAGAAAGTGTATTTCTTAATAATAAGACTTGAAAGTTGAAATGACTCTTTGATCCATGGGCTGCAGAATGGATGTTGTATTAGCAGGCATGAAAACAACATTAATCTGATTGTACATCTCCATCAGAGATCTTGGGTGAACAGGTGCACTGTCAACAAACAGTAATATTTTGAAAGGAATCTTTTTTTCTGAGCAGATCTAAACAGTGGGCTTAAAATACTCAGTAAACCATGTTGTAAACAGATGTGCTGTCACCCAGGCTTTGTTGTTCTATTTACAGAGCTCAGGCAGAGTAGACTTCGCATAATTCTTTTTTTTTTTAAAATAAATTTATTTATTTTTGGCTGCATTGGGTCTTTGTTGCTGTATGTGGGCTTTCTCTAGTTGCGGCAAGTGGGGGCTACTCTTCGTTGCAGTGCACGGGATTCTCATCGAGGTGGCTTCTCTTGTTGTGGAGCACAGGCTCTAGGTGCACAGGCTTCAGTAGTTGTGGCACGTGGGCTCAGTAGTTGTGGCTCACCGGCTTAGTTGTTCCATGGCATGTGGGATCTTCCCGGACCAGGGCTCGAACCGGTGTCCCCTGCATTGGCAGGCAGATTCTTAACCACTGAGCCACCAAGGAAGCCCAGACTTAGCATAATTCTTAAGGGCCCTACAATTTTGGGAATGATAAATGAGCAATGGCTTCAACTTAAAGTCACCTGCTGCATTAAGCCCTAACAGGAGAGTCAGCCTGTCCTTTGGAGCTTTGGAGCCAGGCATTAACTTCTATGAAAGTCCTAGATGGCATCTTCTTCCAATAGAAGGCTGTTTTGTCTACATTGAAAGTCTCTTGTTTGGTATAGCCACCTTTATAAATTATCTTAGCTAGATCTCCTGGATAACTTGCTGCAGCTTCTCTATTACCACTTGCTGCTTCACCTTGTACTTTCATGTTATGAAGATGGCTTCTTTCCTTAAACTTCATGAACCAATTTCCGCTAGCTTCAAACTTTTCTCCTGCAGCTTCCTCTCCTCTGTCAGCCTTCAGAGAACTGGAGAGAGTTAGGGCCTTGCTGTGGATCAGGCTTTCGCTTAACGGAATGTTGTGGCTTATTTGATCTTCTATCCAGACCATTAAAACTTTCTCCACATCAGCAATAAGGCTGTTTTGCTTTATTATGCATGTGTTCACTGGAGTAGCACTTTTAATTTCCTTGAAGAACTATCCCTTTGCAGTCACAACTTGACTGTTTGGTATAAGAGGCCTAGCTTTTGGTCTCTCTCACCTTCCAACATGCCTTCCTCATTAAGCTTAATCATTTCTAGCTTTTGATTTAAAGTTACAAATGTGTGACTCTTCCTTTTACTTGAACACTTAGAGGCCATTGTAGGGCTCTTCACTGGCCTAAGTTCAGTAGTGCTGTGTTTTAGGGAATAGGGAGGCCTGAAGAGAGGGAGAGAGATGGGCTGGTTTGGGGTGCTCATGGCACCCCAAAACAATGACAATAGTAACATCAAAGATCAATGAGCACAGATCACCATAACAAATATAATAATAATGAAAAAGTTTGAAATACTGTGAGAATTACCAAAATGTGAGAGACACGAAGTGAGCAAATGCTGGTGGAGAAACGGCGCGGATAAACTTGCTTGACGCAGGGTTGCCACGAGCCTTGTTTGTAAAAAACACAGCATCTGAAAAATGCAATACAGCAAAGTGCCAGTAAAACAAGGTATGCCTATACCCTGAACTACCAGAGAGGCTGAGAAATGTAGTCTTCATTCTAGGCAGCCATATACCCAACTAAACTTATTATTATTATTGAAGACATATATAAATACTGGGGGCAACTGGACTACCAGACTAATTGCACTGGCGAGGACACATACTTCTGGAGAGCCCTCCTCAGCACACCACCTTTTCCTGCTTTTGATTGGTCCAGCCTCCAGCAGTATTCCTCTCGGCTCTGCCTTTTCCAGCAATAGTGGATATGTCCTAGGGCTCGATTTCCCTCTACACCTTTCTGGGAGGAACAGCTGAGTTTGTCACAGTATGATTTATTTCTTAAGCTGTTCCCTTTCCTTCCCTAACACATATAGGCCTAACAGTATTTGTAGGATCTGATGCTTCCCTCCTTTCTTTTTCTTAAACTTTCTCTCCTTCCTGGCCCAGATAATGTTACCTTTCTTGTCTAGATTTTGTCTAACGGGCTCTTCTGTTCTGAGAGATAAGTCACTAGGTTCTGGTCTGTCAAAGGCAACTACTGTCCAAAAAAAAATCTTGAGCACTCTCACTTTTCCGAGTGAGATAATCAGCATGTATTTTCTGACTGGGCCGACAGCCAATCCAGGGTTGGATTCCATTTATCACTGCCCTGCTCACTCTCTTCTATTATGCTTCATCTTTCTTGCTGCCCTCCTTTACAGTCTTAATGCTCAGAATTTCTCAGGTGTGCCCACTCTGGGCACAGGCAGCACTTACGTCCTTACCTACAATCACAGCAACATCTGGACACTCATTCAATACCCCCCGAATAGTTTACTTGCACTTGACTGCTATTCCCCTCTCAAATGGCCCAGACTTTCAGGTACACTTGGCACCACTGTGCCAGTCTTTAAGGCGCAGTTCCCCAATGGTTCTTCCCAAAGAGTCTCTGCGTGGCTCTAAGAGAGCACTTTGCCAGTAGTGGCCTGTATCCATGCTCCCTCTGGGACAGTCAGTACAGTTTGCTGAGACTTTGCTTATATTCTTGTTCAATTTCTTTGGAACTAAGTTATTATTTCTGTCCTTATGTTCCAGATGATCCCCCCCAAATATCTACCCACCTAAGAAAAAACCTCTTAAATGAATGAAACTCCAAGTACAGTATCCCGTCCCTTTTATCTTGTCTTTCAATTTCATTTTTCCTTTAATATCTGTTGGATCTGTTCTCTAAAATCTCAACTTTATCTCCAAAAACGCTTTCTCCTTCGCAAGCTTAATTACTCTTCACTTACTTTGTTCTCATCCTGTCATTGCTCCTGTTCTAAGACTGAAGCACATTCTAGAAACACCCCAGACATTCCTTGATTTTCTGAACAAATCTGATTCCTAGAGACACAAGTTTCTAGGCACAGGACTAACTGCCTTCTTGATCTTTGGTTTTAAAACAACTTAATTGTGTCTTTAACTTCGGTAGCTTTTTCATTAAATAAAGCCTCCCATTAATTGCTTGCTGGTTTTCAATGAAAAGCGTTGTACAGGTGTCTGCACAGCTCGAGGCTTGGATTCTAAAGCGTTGGCCACAGCTCATATAATTTACAAATCCAGTCAATTTTGGATCACCTGGTGGGAGATTACTCTTGAGATTCTGGACAGGCCGTACCACATGACTTCAAGATTAGTCTTGGTGCACTGCCTATATAGGCTTGCATTAACAGTTGAAAACTAGAACTTCAGACTCCAGTGCTCTCTAGCACACATGCTGTGTAAAGTACCCATTTGTAAAGAAATGATAGAATTAGAAGATCACCATTTTGCAAGCCCTAAAAAAAATTCTAGATAACATAAACCAGTGGGTACTAAAATGGTTTGATGGGGAACTTTATAATGATGCACCAGACTGACAGCACCTGAACGCACTGATCAACTGTGACATCTCTAAAAGTGGCACATCAGATATCATGTGCCTGATGTGATGTGAGAGAAAGCACACAATATCTCTTATGAATTATTTTTGTAAAAATTTTTTTGAACACAAATTTTTAATGGAGCTTCTAGATCTACCAGTTTGCAGGAAAAATTGGTGATAGAGGAACATGTTAAATGACACAAAGAGGATATGCTATCTAAATTCAGAAAGTGAGAAAGATGACCCAATTTCTTTAACAAGTAAGTGGCAGTTAAAATGAAAGGCAGCATAAACTGTTATACATAAGATCCTTAAGGACCACACCAACCAAATGCAAAGTACGTATCTCACTAGAATCCTGATTTAAGCAAACCAAGTAAAAAGACATCTTGAAAAGTTTTTTTTAATCTATTTTTACTTATAGAAAAGTTGCCATAGTACAAAGAATTCCCACATACCCTTCACTTAAGATTTCCCCAAATGTTAACATCTTATTGCATCTACTTTATCATTCTCTCTATATATACATACCCGTATTAGGTGTGTGTGTGTGTTTTCTTTTTTTTCTTTGGGCTGCGCTGCATGGCATGCAGGATCTTAGTTCCCCGACCAGGGATCAAAGCCGGGCCCCTGGGTTTCCCTGGTGGCACAGTGGTTAAGGATCTGCCTGCCAATGCAGGGGACACGGGTTTGAGCCCTGCTCCGGGAAGATCTCCCATGCCGCGGAGCAACTCAGCCCATACGCCACAACTACTGAGCCTGCGCTCTAGAGCCCGTGAGCCACAACTACTGAGCCCACGTGCCACAACTACTGAAGCCTGCGTGCCTAGAGCCTGTGCTCTGCAACAAGAGTAGACACCACGATGAGAAGCCCGCACACCACAACGAAGAGTAGCCCTCCGCTCGCCACAACTAGAGAAAGCCCACGCACAGCAACAAAGACCCAATGCAGCCAAAAAAAAAAAGCCAGGGCCCTTGCAGTGGAAGCCCGGAATCCTAACCACTGGACTGCCAGGGAATTCCCCATATTAGTTTTTTATTGCCAACAAAGTGCTCCTTTACCCTTAACAACTTCAGTGTGTATTTTCTAAAGACAAGAACATTCTTACACATACTACAGTACAATTACTGAAATCTGGAAATTAATGTGAATACCCTAACATTTACTACAGACCTTACTCAAATTTTGCTAATTGTCCCACTAATATCTTTTACAGCAGAAGAAAACCATATTTTCTTGGTCCAGGATCCAATCCAGGATTACACAATGTGATACCTCTCTAGTCTTCTTTAATTTGGAACAGTTACTTCAGTCTTTGTTTTTCATGACCTTGATTTTTTGAAGAGTAAAGGCCAATTATTTGTAGACTGTCCCTCACTTGGGTTTAGCTGATGTTTCTTCAGTATATTCACATTATACATTTTGGGGAAGAACCCTGAAAAGTGATGTTTTGTCTTCCTCATTGCGTCTTATCAGGAGGCATACAATATTTGTCCTGTAACTGGTAAGGTTGTA
Source organism: Balaenoptera physalus (assembly GCF_965194825.1). Lineage (NCBI taxonomy): Eukaryota > Metazoa > Chordata > Mammalia > Artiodactyla > Balaenopteridae > Balaenoptera > Balaenoptera physalus. Next base: position 86,832,469 of record NC_138887.1, on the reverse strand, counting down.
AAAAGACATTTTTGAGACAACTAAGGAAAACTGAAAACATATGATATTAAGAAGTTATTGTTAATTTTGTTAGATGTCATGATGGTATTGTGGTTGTTTTTTAAAAAATGGTACTCATCTGTTAGCCGTATATACACTGTAGGGGAAAGTGAAGTTATTTGTCTTGATGTCCATTTCTAGGGAGTTTAGTAACTCCAGGTGGAAAGCAATAATAATAATATAGTCAGATCTTGATTTTTCCAAAATAGTGTCCAATTTGTGCATCATCCAGGACTTTGACCACTGTTCCTCTCTTCTGTGGCTCCTCTTTTGGTCACTACATTCACAGTTGACCCAATGTAGTACAGAAAGCACACGTCTGTCAAATTTTGTGACTTGCTGGATGACGAAAGCCTGTGGGGAAGTGACTGAAACTACCGGTTGAAATTAGGTTTATAAATAATTTGAACATTTCACTTCTTTGTGATTTGCACGTCTTCCTTATTATAGATAAATATGAGTCTAATGAAATGAGATCATTTACAATGATTACATAATAAAACTTTAGAGCCCATATACAAAAAGTCTTCATTTTATTTAGTTTCTACTTTATTTTTGGGAAAAAAATTCATTTTTTAAAAGTTTATTTTGGACTTCCCTGGTGGTGCAGTGGCTAAGAATCCGCCTGCCAAAGCAGGGGACACGGGTTCAATCCCTGGTCTGGGAAGATCCCACATGCTGCAGAGCAATTAGGACCGTGTGCCACAACCACTGAGCCCGCGCTCTAGAGCCCACGAGCCACAACTACCGATGCCTGCGAGCCTAGAGCCCATGCTCCACAACAAGAGAAGCCACCGCAATGAGACGCCCGCGCACCGCAACGAAGACCCAAGACAGCCAATTAAAAAAAAAAAAAAAAAAAAAGTTTATTTTACCAAAGATTAATCCTTTGCTGATGTTCAAATTTAAAGTATTTTGCGTCTGTCTCACAGGAGAAAACATGAAACATTGCTTCTGTGGCAGTTTCTTCTAGTTTTTCAAGGACTCATGTAGTCGCAACTGGTTCAAAATACTGCTTTGTTTCAAAGCATGCAGTTTAGATGTATCTTCACTAATGATGGCGATATTTCCATTTTGTTCCTGAGCTGTCAGGTCACTTTCACTGTCAGACAGGGTACACAGCAGAGTGTCATTTTCATAGGTTGGAAAATAATACCTGAAAACAACCATAGATATACTGAATAACCAAAACTATATATTATCCAGAAAATTTCTAGGCAGCTGAATGTACACATCACTATAATTTTGCTAGGTTTCCTTGCCAACAATTTCAACTGCATTTTGCAAAGGCTGTAAGGGAGAGAAATTCTGAATTACTTTTACTTTGACCTTTACTGGCTGACATCAGTCTTACTAGTATCCTTGCTAGCTGGCAATTCAGCCTTTGCTTGATATCTACCATAACAAGACACTTACTATCTTAAAAGGCAGCCTACTCCACTATCAGGCAACTCTAGCTATTAAATAATACCTCCTCCCATAAAGCTAAAAATGACATCTCTCTCATTTCTACTCAAAGGTCCTGGTTCTTCCCTAAGGTTAACAAAGTTCAAATACAGTTATTCTTTCATACACTACTCCTTCAAATATCTGATAAAAACAACTGCTTCTGCTTGTGAGGTTTTTTTTTTTCCCTCCCCCAACCTAATCATCACTATTTCCTTCATTATAAATTATCAAAAATTAAAACATCTAAAGAATTTTAAGTCTATTACTCTGGTTCCTTCTCTGGACACACTTTGTAGTTAGTTCTGAAATCTAAAGGTTTTGACCTGTATGAGAAGAATTATAGGAACAGGGTCTCAGGTCAATCCAGGGCTGACTTTGCCTCTCATAAATCTGGGATATTCTAAAGAGGAATTAAATAAAGGGATGAAATAATGGAGAAGGAGCAAAGAAATATATGTCTGGTTGAGCAGTACTCACTGTGGTTGATCCCATGTCTGTCTTTCAGGAAGCAGTGAAGTATGTTTAGCTTCTTCCATGTGAGTCCTTAAGTCTGCTTTGGACTTGAACTTCTCATGGCAGCCATAACATCTACATTGGTGAATCTGCCTCCGAATGAAATTGACTAGTTTCACTTGCTGATAGAAATTCAGTCCTGAAAATGACAGTACATAGAATCATCAGAACCATTTTTGCATTTTTATAATTTTTAAAATTATAAAAAATTAAAATTATAAAATTATAAAAATTTTTATAATTTTTAAAAGAACCACTTCTCTTTATTAACCAACCTGAAGAGGCAGTGCAGTTTTAAAGCATATTAATAGATACCAAATAATAACAGCCAATACTTATATAGGGCTTATGTGCTAGGCACTGTTCTAATCACTTTCCATGCATTAATATGTTTAATCCTCGCAATACCCTATCACATAGGTGGTGTTACCGTATCCACATTATACATTAGGAAACTGTCCAAAATTGCACAGCCAGTAAGTGTAGAGCCAGGATTTGACACCAGGCTGTTGGCTCCACAGCCCATGTTCTTGACTATTAATCTATTACATATATAACATATACACATGCCTATAAGAGTGGTAAAGTAACATGTCCAAGAGTCTAGGAAAGTAGTCGGTGAGTTGAGGTGTGGGAAGTGAGCTTTTTATGGTCTTGGATACATTAGCAAGTCAGTACTTTATGTCTTCCTGACCCTAATCTTTCTATCATAGTGATCCAATTGGGTACATCTATAATAAATAATCTAGCTACACTACCAAGCAGCGCAGTAGGTGTTTTACATACTCTATCCACTCTCTGTAACATTCTGCTGACCCGAGGCCCAATGTCACACAGCCAGTAAGTGCTAGAGCTGGAAATATGAACTCTAGTGTGACTTCAAAATCCACGTTTCTTCCACTAGTCCCCACCACATTATGATAGATATTAACCATTAACTTGTATTTTATTTGAAGCAATCATATATGTAGAAAAGAAGAAAGACTATATGAAATCAAAACCATATGTGAATATTACAGTTCAAAATGGTTGTGAAACACTGCTTCAGGCACTTCTGTTGAGACCATCTGTGGAGAGACACATTTTGGCTGTGCACTCTCCAATCACAACTGCACAACGCAGGCATCGTTTACAGGATGGTGTATAAAAAAACGCAGCATCATGGAAAACAACTTCCGAATCAAACTTACCAAGTTCTGACTTTATTTTGAGGAGATCAAATTCATGTGCATCCTAAAAAAAGGAATGAATATATCTGTGAGCATATAAATTATTTAATCTTTCAGGCTGAAGTTATAAACAGACAGCTTATTCACAGGAGTTTGAACACTGTAGAAACTCAGTCTCGGTTCATCATCTGCTTTTGAAGTCTTCGAAATCTAACTGCTTCCCCCCACATCCAACTGCTTTATAAAGCACAGTCCAAACAAGTCATGTCAATCAGTTAAAACATTTTAATTGTTCACAGCTTGTATCTACAGTCTTTACAATTTACTCTGTATGCATTCTGCAGTCTGACAGAAGTGTCCTCAGTCACTAGGTAAGATGTGGCCCTACTGTACTGCGTGTCTGGACTAGAATTATGAATATAGGTCCTTTGCTCCACAAGCAGATAGGTAATTTAAAAAATTCTGCTCTTCGTTTTATGCTGTCAAATGTTTAAACCTGCAAGTTTCTCTTCACTCATATCTTCCCACAAATTACATGTCTTTTGATTTTCATGATGCATAGACTTATTTTTATTCTGTTCCACTCCTGCAATCGCCCATCTGGGTGAATGCTTCAACTTAGAGGCTCACAGAGAATAAAGACCGTCTAACTCCCTGTGAAGGTATTCAGTGTAGCATCACAGTCAGGATAATTAAGAATTGCATGATATGTTATCACTGAAAGTAACCGAGCAGAGGTTGAGGACACCAGTCAAGGATACTGCAAAGGGAATTCTTACACAGGATAGGGGGACCAAGGCTCCTTTCAATTCAAAGATACTAGGATATCATGAGTTACATTTAAACACTGGAAACTATACACACATACTAGTGGCAACCTGTTTCAGACAAAATGACTCTGTTTTCACTTGAGTAAATGCCCATAGCCTTTTGAACACCTTTCAGGTCCCTGTTTTTATGAATGAGAATGGAATGAACGTGGGTGAAAAAGGAGAGTCTGCTCCACTATGACAGAGTTGAGTGGGGGGAGGGGAGGGAGGGCACATCAGAATAACACAGTAATATTTTTCTATTACACTCAACTCTCTACTCCCAATATAACATAAAGATGGCCTCCAGAAAGGAAAGCGCAAACTGGAAATGTCCTCAGATTTCTTCTCTCCAAATCCTTTTAACTGAAGGAGCTGCAAGACCACACCCTGTGCCCTCTCCACCTCCATGGCTCCCCCACCCCTGTTTCCCCCAAGGGCTCTGTAAACGGCAACTTTTTCTCTTCCTGCTCTCCTTGTTCACCAGCATGGGAAGCACTGGAAAAAGACTCAGAACCTGTCCATATCCTGGGTACTGTTCACCATGGCTGCAGATCCCACAGTCTAAGCCAGAACTATCCCGTAAGCATCTCAGAGGTGGGATGGCATCTGTGAAGTCCCAAACTCACAGTACACCCAGGTCCAGTCAGTTGTACTTAACTGCCCTGAGTTCTAGTTCTCCTCGATGGACCTGCCCTGTCTCTTCTGTTTTGCTTACAGCACTTTTAGGAAGGGGAAAATAATTGAGAAACTAAAGGTATAAGATGATGAGGCTGCAGTTACCATCAGCTTCTCCCTGTTGGAACAACGAAGCAAAATTCAAATGAACAAAAGCGTCTCACCTCCATGTGGACACATAATTTCTCAATTGTTTCTGCTTGCTTTTCACAAAACAGGCAGACAGCAGAGAGAGGGTGTCCTTCCCAATCAGACCAGTCACTGTGTTAGAAAGAAAACAGCAAACATGGAGATTCTCTTCATGAAGAGGGCAGCCTGCAGTGACTTGGTATTACTTTCTGCTCCCCAGGAAACCCTGCCATTCTCTTTCAGCTCTGACATTTCTGTAAAGACTGTCATATCATATTATGACTTTTTGATACAGTTTCTGAAATTCAAAGTAGCACCATGAAATTAATATAAGTAGCAAACAGGTGCTGCTCCATTTTCTTACATTTGCCTCTCCGAGCAGCTATTTCACTACGAGATCAGTGCAATGTCTTTCTGAGACAACCAGCTTTAATTTGCAGAGAAGATATATCAGGAAATGTATGCTCTCTCTCATTAACCATGACCACTAAGTGCGCATGCTGTGAGGTGCAGTGCTGGGAGTGTGTTTCTGCATGACAAATGGCGTTATTTTAAAAAGCCAAACCTTTATCTATCATGTGGGAAATACTGATCATTTTAAATGGGGCAAGTGTTAAATGTGATGGCAAATAGAGAAATCAAAAGGCATACAGGGCCCTTCTTACCATTTTCTCCCCTCCCTGCATTTATTTCTTGAGATACTGTCAACTTCTTGTCATTCCTAAACCAGGAGAACCAAGATCCCAGGAGAGACAAAAGGCTGAACAGCTTTGAATGAAAAGAGGATGAATAACAGGGAATCCTTTTAGGTTGAAAAGAATACTTCTCAAGCTTATAATTTCAAACAAAGAAGCTGTGACTGTTTTAAGCTAGTCATCAACGGGATGAACACAGAACAAGGTTAGTTATATTCACTACTCCAATGGAAAGCTAGCATGGAGAGAGAGTTCAAAGATCATATCACTTTAAGGTCTAGGGACCAATGGACTAATAAGCAAAGCACTTTGGAATATATTTTTCTCTGAATTATATATTACCTGTGTGTTCAATGAATAGCTTTAGTAGCAAAACACTATTTAGTTGGAATAACAGTTGCTTTAGTGATTCTTATGTCAAAGTTATTTTGGTATTATGATTATTATTTTTTATTAAAGTATAGTTGATTTAAAATGCTGTGTTAGTTTCAGGTGTATAGCAAAGTGATTCAGTTTTTTATATACACATGTATAAAATCTTTTTATATACATATATATTTATATACATATATATTATTTTATATATATATTTATATACATATATATTCTTTTCCATTATAGGTTATTACAAGATACTGAATATAATTCCCTGTGTTATACAGTATGACCTTGTTGTTTACCTATTTTATATATAGGACTGTGTATCTGTTAATGCTGAACCCCTAATTTATCCCCCCCTTCCCCCTTTGGTAAACATAAATTTGTTTTTTATGTCTGTGAGTCTATTTCTGTTTCGTAAATAAGTTCATTTGTATCATTTTATTAGATTCCACATACATGTGATATCATATGATATTTGTCTTTCTCTGTCTGACTTACTTTACTTAGTATGATAATCTCTAGGTCCATCTATGTTGCTGCAAATGGCATTATATCATTCTTTTTTTTGGCTGAGTAATATTCCATTGTTTGTATACCACAAACAGTTTATCCATTCAACTGTCCATGGACATTTAGGCTGCTTCCATGTCTTGGCTACTGTAAATAGTGCTGCTATGAACATTGGGATGCATGTATCTTTTTTCTTTCTTTTTCTGTTTCGTTTTTGGCCACACCTCACGGCACGTGGAACTTCCCCGACCAGGAGTCTTAACCACTGGACCACCAGGGAAGTCCCATTTATCTTTTCAAATTAGAGTTTTCATCTTTTCCAGATATATGCCCAGGAGAGTGATTGTTGGATAATATGCTAACTCTATTTTTAGTTTTTTAAGGAACCTCTATACTGTTCTCCACAGTGGCTGCACCAAGTTACGTTCCCATCAAAAGTGTAGGAGGGTTCCCTTTTCTTCACACCTTCTCCAGAATTTATTATTTGCAGACTTTTTGATGATGGCCATTCTGACTGGTGTGAGGTGTCAAAGTTATTTTGAATTCAAGTTTTTGCTATATTACATGACATGATGCACGGCTTAGAGAGAGGGTTCTCTTTCTTTTCACGCTGTCTTTTCAGAATGGTAATTTTAAATCAAACTAGAGAACTGTTTTCCTTCTCTTAAACCACTGTAATTAAGTAGCATCAATAATAAGTCTTACTCTTCCTGATGATCTAGCAACTCCCGATCATCTTCTAGTTGAACTTCTTCCCAGGATTTCCCAAGTTCCTTTGTAGGAAGAACAGAGGGATTAGAGATAAACAGGAGGGGTGAAGGAGGAAGAGGGGAAAGGAGAAAGTAGACACAGAACTCAAAAACAAAACAAGACAGAACCCAAATACAAATGGTTTTAAAATAATACAAGCAGAATATATTAAAGCTGTTATTTCAGGGATAAGAAATGATAATCAAATTTTAGGATTTAGGATATATCCTAAATGGTTAGGATTTGGGATATATCCTAAATCAAACATTTAAAAAATATGCAAAAATGTTTAATAATATTTTCATATGTTTTTCTTTTTGAAGAAGCAGCGATAACCTTTCAGTGAAATTCTTTTCTCTTAAATGTTAATCAGTGTTTCTCAACCCTGGATCCACATAAGAATCTCTTGGGGATCTTTTAACAAAAACCACTAATATCTTTTGACAGAGACTCTGAAACATCCTCCTAGCCGGACTCTGTTTCTATTGGAGGTCCCCTACAGTCTATTTCCCAGACAGCAGCCACAGTGAGCTTTCCAAAGGGCACCTCCCTGTTTGTATGACCCCTCCCAGGGCTTCTCACACACTCAGAACAAAATTCAGAGGCCTTACTATGGCTTATAAGGCCTCCATGTTCTGCCCTGGCCCCCTCTCCATCACTATGTCCCACCACTTTTTCTCTTGCTCAGCTGGCTCCAGCCAGACTGCTCTTTTGCTATTGCTCGAACACAGCAAGCTGACTTCCACCCAGCTACTTCTGTACTTGTCGCATCGTCTGCCTGAAACACTGCTCCCTCACATATCCTAACATGGCTCCGTCATCCTGGTCTCTGCTTAAACGTTACTACCTCTTTTTCTGACTACTCTGTCTAAAACACCCCTCCTTCAAGTTACTTTTTATTCCTCTAGGATGTTTTATTTTTCTTCAAAGCATTGATCACACCCTGAAATCATTTTGTGTATCTATTTGTTTTCTTATTTGCTCTCTGTCTTTTCCACTAGAATGTCTGTTTGGACATGGCCTTTGTTCATTGTTACATTTCCAGGGCTGGGCACACAGTGGGTACTAGAAGTATTTTTTTGAATTGAATTTTAACTGAAAACATCTAAAAAATGTGATGTCAATTTAGATCCTACCTCAAAAGGTTTCTGTAATGTGGTTAAATAGTTAACGTATAAAAAGCACATGGTACATGGTACCAGGTAATAGTAGGTACTCAAATATCTACTCAAATCCCTTTTATCTCTTACAGTTCATGAAGGAGTTCCACCCTTTTAGGGCTATGTCTGGCAAATTTAGTCATAGTTTCAGCAAAACTTTATGTAGTGATGAGAAGGAATGATTTCTTTGGGCCCAATCATGTCTCTTTTATCCCTTGAGTCTTTTCTTTCTTTCTCTTGTCCTTTCTTCTCTCTCCACTCAATCTTCCCACCGTGCCATGCAAAAGCAAACAGTGCATTAAAGAAGGATGCAGAAATACTAGTGGGCACTTTTTCAAGCAGTTAAACTATGGCAACTGTCAAGTCCAACCTCACCTGATATAATACAGATATCCTTGTTTGATATCCTTCTTTTGGAAAAACATTACCAGAATTCACCTCAGGAACATTTTTTTTCTCTAAAAAGGTATTCATTTAACTAAAAACAAAGAACTACAAGAGCCATTATGATTTAGAGAAAAAGAAAATCTATCATTCATCAACTTAATGAGAGGTTTTGAAGCTGTCATTATCTATCAGCTAAATGATGCATAAACTCAGACATGCAGAGATTTACCATAACGTCATTAGAGATAGTTAATTTGGACTCTATAATGTACTTCCCAGAGTCGTCATGAAGTGTCTAAGCTTCATTATGAACATCAAGAATGGCCTCACCATTGCCAACATGATCCTTGTTAGATGGAATTTTTGGTGATGAATTAAATCTTTTATGTATTACGTAGTCTCTCTGGACTTGGACTAATACCCCGATGGGCCATTTGGGGTACTATCATTCTCAACAATACAGGCAAATGTTACTCATCAATAAATGTTTTGAGCCCAAAATGATGAAAAATATCTTTCACTGTTAAACTTCCAAACTCAAAGCATTACTTTGCAGCTTTCTCAGTATGAAGTACAACATGGGGATTTATCTAGGCAATACAGCACTAACCATTTACCATTTGAGAGGAAAATGGAACTCTGTGTTCATTAGAATAGGAAACAAGCGATTTGCAAGTGACAGCGGCTGAGACTTTCCTAGAGTGCTCTGCCTTGGTACAGTTAAATATATGACTTATTACAGGAACAAGACCCAAAGAGAAAAAAAATTTAGTCTCTAATTAAGACACTGTGCCTGCTAGTGAATCATGTTAGGAAAGAAAAGAATACCAGAAAAACAAAGTTTGGAAGGCATGTCAGTAAAGATGTTCAGAACACTTCCTCAAACCTCTGCATCAGTTGGCTTACGATCAATGACACGGTGCAAAAAAACATGGAAAAAACTTAACACGTGCTTACACAAGAAATCCATCAGAAACAGAGACAGTGTTTTAAATGTAAATATTAATAACTGCAGTAGAGAGAACTATAACAAAACTGAAAAACAGGTTAAGAGCCTACTTTTGTTACAAATGGCTTTGTGTATTTTAAAAATAAAAAAAATTTAAGTCAAAATGATAATATCACTGTAAAAATAGATCCCTTTAGAAAAATTCAGGGCTTGAAATGTGAGCACTTTAGGAATATGTAGGTGGAGCCTCAGTGATGACGTTACGCAGTCTGCTGCCCTCTGAGGCAGGGGTATTTGAACGTGAAACTGCCTGGGACCTTGTCCCCTTCGCTTGCCCCAACTCTCCACTGAACCCTTCTGTCTGTGAGAAAATAAAGCAAGAACTCTAAGTAGATAATCTAGACTATGCAAAAGACCTTTAATATACTTATTTGCAAGTCTGTTAATATTAAAAAATTGATATGAGTAATTAAACATGGAAATTATTTCGCCCAAGAAAGAAAAAGGAATCTATCAATTTGCTAGCTGAGAAGAGACCAAAAACAGCCTCATGTGCCAACTAGGGATCAGGACACCTTTTATGGCTCTCCCACCTTTTATGACTCTCAGAGTGTATCTTGCCAAGAATATCCTGGATGCTTCCATTACTGCTGGTCTGAAAATTCTGCTTGGAGGTGAGACACTGTGGATGCATGACTCAATGGCTATATAGATCTGCTACAGGAGAGGTTGAAACATTAACTCTGTACACACCATTACAAAGTGTTGAAATTAATGTGCTTACATGTCTGGTTCTCATACCAACCTCTAAATTCCTTGAAAGTAGTGGCTTAAATCAACCACCTGTTCTGTCATATTTTTCTTTCTGTTCCACCAGGGTCTGGTACCTAGAAGTCACTTAAACATTTGTAGAATGTTTGCAGCCAATGAAATTGCTTCTGAAGGGAAGAGGATGTGAGAAATGGATGTGCAGACACCAGTTACTAATACAACAATTCAATCTTTTGCCCACATCCACATACTCATGTCAGCCTTTTCCCTCAGAGGAATAAACAATGAATGTCTCTCTTTTCTTTTCTTTTTCTTTTTTTTAGCTTTTTAAAAACTAAAGTGGGAATTCCCTGGTGGTCCAGTGGTTAGGACTCTGAACTTCCACTGCCGGGGCCCTGGGTTCAATCCCTGGTCGGGGAACTAAGATCACGCAAGCCGCGCAGCGCGGCCAAAAAAGAAAAAAAAAATCTTATTGTTGGCCTCAATGGGAAAGCATATAGAGCTAAGATGGGTAAGGTTGTGGGTTAGAGCCCGTAAGGGGCTGATTAAAGTTAGTTTTACCTTGACCTTGGCTCACTTTCTAGTTTGGTGTAAAAGATAATAGGCAAAAGTGTGTATGTGTGTGTGTGTGTGTGTGGAGATCATTATGAATTTATCACCATTAATTGACCAAAAAACCCAACCCAAAGGATAAGAGGTAGGTACTACTATCATTTCAATTGTAAAAACTGAGGAAAAATTGAAGGAAACTGATACAGAAAGCTCCAGCTACGTGACCCTGGGAAAATTACTCAACTTCTCTGTGCTGTAGTTGCCTAATCTATAAATGAGGATAATGACAAAACCTGTGTCATAAGGATGTGGTTAAGAGTAAAAGACTTAATATAAATACCAAGACAGTACCTGGCACATAGCAGGTACTCAAATGCTGCTAGTTAAAACCAAACCAAAAACTTCTATCGATATTACCCTAAAATGATTTAATTTTCATTTTATATGTTACTGAAGCCTCTACATTCTCTTGAAGCACTTCTCTCAAGCCATGATTCATCCCACATGAAATCTGGGCACTCTGTGGGCAGTACAATCTAGCACACTCATCTAGAGACAGCTGGTCCTCACGGATAATTTCAGTTTTCACAGTCACACTACTTGATGCCCAGGGAATGAAGTAACAAACTTTTCTAAAAGTGACAGCAGAATTTGAGTGAGCAGTTTCTTTGAAGTCTCCTCTAAAAGATAAACACCTCCAGCTATATACAATGTTCTGCTAGTCCCAAGCTCTTGACTATTAGTTTAAAAGAGCCCCAGAAGGAAGTACTGTTAAATTGCTTCCACAGCTTTCTGCAGTAGCTGAATATTCTTAGACTTAACACTGAAGTCCACCCCCTGTAGGACTGGGCTGGGCCCTGAAGCAGCGTTTGCTCTAGGAATTAACAACTGATTTCAAGAGAAGACTGAAAGACTCAAAGGGTGCCTTTGCCTTTAGCTAGTTGTAAAACATTTGTAGCTAACCATGGCAACCTCTCAGAGCCAATCTTCAAACACACGCTAATTCCACTTGTTTCTCAAGGGGAATTTTATTTTAATATGCTAAGGATTAGTTAGAACACGAAAAAATTCTATCCTAAAAAGCAGAGATTTCCAACATAATTCAGGATATGCTTGTTTCTGTCCAATAGATAAAATGGTTCATTATTATCAATTATGCCTTTCGTGGCCAATGGGTGTGGATTAAAATTCTTTCAAATTTAAGAGCAAAAAACAATTTCCATTTGCTTTAGAAAAGTGTCAGAACCAGAACTCCCCATCTTTCTTTTTTTTTTTTGAGCATTTAAAAAAATTTTTTTTTAATTTAATTTTATTTATTTTTCTATACAGCAGGTTCTTACTAGTCATCCATTTTATACATATTAGTGTATACATGTCAATCCCAATCTCCCAATTCATCACACCACCACCACCCCCACTCCCCCTGCCGCTTTCCCCCCTTGGTGTCCATACGTTTGTTCTCTACATCAGTGTCTATATTTCTGCCCTGCAAACTGGTTCATCTGTACCATTTTTCTAGGTTCCACATATATGCGTTAATATGCGATATTTGTTTTTCTCTTTCTGACTTACTTCACTCTGTATGACAGTCTCTAGATCCATCCACGTCTCTACAAATGACCCAATTTCGTTCCTTTTTATGGCTGAGTAATATTCTATTGTATATATGCACCACATCTTTATCCATTCGTCTGTAGATGGGCATTTAGGTTGCTTCCATGACTTGGCTATTGTAAATAGTGCTGCAATGAACATTGGGGTGCATGTGTCTTTTTGAACTATGGATTTCTCTGGGTATATGCCCAGTAGTGGGACTGCTGGATCATATGGTAATTCTGTTTTTAGTTTTTTAAGGAACCTCCATACTGTTCTCCATAGTGGCTGTATCAATTTACATTCCCAGCAACAGTGCAAGAGGGTTCCCTTTTCTCCACACCCTCTCCAGCATTTGTTGTTTGTAGATTTTCTGAGGATGCCCATTCTAACTGGTGTGAGGTGATACCTCATTGTAGTTTTGATTTTCATTTCTCTAATAATTAGTGATGGTGAGCAGCTTTTCATGTGCTTCTTGCCCATCTGTATGTCTTCTTGGGAGAAATGTCTATTTAGGTCTTCTGCCCATTTTTGGATTGGGTTGCTTGTTTTTTTAATATTGAGCCGCATGAGCTGTTTATATATTTTGGAGATTAATCCTTTGTCTGTTGATTCGTTTGCAAATATTTTCTCCCATTCTGAGGGTTGTCTTTTCGTCTTGTTTATGGTTTCCTTTGCTGTGCAAAAGCTTTGAAGTTTCATTAGGTCCCATTTGTTTATTTGCGTCTTTATTTCCATTACTCTAGGAGGTGGATCAAAAAGATCTTGCTGTGATTTATGTCAAAGAGTGTTCTATGTTTTCCTCTAAGAGTTTTATAGGGTCCAGTCTTACATTTAGGTCTCTAATCCATTTTGAGTTTATTTTTGTGTATGGTGTTAGGGAGTGTTCTAATTTCATTCTTTTACATGCAGCTGTCCAGTTTCCCCAGCACCACTTATTGAAGAGACTGTCTTTTCTCCATTGTAGATCCTTGCCTCCTTTGTCATAGATTAGTTGACCATAGGTGCGTGGGTTTATCTCTGGGCTTTGTATCTTGTTCCATTGATATATGTTTCTGTTTTTGTGCCAGTACCATATTGTCTTGATTACTGTAGCTTTGTAGTATAGTCTAAAGTCAGGGAGTCTGATTCCTCCAGCTCTGTTTTTTTCCCTCAAGACTGCTTTGGCTATTCGGGGTCTTTTGTGTCTCCATACAAATTTTAAGATTTTTTGTTCTAGTTCCATAAAAAATGCCACTGGTAATTTGATAGGGATTGCATTGAATCTGTAGATTGCTTTGGGTAGTAGAGTCATTTTCACAATATTGATTCTTCCAATCCAAGAACATCGTATATCTCTCCATTTGCTGGTATCATCTTTAATTTCCTTCATCAGTGTCTTACAGTTTTCTGTATATAGGTCTTTTGTCTCCCTAGGTAGGTTTATTCCTAGGTGTTTTATTCTTTTTGTTGCAACGGTAAATGGAAGTGTTTCCTTAATTTCACTTTCAGATTTTCATCATTAGTGTATAGGAATGCAAGAAATTTCTGTGCATTAATTTTGTATCCTGCAACTTCACCAAATTCATTGATTAGCTCTAGTAGTTTTCTGGTGGCATCTGTAGGATTCTCTATGTATAGTATCATGTCATCTGCAAACAGTGACAGTTTAACTTTTTCTTTTCCAATTTGTATTCCTTTTATTTCTTTTTCTTCTCTGATTGCCATGGCTAGGACTTCCAGAACTATGTTGAATAACAGTGGTGAGAGTGGACATCCTTGTCTTATTCCTGATCTTAGAGGAAATGCTTTCAGTTTTTCACCATTGAGAATGATGTTTGCTGTGGGTTTGTCATATATGGCCTTTATTATGCTGAGGTAGGTTCCTCTATGGCCACTTTCTGGAGAGTTTTTATCATAAATAGGTGTTGAATTTTGTCAAAAGCTTTTTCTGCATCTATTGAGATGATCATATGATATTTATTCTTCAATTTGTTAATATGGTGTATCACATTGATTGATTTGCGTATATTGAAGAATCCTCGCATCCCTGGGATAAATCCCACTTGATCATGGTGTATGATCCTTTCAATGTGTTGTTGGATTCTGTTTGCTAGTATTTTGTTGAGGATTTTTGCATCTATATTCATCAGTGATACTGGTCTGTAATTTTCTTTTTTTGTAGTATCTTTGTCTGGTTTTGGTATCAGGGTGATGGTGGCCTCACAGAATGAGTTTGGGAGTGTTCCTTCCTCTGCAATTTTTTGGAAGAGTTTGAGAAGTATGGGTGTTAGTTCTTCTCTAAATGTTGGATAGAATTCATCTGTGAAGCCATCTGGTCCTGGACTTTTGTTTGTTGGAAGATTTTTAATCACAGTTTCAATTTCATTACTTGTGCCTGGTCTGTTCATATTTTCTATTTCTTCCTGGTTCAGTCTTGGAAGGTTATACCTTTCTAGGAATTTGTCCATTTCTTCCAGGTTGCCCATTTTATTGGCATAGAGTTGCTTGTAGTAGTCTCCTACGATGCTTTGTATTTCTGCGGTGTGTGTTGTAACTTCTTTTTCATTTCTAATTTTATTGATTTGAGTCCTCTCTCTCCTTTTCTTGATGAGTCTGGCTAATGGTTGATCAATTTTGTTTATCTTCTCAAAGTACGAGCTTTTAGTTTTATTGATCTTTGCTACTGTTTTCTTTGTTTCTATTTCATTTATTTCTACTCTGATGTTTATGATTTCTTTCCTTCTGCTAACTTTGGGTTTTGTTTGTTCTTCTTCCTCAAGTTCCTTTACGTGTAAGGTTAGATTGTTTGAGATTTTTCTTGTTTCTTGAGGTAGGCTTGTATAGCTATAAACTTCCCTCTTAGAACTGCTTTTGTTGCATCCCATAGGTTTTGGATCGTCGTGTTGTCACTGTCATTTGTCTCTAGGTATTTTCTGATTTCCTCTTTGATTTCTTAAGTGATCTCTTGGTTATTTAGTAACGTATTGTTTAGCATCCATGTGTTTGTGTTTTTTATGTTTTTTTCCCTGTAATTGATTTCTAATCTCAGCGTTGTGGTCAGAAAAGATGCTGATATGATTTCAATTTTTTAAAATTTACTGAGGCTTGATTTGTGACCCAAGATGTGATCTATCCTGGAGAATGTTCCGTGTGCACTTGAGAAGTAAGTGTAATCTGCTGTTTTTGGATGGAATGTCCTATAAATATCAATTAAATCTATCTGGTCTGTTGTGTCATTTAAAGCTTCTGTTTCCTTATTTATTTTCATTTTGCATGATCTGTCCATTGGTGTAAGTGAGGTGTTAACGTCCCCCACTATTATTGTGTTACTGTCGATTTCCTCTTTTATAGCTGTTAGCAGTTGCCTTATGTATTGAGGTGCTCCTATGTTGGGTGCATATATATTTATAATTGTTATATCTTCTTCTTGGATTGATCCCTGGATCATTATGTAGTGTCCTTCCTTGTCTCTTGTAACATTCTTTATTTTAAAGTCTATTTTATCTGATATGAGTATTGCTACTCCAGCTTTCTTTTGATTTCCATTTGCATGGAATATCTTTTTCCCCTCACTTTCAGTCTGTATGTGTCCTGAGGTCTGAAGCTGGTCTCCTGTAGACAGCATATAGATGGGTCTTGTTTTCGTATCCATTCAGCAAGCCTCTATATTTTGGTTGGAGCATTTAATCCATTCACGTTTAAGGCAATTATTGATATGTATGTTCCTATGACCATTTTCTTAATTGTTTTGGGTTTGTTTTTGTAGGTCCTTTTCTTCTCTTGTGTTTCCCACTTAGAGAAGTTCCTTTAGCATTTGTTGTAGAGCTGGTTTGGTGGTGCTGAATTCTCTTAGCTTTTGCTTGTCTGTAAAGCTTTTGATTTCTCCATCGAATCTGAATGAGATCCTTGCCAGGTAGAGTAATCTTGGTTGTAGGTTCTTCCCTTTCATCACTTTAAGTATATCATGCCACTCCCTTCTGGCTTGTAGAGTTTCTGCTGAGAAATCAGCTGTTAACCTGATGGGAGTTCCCTTGTATGTTATTTGTCATTTTTCCCTTGCTGCTTTCAATAATTTTTCTTCGTGTTTAATTTTTGCCAGTTTGATTACTATGTGTCTCGGTGTGTTTCTCCTTGGGTTTATTCTGTATGGGACTTGCTGCGCTTCCTGGACTTGGGTGGCTATTTCCTTTCCCATGTTAGGGAAGTTTTCCGACTATAATCTCTTCAAATATTTTTTTGGGTCCTTTCTCTCTCTCTTCTCCTTCTGGGACCCCTATAATGCGAATGTTGTTGCGTTTAATGTTGTCCCAGAGGTCTCTTAGGCTGTCTTCATTTCTTTTCATTCTTTTTTCTGTATTCTGTTCTGCAGCAGTGAATTCTGCCATTCTGCCTTCCAGGTCACTTATCCGTTCTTCTGCCTCAGTTATTCTGCTATTGATTCCTTCTAGTGTAGTTTTCATTTCAGTTATTGTATTGTTCATCTCTGTTTGTTTGTTCTTTAATTCTTCTAGGTCTTTGTTAAACATTCTTGCATCTTCTCGATCTTTGCCTCCATTCTTTTTCTGAGGTCTTGGATCATCTTCAGTATCATTATTCTGAATTCTTTTTCTGGAAGGTTGCCTATCTCCACTTCATTTAGTTGTTTTTCTGGGGTTTTATCTTGTTCCTTCATCTGGTACATAGCCCTCTGCCTTTTCATCTTGTCTATCTTTCTGTGAATATGGTTTTTGTTCCACAGGCAGGCTGCAGGACTGTAGTTCTTCTTGCTTCTGCTGTCTGCCCTCTGGCGGATGAGGCTATCTAAGAGGCTTGTGCAAGTTTCCTTTTGGGAGGGACTGGTGGTGGGTAGAGCTGATTGTTGCTCTGGTGGGCAGAGCTCAGTAGAAGTTTAATCTGCTTGACTGCTGATGGGTGGGGCTGGGTTCCCTCCTTGTTGGTTGTTTGGCTTGAGGCAACCCAACACTGGAGACTACCTAGGCTCTTTGGTGGGGCTAATGGCAGACTCTGGGAGGGCTCACGCCCAGAACTTCTGCTGCCAGTGTTCTTGTCCCCACGGTGAGCCACAGCCACTCCCCGCGTCTGCAGGAGACCCTCCAACACTAGCAGGTAGGTCTGGTTCAGTCTCCCCTGGGGTCACTGCTCCTTCCCCTGGGTCCCGATGCGCACACTACTTTGTGTGTGACCTCCAAGAGTGGAGTCTCTGTTTCCCCCCATCCTGTTGAAGTCCTGCAATCAAATCCCACTAGCCTTCAAAGTCTGATTCTCTAGGTATTCCTCCTCCTGTTGCCAGACCCCCAGTTGGGAAGCCTGACGTGGGGCTCAGAACCTTCACTCCAGTGGGTGGACTTCTGTGGTATAAGTGTTCTCCAGTCTGTGGGTCACCCACCCAGCAGTTATGGGATTTGATTTTACTGTGATTGCACCCCTCCTACCATCTCGTTGTGGCTTCTCCTTTGTCTTTGGATGTATGGCATTTTTTTTGGTGAGTTCCAGTGTCTTCCTGTCAATGATTGTATAGCAGCTAGTTGTGATTCTGGTGTTCTCACAAGAGGGAGTGAGAGCACATCATTCTACTCTGCCATCTTGGTTCAGTGCCCATCTTTCTTTCAATTCTACTGGAGAATTACTTAACTCCCTCTCTTTTCATGATAGTTTTGTTAGGGAACCACTGACTGAAACTGTCCACCCTGGATAGGCACGATAACCACTTGCATGAGTTACTGTACAACAGGAGATCCTGGTAAGGAACGTGGAAGTAACAAGCTACCACCAACTGGAAGAATTTGAGAAAGGTCAAAAGGAGAGAGGAGATGCCAGTCCATATGTCCTACCAACCTCCCAGAATCCTTCTTGCTGGAATCCATCTTGGCTGAGAGATGTGCACGCCACCATGAAGAACCATGAGTCAGAATGATTGGTAGAGACAACCCAGAAACTAACCACATCACCATAAAACCTGAGACTGTTAGCCACGTGGCAGAGTACTTCTCCTGGGTTCCCTCTGCTGCTCTCCATCCAGGTGCCTCTTCCCACTAAAGTCTCTTGCTTTGTCAGCACATGTGTCTCCTTGGACAATTCATTTCTGAGTGTTAGATAAGAGCCCACTCTCGGCCCTGGAAGGGGTCCCCCCTCCTGCAACAGTTTCCCTCCTTTGTTATGTATACCTAAAAAAATCAGCAGACTGGGGGCACGCTCCACTCAGTGCGTCAATCAAAACTCCCTTCTTAAATTTCCAAATGCCCCTGTAGAGATGGACGTTTGCCTCCAACTGAATACCTCTTCTTAAATAAAAGGGACTGTAATCTACAGAGGCCAGCAAATGGTACTGAGGTTTCTGGCCTAGGAGAGCTTTGAAAGTATTTAAAATCTTTGACATGGTATCCCAATTAGTCCATCCTACTAGTCCAAAAATGAAAGTCCTCTTGCCAAGTGAAATCACTTGGTTTCTCTAAAATTTCCATTAAAAATAAGCTGGCCCAAGAGAATGAAAAAGACAAATTTTTATTATTTATTTATTTATTTGATGGGAAAGGGGAAGATATTTTAATGGGGGAAAAAGGGATCAGTGAAGAGACTGTCTGTAAACATTTATCTAGCATAGCATCTAGCACATCCAGAAGTCAACAACGTTTTTTGAATAGAGTACAGAAGTCCCTGTACTCATGGTAATAGACAATCAGTGAGGGGCAATGCATGGCTATCCAGGTATTTATGGTTATTTATTTATTTACTTATTTAATCAAGATCACTGTGAGTTGTAGAGACATGACCTTTTTACTATATAAACATCTGGCAAATGAAAGACAAATCAAATCAAGTTACGCTTTGTAAACTAACCATTTTAAAGATAATCATTGCTTGCAAGAATCCCTCAATTACATTTTGATGTTTGTAGATATGCAATCAAATTGTAAATTATGAAGAGAAAAGAAAGCCTTACCAAATAATTGATGACATAAAATCGGTCATATTCTCTGTTCTTAGGATTGATCCTACGATGCTGTTTTTTCCTCATGTGATCTTTAAGTGTATTTTTGTCCCTGAAGGTCTTCTCACAGTACAAGCACTGCAAGCTACAAGAAAGACACAAATGCTGAGATTAAATAAGTCTCTCGAATAGTTGTTGCAATCGCCCTTTATTACTATTATTATTGGGTCTTATAATTTATTCATTTTAGGTCTCACAGAATCTTCAAATGGGATATGATGTCCTTCTGGAATCCCTCTCATTTTATTCATTTGGCTTTAGAGGATGCACGTTGTGGTTTATTTTGTGGTCAGCTAACTTGGCCAACTTGGCTATTTAGTTAAAACTGTGATATAGATAGCAATTATCCAAAAATGAGTTTGGTGCTTTACTAATCGAATTACCTATTCTAAAAATGAAAATGTAGGTATGTTCTTCAAATAAATATATGATAACTAGCATTGGTTGCCTCCACTGAGTATAACAGTTAGTCCATGGTTTGGTATATCCTGTGACCTAATTTGCAGGGTCTGATTCCTAGCTCCAGCTGTGGGACTTGGTCAAGTTACTTGACCCCTCTGTTACCACTCATTTTCTGCTCTCTAACCTGATGATAATACCTACATTTTAGAGAACTTTTACAATAATGTATACATATATGTGCACATAAATTCATAATCATTAGAATAATTCACACAAAATATAAATATATGTATACATGTTTTTTGATATATATACGAATAAAATACCTAGCACATTCATAGCATACAGTAAGTGCTATTTTTACTATCTTATCATTCACATGTACCTTCTGCTAGAATATTTCCACTGACTGGGAATTCATTACCTAATGAGGCAGTAATGACCAGTTTTGAACAGATTACTAACAAAATGTCTTTCTCATACTAAGCTTGACAGTTGATACTGTCTGGATTACCCAACAGTCATTGGAGTTCTACTTTCTGGAGTAACACAGAATAAGTATACATGAAAACACTGAAATTGCAACTGAGCAGGACCCTATGGGGCCTTCCCAGGACACACTCCTCCCACCCTGTCCTCTGCCTACCTCTTGTTTGTAGAAAATAAGCCTCCTGAGTCACAAAAGCCTCAGAATTAATGATCAAAAGGATGTGAACGTGTAATGACAAAAATAGCAGTTGGGCCAAGAGAACTTGTAAGAATTTGAATAGTAAATCAGCCATGTGGCAGCCACGGAATCTTTAGTTCCTTCCTGAAGTACCTAGATAATAGTGTCTCATGTCGATGCTAAAACCACCACCAAAAGGAAGAAATTAACTACCTGATGACCATGAGCACATAGGCCCCAGACCTACTGGAGCATGAGGACTGATAAAGTTAACCCTTGTAACACTGCCCTGTTACCTTACCATCAACCAGTCAGAGAACTGTGCACAAGCTGATCAAAGAACCTGTGACTCCCCTCCCTCACCTTGTCTTTAAAAATGCTTCCCTGAAACCCATCAGGGAGTTCCGGTCTTTTGAGCATGAACCACCTGTTTTCCTTGTATGGCCCTTGCAATAAACCTTTCTCTGCTCTAAACTCTGATGTTTTGGTTTGTTTGGCCTCACTGTGTGCTGGGCACATGAACTTGGGTTCGACAACAAAATGACTGAAATCAGTTGTTTCTATTCTGAATTCTTTTTCATCTTTACTAAACACCCTTTCAATTATTTCTTATGCCACAGAAGTAACTATATTCTTTTATAGTAAACAATTTATGGGCAATAAGGTGATTAGGGATATCATTACTGCTAATCTTGCTAGAAAGCACACCTGGTATTATTTTATAAATGAAGGGTCATTCAATAAAAGAGTGAAGAGACTTGTTTTAATGTACTGTTGTACTTTAATGTACTGTAATGTACTGTAATTCAGAACTTTTTATAATGGGTATTTCTTTCTCAATGTTATTGCTCCAAATGTTGTGGTCTGAGATACCACATTCATTAGTATTATATTAAATGAATAAAACTAGGTTTTGAGAGTAAAATCTTGGGCCCTTTCCTAGAAAGAAAAGTGGATAGATTTTTGAAAGCCATTTTGGTGATGTAGAGAATTTCCTTCCCTATTTCTACAAGCTAAACTCTAGATACTCAAGGTTGCCAGAATATGACCTTGAGAAAAGTGGCGTGTTATGATATATAAATGTGAATAAATACTAAAAGGTAAAAGAATGCAATCAGTATGTTATGTTTCACATAAAACTGAATAACATCTAGCAATGTGACAATATATTTACTTTACTCAATGTGTAGAAAAATTATAGAGAAAAGTAAAGAAATGATGAATCTGAAATGAAGAATAGTGGTTTCTGGGGGAGATACTAATGAGGAAGGGCACACAGGGAGATTCAAAGGAAATAATAACATTCTCTTTCTTAGGCTGGTTAAGTATATTTTTCATACCCTATATAATAACATACCTTATAATGGCATATACATTGTTTGGTATATATGACATTTATATCTTAAAACTACTAAAAGGCAATATGATCTACAAAAAATAAGGATTGTCATACAAAATGTGAACTCCTCCAACACGAGAAATGAGAAAATTCCATTTCTTGAGTTATTTCTGACTTAAATTAATTTTTAAAAATTCACAACAGAATTCAAGATTAAGACAGCTTCAAGTCATGTTTCATAAAAAAGTACTTACTTGTCAAGCTTTTTCTGTAATGTACACAGAAATTCATTGCAGTTTACAATGTTGTCTGGCAACCCAATGTTGAAAGTGTGTTCTCTGGCCATGTGGTTCAAAAGTACAGATCTAGGAAGAAATTTGAGCAATCTGCATTATTTATAACTTATCCAGGAACAAATCAGGTCATGAGTAGTGTTTGTATAATGATAACAACACTAATTAGAAGTACAAGCAAAGGTTAAACACTGAAACACACATTTGGGCTATGAAAGAGTGACATGTTATAAAGTAAGTATGCATATAAACACTATCATATGAAAAGAAAAGTCAACAGAAACTGTCGCTGAGGAAGCCCAAATGTTGGACTTGTCAGACAAAGACTTTAAATCAGACAATAAGAATATGTGTAAAGAATTAAGGAAAACCATGTCTAAAGAATCAAAAAAAGGTATGAGAATAATATCTTATAAAAAAGAGGATACTAATAAAAAGACAGAAATTTAAAAAAAACAAATCTGGAGATGAAATGTACAGTAACTGAAATGAAAAATTCACTAGAAGGGCTCAAAAGAAAAATTGAACTGGCAGAACAAAGAATCAATGAACTTGAAGATCAATTTAGATTTTCTGGTCTGTGGAATAGAAGAAAAAAGAATGAAGAAAAATAAATTGAGCCTCAGACACCATCCCATCTACCAACATCTGTATAATAGGATTCCCAAAAGGCAAAGAAAGATAGGGGAAGAATGAATATTTGAAGAAATAATGGCCAAAAACTTCCCAAATTAGATGGAAAGCATTACTCCAAACAGAAGAAGCCCAATAAACTTCAAGTATAATAAATCAGAGAGACCCATACCAAGAAAAAAAATGAAGATGAAATCAAGACAGGTCCCAGATAACAAAACCTGAGAAAATTCACTGCTAACAGACCTGCCCAACAAGAAACTAAAAGAAGTCCTTTGGGCTAAAACGAAAGGATGCTAGATAGTAACTCAAATACACATAAAGAAGTAAAAATCTCCAGTAAAAGTAATTACACAGTCAAATATAAAAGGCAGTATTAAATGAATTATTGTTTACAAATCTTTTCTTCCCATATCTGATGTAAAAATAACTGCATGAAGTAACAATTTTAAAGACATGTTAATGAGCTTATAATGTACAAAGATGTAGTTTGTATGACAATAGCACAAAGGAGTGAGGAAGGAGCTAGCTACGTTGGAGCAAAGTTTTTGTATACTGTTGAAATTACATTGGTATTAATCTGAACTCAATTGTTTTAAGTCAAAATGTTAGGGGCTTCCCTGGTGGCACAGTGGTTGGGAGTCCGCCTGCCAATGCAGGGAACGTGGGTTTGGGCCGTGGTCCAGGAGAATCCCACATGCCGTGGAGCAGCTAAGCCCGTGCGCCACAACTGCTGGGCCTGTGCTCTAGAGCTTGCGAGCCACAACTACTGAGCCCTTGTGCCACAGCTACTGAGGCCTGCACGCCTAGAGCCCGTGCTCCGCAACAAGAGAGGTCACCGCAATAAGAGGCCTGCGCACCACAATGAAGAGTAGCCCCCGCTCACTGCAACTAGAGAAAGCCCATGCACAGCAACGAAGGCCCAGTGCAGCCAAAAATAAATTTATAAAAAAATAAAAAATAAATAAATAAAATGTTAATTGTAATCTCCAGTGAATTGTAGTGGATAGTGAATGGGCCACTAAGAAAATAACTCAAAAAATATAGTAAAAGAAACAAGGGAATAAAAATGGTACCCTAGAAAATATCTATTTAACAAAAAAGAATGCAGTAATGGAGGGGAGAAATAAAAAAAAAAAAACTTAAAACATAAAGAAAACAAACAGCAAAATGGTCTAAGTAAATCCCATCTCATCAGTAATTACATTAAACATAAATTAGACACTCCAACCAAAAAGCAGAGATTAGCAGAATGGATTAAAAAACATGATCCAACTATATGCTGTTTACAGGAGACACATTTTAGATTAAGGTTGAAAGAAACAGCTTCATACATTCCAGAGTCAAAAGCGTATAGGAGAGGGGAAATAGATGTAGGATAGCAAGAAAGTACTTATTCTTCTATCCTTATCATTAACCCATATCCTTTGTCTTTCTATTCTTTTTATGTTCCTAGGCTGGGAGGACACAAATATAACCCCAAAACATTGCTAATAAAGTACATAGCTGGAATCAGGCTATATCTTTAATGTTTTATTATAAACTGACCTTTTCATAAACAAGAACTGCAGAAGGAAAGGGGACATTTTATAAAAATGAGATGCTGCTTATCTTTGTCATTGGTTAATTTCTTAAAAATTTCATTTATTAGAGAACAATGACATAGTCAATCAAAACTACTGAGGAGTTCACTTAATTCCCACGTCACCCCACTCAACAGAGAATACAGATACAGTAGAAAAGAACAGGAGGATTATATTAGGAATTATAGGAGCACCAAGATTCAGTAAATTGAAATACCAATATTATCAGAATTTCATATCATATGGACATATATTTCAAATCACATCAGTACCTACATTTATCATAAAAACTTAAGCTGTAGAAAACAAAAATATTTATAGCTTTTTAATACTAGAGATTCCTAATAATAATCACACGTCTCCTCACTAGGTTAATAATAGTTTTAACATAAAATCATAAATAACATGCTAAAAAGAAGTAGCAATGCTTGGTAAACTTTTTGATAGTGAGGTGGTCCTCACTGCCATCCCCATAAAGCCCTTTGAAACTGACAGGGTTAGAAGCATAATTAGTGACCTTGGCACAGATTTTTCTCTATGCTAACTGATCTATATGAGAATCAAATCTTCATCACTGGTGTTTTTCAACATTGATGCTTCATCCAAACCCTTTTCTAAATTCAAACAAATAGCTACCCTCTCCTCTTCAATGTTTTTCAGACAACGATGTCAGTTTGTGCTAGGCTTTTCTTTTTTTTTTTAGAAACTAAAGACTGCTTTCTTTCAAGTGGGTGGAAGAATGATATTTTTCTGATTGTCCATTGTATGCTGTCACTGAAACCATTCCCATTTCCTAGAGGTTACAACTTCATGATTTATATTTAAGTGAATGTACATTTGTAAATATTACTGTTGTATAAAAAGAAATTTGTCTGGTCTTTGTCCCTGGTTCCAGGCACTGAGCTTCAAAAATCCTTGGAATTTCTCTATGATAAGATTACCTTTGCTAATAAAGTGACTTGTGGTAGGCCTCTAGAAAGCTTCAGGATGGGGATTGGTTACCAGGAAGACTACAATGTGATCAAAGGGTTGGGACTTAGAGCCACCCTGACCTCCAGAAAGGAGAGAGGGGCAGGAGATTAAGTTCAATAATTAAATCAATCATGCTTACATAATGAAGCATGTAAAAATTCTGGATACCAAAACTCAGTGAAGCATCTTGGTTGGTAAATACACTGATGTGCCAGGAGGATGATATATCCTGATTCTTTGAGGAGAAGGCATAGAAGCTCTGTGTTCAAGACCCATCCAGACCCTGCTCTGTGTCTCTTCATTTAACTGTTCCTGATCTGTATCCTTTATGATAAACACTTTCCTGAGTTTTGTGAGCCACTCTAGTGAATTAATGAACCTATGCAAATTATTGGTGGGAAGCCATGAATTTGTAGCCAGTTGGTCAAAAGTGCAGGTGTCCTGGGGAACCCCTGAACTTGTGGCTGGTGTCTAAAGCGTGGGCAGGCTTGTTGGGGATGATGCCCTTAAACCTGTAGAGTCTGATGCTAACTCTGGGTGGTTAGCATTAGAACTGATTTACAGTACACCAGTTGGTTTTGGGCCAGCTGGGGTTGGTGACAGAATTACCAATTCCCCATTTTTTTCCCCCTTAGATCTTTATCATTTTTAATGTTCAAAAGTGAAACACCAAAGACCGCTAAAGGATTTTTTTTTTTGTCCACTCGGCTCAGCATTTGGGATCTTAGATTCCCAACCAGGGATCAAACCTGTGGCCCCTGCAGTAGAAGCACAGAGCCTTAACCACTGGACTGCCAGGGAAGTCCCAGCCAAAGGTTTAGAGTTAACAGGTTAATACAGAAGGGCACGTCTGTTGTAGTTTGCTGCATGTGGTCTTGCCTGTCGGACAATTTAAAAAGCCCTACGACATAAAACAAAATTCTATTTCTGGCATTTAAAAAATGTATCCCCCTACTCTACTTAGAGCAACTACATTCCATCTTTGATGTCTGGTGGATTAAAAAAAAAATTACTGTGGATATATGAAAGGGTTCTGAGCCAATCCATAGAACTTAGTCTATATAGCCATTGTGGATGTTCTGGTAAGTCTTCAGATGAAAAACAGTAAAATTTAAAGACATACATAATTGCTACCTGTTTCCGAGGAATTCCTCATTGCAAAACATACAACTGCCTTGAAAACTGTTATCATTTCGTTCTTGTTGCTGTTTTTCCAGAATTTCTTTCTGTAAAGTAGAAATACAGATATATGATATTATCTTTAATAAATCCATAGTTAGCTAATGAAAAATGTCATAGTCTGGATGGAAGGAAATTGGGGTAGAAGCATAAAGGAAGTATGTGAACACTGATGATATTTTGAATTTCTCCATTCCTGTCCTTGTACCTAAACTCCAAGTCTATACTGTTAAATGCCAGACAACATACCATTAGGATAGCTATGTAGGAAACTTAAAGTCAATAGGGTCTCACCATCCTTCACTACTCTGTCCTTCCTCCTGTCTTTATTAATCATCTCCCAACCTCACTCTCTTCCAAAAGCAAAAATGTGCTCCTTTCTGTAATTCTCAGTTTAGGTTGTAATCAAGTTCTGATCAATTTTTCACTTGGACTGTCTTTCATATTACTTCTCTCCACCATTCCCAATGCCATCACCCTGAATCCAGTCTTTAATCAGTCATTATGAGATTACTATAAGTAAGTCTCTTAGAGGGTCCACCTTATTTCAATCCTTTTTTTCTATCACATCCATCCTCTCTTTTGTTGCTAGAAAAACTTAAAATTATTTTCATGTACAATTATCCTGTTACTCTCCAACTCAAATAATTTAAAATATACATTGGTAACACCCTATTCTAATCAGGGTGGTTCTACACATTGTTTTTCCATGAGGTAATTTTATTTCTCTTTGCTTTTTCACTCTTACAAGTATTAACTGTTCTTTAAGGTCCAACTTGAGTCTCATTTCTGCCATGTAGTCATTTCTGGACTACAATACAATAGTTAAGAGCTCAGACTCTGAAACATCAAACAGAACTAGATTTGAATCTGGCTCTCACTTGTACTCAATATTTTATTTAACGTCTTTAATACTCAGTTTTCTCAATTTTAAGATGAAAATGAAAATATTACCTCATAGCACTGTTTATAGGATTAGATCAGAAATTTATGTAAAGAATTCAAATTGTGCATGTGTATGGTCAAGCCACTCAAGATGGCTGTTCTCTTGCTCTCTGTACATCCCCTGCCCAACCAGTGCCTGCTTCACCTATACCCTACGCACATGACTGACCTTCCTGTGTACTTGCCCCAGGCCCCAGCTAGTGACTGTTCTCATCAAAGGGGCGCGGAGGGGTGTGCCCCTCTACTGGTTTCCTTGGTAACTAATGAGCTCACCTGATGTCAATTCCCCAATAACTGGTAACTTGCTTTACCATCATCTCTTTTGCTTGCTTTTATCTTCTAAACGGATATGAAAACTCTTTGAAATTAAAAGAAAGTCTTTATGCTGTTCTTATTTTACACCTGCACACGACTCTCCAGCTATTCTTATAACATGAAGCTCAAAATATGAACTTCATAAAGTTTATTGCTGATTCTGTAAATATTTGTAGGACAGCATAAAAAATGAGCTTGTATCTAGAAGCTTAATAAATTCCATGTGGCATTTCTGGAAATGTATCACCAAACATTTAGAAATATTAATCCACTGAAGAAAAAAATTAAGAAGCTGCCAGGATAAAAATCAATTCAATCAACTTCTGGTTTCAGCCATGATGAAAAAATGGATATCACACTTCTCCTCCCCTTGTAAACTACTGTAAAACAAATTGCTTCATATATCTTATCTTTTTTCAGAAAATCTATAATAGGGACTTCGCTGGTGGCTCAGTGGTTAAAAATCCGCCTGGCAGTGCAGGGGACAAAGGTTCGAGCCCTGGTCCAGGAAGATCCCACATGCCGTGGAGCAGCTAAGCCCGTGTGCCACAACTACTGAGCCTGTGCTCCAGAGCCCGCAAGTGACAACTACTGAGCCTACGTGCCACAACTACTGAAGCCTGTGTGCCTAGAGCCCGTGCTCCGCAACAAGAGAAGCCACCACAGTGAGAAGCACGCACACCACAATGAAGAGTAGACCCCGTTCACCGCAACTAGAGAAAGCCCACGCGTAGCAACGAAGACCCAACACAGCCCCCCGCCAAAAAAAAGAAAATGGATAATAGCACATGCCTGTGATCGATGAGTAAAAAAAATAATACATTGCCAGTTTTCTGCTGGGTAGTGTTTTCCAAATTGCAACATAGGGAAGTTAAACCCAAATGAAGGTTATGTATCTACCTCACTTGGTGGAGAAAAAAAAGACTGGCATTCAGCATACAAAAGCAAGAGGAATTTGTGGGACAAGGTACTAGAAAGAAGAGAGCTGCAGAGGAGGAGCTCAAGAAACCTGGACTGGGGTTCTTTTAACCTTTGTCCAAATACTGAGCTGTACATGTATAGGGCAGGACTCTGTGAGACTTCACAGAGGAGTTTCCAGGGGCTGTGAAGCTTAATGGGGATTCTGGAAATTACAGCACTGGAATATGTTGGAGCTCTGACATACAGAATGGAAAGACCTTGCTTAACACTTCAGGCACACAGCAAATATAAAAGAACACTGTTTACTTCATGAAGTTTAGGGCTTTATGCTGGCAGCAAGTGGATAGATAAAAGCAAAAGAAATAGAGAGTAAGGTTGATGTATCAGACAATTTTAATTATTGTTTTTTAAGTTTAAGTGAATCTTACATAAAAACTCAAAGTGACAGTAAAAGTCAAATGAAAGGAAAACCGAACTTTTACAAACATGTATAGTTCGACTAAAAAAGAGAAAACACATTTCAGAGCCCTACATCTACAACTTTGGTAGCAGCAAAAACAAAAACCCAATAGATAAAGCTCTTGATAAAGATCACTATAAATATCCCACAGTAAGGCTGAGCAATACTTTCTCTACCTGCTCCTGTTTTCAGCCTACAAGAACTGTTAATGCTTATTAAAAATCATCATCTCATATTTCTCAGGCTGGTGATGATATAACCCAAAGTTGGCTAAAGAAAAATCTTATTCAACTTAATATTTCCTTGGTTTTGACTCAGCACAAATATAACAGATTTGTGAGTCTAAACCAGAGTGATACTAAGCCATCTACAGTTTTCTTTGGCCAAATTTAAGTTTTATCAGTTGACCCTGAATTGCACAACCTGAGTGTAGACACCTGAAGTTGTGTATAAATGGATTCTTCTTAAGAGAGTCTAATTTACATTTTGGTGAATTAGAAGGAGCATGGAGTAGACAGGGCACTAAAGCAAGAAGCCACTTTTTAAAAAAAATTAATTAATTAATTTTTGGCTGCATGCGGGCTTTCTCTAGTTGCGGCGAGTGGGGGCTACTCTTCGTTGTGGTGTGTGGGCTTCTCATTGCGGTGGCTTCTCTTGTTACGGAGCACGGGCTCTAGGCGCAAAGGCTTCAGTAGTTGTGGCACGTGGGCTCATACAGCGCATGTTCAGTAGTTGTGGCTCAGAGGCTTAGTTGCTCCGTGGCATGTGGGATCTTCCCGGACCAGGGCTCGAACCTGTGTCCCCTGCATTGGCAGGCAGATTTCTAACCACTGTGCCACCAGGGAAGTCCCCAAGAAGCCACTTTTTAATGGCAAGTAACTAAAACCACGCTGTTCTTTTGTTTGCATTCTGGAGCTTGTCTCACATGGTGATGAGGTGGCACTGTGAATCCTCTGCTAGCTTATCTGCACTACCTACAACCACAGTAAGAGAGACAAGGGCTCTAGAGTACCTGTGTCGTCCCTAATCTGGCAGGTTCCATACAACTCCTTTCGTTTTTATCTAAGTTCATTCTTTCAAGATCTGCCTTTTGTTCACTGCACAAACTCTTTTAAAACTCTTTCCCAGACCTTCCGTCAAGGGGAGCTAATTAAACCATTTGTTGTTTCACCTCTGCTTTCTGTTTATTTCATTTGCATAAGACTTTTCTCATTTTAATAACATCAGTGTAAGAAAGAGTTCTATAATTGGGAAAAATGGACATGGCCACCAGGTAGTTCAGCTTTGGTTGGGTTCTCTGCTGCAACTGTTCAGCTCCAACTTGTATTCTTGCCATATTTGACTCTTGTGGTTGCAATAACATGAATACTCTACCTATTCCTTCTTGGCTATTTTCCTGTCTCTCCATTAACATATTCTGTTTCTACTAACCACATCTAACCTCTCCAGTAAGATTTCCTTCTGACCAATGCTGCTCAGTACTGGCATTTTAGAATTTGAGAACTGAAAGGGATCTCATGAAACTACAGACTAACTCCCTATAAAGAGATGTTAGGGTGACCTGTTTAAAGCTACGAAGCTACTTGGTGCCATATCTGGATACCACGTTTGCTTTTTTTTTCTCAGAACGTACCCACTGTAGCTTATCTAGACACATAGCATATAACAATAACCTTTCTATTTAGTGAACAAACAAGTTCAGAATCCTGGGGATAGATATCTGGAAAGGTACGGCAACATAAAAATCTTTCTTACAAAATATCCACACAAAAACTTCATTTAGATCAATCTTAGATGGATTACTTCTCACCATTTGAGGCTTTAGAACACGGTAAAATAACAGGAGATATATACAAATGCGATCATGCCTTATTTCTGACAGTTATAAAAAGAGGTATACTGGCTAAGTAGATTTTCTTGATCGTAGAAATTTTAATTTGGTATTTAAAGGCTTAATAGTTTTACACAAAATGGTTTCCAAGACACCTCTCATGTTTCCCCTACTTTCAAAACTTGAGATATGATTTAACCTTTTCTGTACGATGCAGGGTCCTTGCTACGAACAATTACTACTATATTGTACTGTAACGTATCAATTTACTTTCAGGATCTCTTTGTCCCTACAAATGACTCTAAACTGTTGTGCTCTCCTGGTTGGCCTTCCTTCTCACTCTTTTATGGTCATCGCTGTCAGTGAGTCTACTTCTGTACCCACCAATTGGCTCTGCCAGCTACACCTCCTTTTCATTTGCTATCCTCTGCATAGACCTCCTGCTTTTCTCCTTAAACTAGAACAAGATTATAGGAATTCCTAAAATCCAGCTAAAGAAAAATAGATAATCAAATTCTATGGATAAAATTAAGTCAAATTTGTTTGGTATCTGAGAAAGAGTAGCTCCCAGTATTTGTATGGGCTTTGTGGAAGTTATTTTTACCTCATAGGGATGCTTTTTCTCTGATTTCTGTCTTCTGTGCTATTTGGATCTACTGAGGTTACCAGATACCAGATGGACAGATTTATAGGAAAGACCTCCCCTGTACACACACATTTAAAAAGTATGTTTATCCGAAGCATGTCCAGAGAGATGGAAGTCAAAATCTGATTGTAAATGGACCTTAAAAAAAAAAACCTAGTATATAAATATGTAATGACTTTATCTGAAAGTGAAACAATTAGAACTGGTACTTAAAGTAACATGAAATAGCTCTGTTTTCTACTGAATAAAATCCACAGTCTTTAGAATGGCATTCACATTGCTTTGTACCTGATTCTACTCTAGGTTTTTAAAAGCCTTCTCTTGCATTGCTTCCCCATATAAACTCTGTTACAGGGAAAAACAAGAACATCTGCTATAATCTGTGTATTACTCTTCTCAATAGCAGTTCTCAATTACTTATTGTGATTCCTCAGGCCACTCAACGGTCTGGAGTAACTGTTCTCTCTTTTTTTCATCCATCTTTGCCAACTGGAGTTCTCTTCCCTAATCCTTCAGAGCTCAGTTCAAACACTACATCTCTGTGGTGAGTGGGAACAACTGATGGGGACTCAGGAGATGTGTATTCTTGTCCTGTTTTAGTGACTGACTAGCTCTAAATGTGGCCTTGAGCATGCCACTTCTCTAGGACTTAGGTTCTGGTGATCTCTAAATTGCTTCTGAAACATTCTACAAATCATAACATGGATTGACCCTGATCACTTCTGTGCTAGAAATATCTTCTTTTGCCACCATAGTATGTAGTGTTCCATAGACATCTATATTGCTTGGTCTTCAAGAAAACTATGTCCCAACCATCTCCACTAAGAGAACATGAGCTTCTTTATGTCACATGTACATAATTTATTACAGTAGAGTCTTAAAAATACATGATAACTAAATTTACACCCCCAGTGCAACAACATACACACTACAAATCTGAATGCTCTCCTGAAAATCAAAATGAAATTCTCAAAGGAGAGGAGTTTATAAAACACTTGATTATCTCTTACTCATATAGGACTGGCACTTCATATAGACTATAAAATGGAGAGCTTTCCACAGCAATAGTAAGTTGATATTTATTTAAACAAAGACAATACCCTACTGTATATGTAAACTATCCTAAAAAATGGAATTTATTATTGGTTATTAATTTAAAAGTTCTAAAATAGCTGTTTTTTTTTTAAACTCACAACTGATAATTTTTAGAAATATAAAGAGTTACATAGAGAATTTTATATTGCTATGGGATAGGAATTTGGAGAACAAATTTTTACTTTTTTTCACTTAATCGCTTTCATTTTAATACAGTATATATACTTTTAATAAGTATATACCTTAAAAGCATAACTATCAATTCATGTTTCTCACTAAGATAACTTTTTGAGAGAAACAGGAGATGCAAGTCAAGATAAGGAAATGAACTAGAATGATAATTATTAAATCCAACAATTAAGGAAACTAAGTATATTGAAGTAGAACATTATTGTTTTTGTTTTATTCTTTAAACATATTAAGAAATAAAATAATGGCAACATGCTCTCCCTCTTATCTACTCTAATAAAGCCTACTCTATGAAATGTCTGTCTGTACATTATAAAATAAATAGGAAATTATTCTTATTTCTTAATATAGGAACACGAAATATATAGATACACTTTTAATCAAATTTTACTTATACATAAAATAAATCATGTGAAGATGAAAAAGAAATCATTTTATTTCTGCAACTATTATATCCTATAAGAGCTTTCATCATCCTGTTGTAATCAATTCAGTAAATTAAGAAGATAGTTCTCATTTATTTGTTGAAATTGGCTTTGCTGACAGTTATGTCATGATATGCCAAAAGAGTTAGTAAACCTGGAAGCTATTCAAGTCACGTAACTCTGTCAGTGTCTCTTATTTTCTTACCATTTTTAATTATAAAAAACTTCACAAACAGGAAAGTTGAAAGACTAGTACAATGAACATTCTTATACTCAATATATATATTCAATAATTGTTCACATTTCACCACAGCTTCCCTCTCTCTCTTCACACAAACACAGACACACACACACACACACTATACACACATATATACTGAGCACTAAACATCTTTTGTTTTGCTGAATCATTTGAAAGTAAGAAAGTGAGCTGCAGACCTCATGACACTTCACTCAAATACTTCAACATCCCTCTTCTAATAAGGACTTTCTCCTATATACAACCATGGTGCCACTATCATTATACCTAAGAAAATCAATAATAATTCCAAAATAGTAGGTAACATCCAGGCAATATTTAAATTTCTTCAACTGTCCCAAGAATGTCTTTTAATGTTCTTCTCTTCCCCAACTCCCACCAAGACCATCCTCGGTTCACACATTTCATTTGGTTGTTGGGTGCCCTGCCGCCAAATCTTTGTCCCCCTCCCCTTCCTCTTAAAAAAAATTTTTTTTTCACCCATCCGATTTCCCCACTCTCTAAATCATAAACCACAAAATAACTAACCAGCCTGGGACTTAGGCTCTGATGTCTGGCAAAGGGAAACTTTTCCCAACTCAATAATGGTCTTCTAAAGTATATGGATGACTGCTAGGAAAACCTTGTTAATTTTACTACTTTTATGTAATGTACCCCACCAGATAAAAAGCTTGCTAAGGGGCAGAACTGCTAGGTTCATCTTTGTAGTCCCTACCGTGCCTCACCGACAGGAGTAAGCAATAACCGTTGAATGGAAGTGCTCTGTTTCCTATGGTCTCTACTTCCTCAGACCCCTTGAACAGTCAGGAGGAATCTAGGTAAAAGAGAGCCACATCACCACTATGTCCCTCCACCCTTATTCCCACTGCTGCTAACTTGGTATATGATGTGACAAAACAACACTCAGCTTTAATGATCCTGTATCTCCTTCTTCTGTAGCACACAGGTTGATTGCTGCTGATCAAGCATTAGTGAGGAAGAAACTGGGTGGAAGACACTTGGGCAACCAAGAACAATTTTTTTTTTCTTTCCTCCTGCCCTTCCTTCCTTTCTTCCTTTGTTAAGCTTGGTATCTGATAGGATTAATCATAGCATATGTTTGAAGTCACTTATGAACAGAAAAATATAATATTAGGAGACAATCCATAGAAAGCATCACAAAGATGTGCAAATCCAAGCCACCATTTTTGTGCTTTTATTTTTCTAAAAAATCCCATGCTGGGTAGATATACTAGATTTTATTCATGGATTTATAGAATAGAGGGATGAAGAGAACGTCACAGATGTTATACGTTGGAACTTCCCAAAGCAGCTGATGAAATCAGATAAAAAATAGGCTTGGATAAAAACCATAGCTGTAAGAATACAGCTGATGTATTAGGCAAAGAGTCATAATAACAAGCTGTATGTTTATGTAATTGGTTTAAAGTGTCAAGAATGGTAGCAAAGGGGTCAGTGCATAGTCTTTTATCTTTATTCATAAGCCGAAGCAGAGGAAACATTAATGAAACAGCAGACACAGCAGATGGCATGCAACGTAGTCACAGGGGACTGACATATAGGTAGAAAATGAAATCTGTGTGTTAGGTTGGAAATTATAAAAATCATCCAATTTGGGAAAAAGCAATTTAGAAAATGTCAATTTAGGTAAGTATTTGTACACAGGAAAGAAAAAACTGATGCTTAAATGACAAATCCAATGGAAACAGCTTGCATTAACATAAGGAATTAAAACTAAGGCTGATGTTGTTAATTACAGATATCAAAAACATTTTATTGATACTGACATATTAGATTCACAATAGTTTCCTGGCTAAATGGCTGTATGAGTGACTATGAGAGAAAATCGCACACTCCGAAGGTTCCCTCCCAACCTAGCTCAAAGGCAGCAGCACGGCAGAACCTGCCAGGAATTCTCAGCCCAGGAGCCCAGTTGCCCTCCTCCAATAAAGAACACAACAAATCTCCCTAATAAAGGTAGAGCAGTGGACCAAAGGCTCCACAGAAGGGCAGTAGAACTCCTTATTCCTCCTGCTTTCTATTTCTAGAACCATGTATTATCTCTGAGGTATTTGGAATGATTTCATTTAAGTATTTCAGGTGATTACAAAACAATATAGCATAAAAATGAGTAAAGGAAGAGAGAAAAATTCGGGTGGGATGGGCACATATATTGAAGATAAAAAAATAAAAAGAAGAAATATACATGTACACTTATATACACACCCAAACCTACACATTCAAACTTATAGGTGGGCCTCAAATTTGGCTATCAGTTTTCTTAGATGAGGGAAGCAGATGGACAGGAGTTTGTGTAACAAAGAATTTGGCTGGCTTTTCCCCCTGTTCCTAGGAGATAACCTCTAAAGCCTTGGAATTTCTTGAGTGGCTGGAGTGCCTCTGTTATTCCTGGTGGGCCCTTTGACTCCACCTGATAGTTTATGCTAATGAGATAACTCAGAATGGGGACTGCCATGCCACAAAGACTAACCATATGATTAGTGGGTTAGGGTTTTGAGCCACAGGATATCAGTCTGACTTCAGGAAGGGGAGGGGAACTTGAGTTTGAGTTTAACCATGTGGTCAATTAGTCAATCAGTCAAGCTTAATGAAGTTTCAGTAAAAACTCTGGACACCAAAGCTCAGGTAAGCTTTCCTGGTTGCCAATACTGTGTGTATGACACACACTGATGTGCCAGAAGGGCAATACATCCCTGGGGACAATGGAAGCTTTGTGTTTGGGGCTCTCCCAGACCTCACCCTAGGTATCTCTCTGGCTGGTTCTGATTTGGACCTATTTCTACAAGAAAACTGTAATCATAAATGTAGTGCTTTCCTGAATTTTGTGAGTCATTACAGCAAATTAATGAACCTCAGCGGTTAGTGGGAACCCCCTGAATTTGTAGCCAGCTGGCCAGAAGCAAAGGCGGCCTGGGGATCCCCCAACTTGTGGCTGATGTCTGAAGTGAGGATAGTCTTGTGAAATTTGGCCTAACGTTGGGAAGCTAGAAGTCATTGAAAATAAGTATACTATGTGATATAATGGGCAATATACCAAGAATAAATAGACCAAACAAGATGGACTGTTTCTCACATTGATTCTCCAAAGCTGACTCTCGTGCCAAAGCATATCCCAAAACTTAGTGAAAGCAACGCCTTCACTAAGATAAGAACTGTCATGATACAATACAGATACCTGCTTCCTCTTGATTGGAGGCTGAGAGTTTAAGATTTCCTAGAAAAATTATGAACTTCCTTAAACAATTTTCCCTGAACATCGTTTTTATAAATATCAGTTGATAATATTCTTGACTTTGTCCTTCCAGTCAAGTAGCTGGAATGTTACTTTTCTAAGCTCTCACTTGGATGCAGAGCCACTGGACTGAGAAGGTAACCAGGAGACATTTGAGTTGACACTCTCTTAAAAAACTGCATAGTCCTAAACATGGACTGGAGTTGACATGGAAAGTCATTTAATTCTTTGTCAAAAATGACTCAAGGGGATAGCCACACACTAGACAAGAGTCCCCTAGAAAAATCATTTTAAATCCCCACCTCACCCTCCCAACACCAACTACTAGCCTCCAAAGTTGTACTTCATTTATCATGGTCACAATTTTTAACATGGATTAAATTTTAAGGAAGGTGTCACCAGTTGCCCAGCCCTGACTGGGTGGGTGAGTGGGGGGCTGTCAGGAATGTACCCAAAGAACACCTGACAGTGAGTGACATAATTTGCTGGCATATACTCCAAAGACAAACTTCTAGCAAAATGTATACCAAGGTAACTAAATGTGGTAATTTACTGATACAATATTCACTGATACCTTGGTCAAAAGTCCAAGATTAGATACTAAACAATAACAGGTTTTGGAATTTATTTATGACAACTAGTTAGTAGAGCCAATTGTCTCTTTTAGTAGACAGATACATATGTATGTGTATGTCTTTTTGAATTGTATGAAAAGAGGAAAAGCATCTACTTTAACCAAAAGTGGCACTTAATCACTAAGATATTAATTAAAAT
Source organism: Balaenoptera physalus (assembly GCF_965194825.1). Classification (NCBI taxonomy): domain Eukaryota; kingdom Metazoa; phylum Chordata; class Mammalia; order Artiodactyla; family Balaenopteridae; genus Balaenoptera; species Balaenoptera physalus. Next base: position 86,794,784 of record NC_138887.1, on the reverse strand, counting down.
AAAGCAGAAGGAGGAAGAATTTCACTCTGCTTAGGATGAGGAAAGCCACAAGAGACTATCCTTACAATGAGAAAAAGGTGGATAATTAAAAAACCCTAGAAAAGCAACCAGAAAAAACCCCACACAACTTTTTTTTTTTTACTTTTGGCTGCGTTGGGTCTTCGTTGCTGCGTGCGGGCTTTCTCTAGCTGCTGGGAGCAGGGGTTACTGCCATTATACTCCGTTATATGGATAAACTGTAACTTATTAAAGCATTGCCCTAATGTTGACCATTTGAATTTCATGCAACTTTTGATTGTTGTAGCTATAAGCTAAGCTGGGATAAACACATTTGTGCCAATCATGTTTGTCTTTTTTTTTTAATAAATTTATTTTATTTTTATTTTTGGCTGTGTTGGGTCTTTGTTGCTGCTGTGCACAGGCTTTCTCTAGTTGTGGCGAGCAGGGGCTACTCTTCGTTGTGGTGCACAGGCTTCTCATTGCGGTGGCTTCTCTTGTTGTGGAGCACGGGCTCTAGGCGCATGGGCTTCAGTAGTTGTGGCACGTGGGCTCAGTAGTTGTGGCTCACGGGCTCTAGAACGCAGCCTCAGCAGTTGTGGCGCATGGGCTTAGTCGCTCCGCGGCATGTTGGATCTTCCTGGACCAGGGCTTGAACCCGTGTCCCTTGCAGTGGCAGGTGGATTCTTAACCACTGTGACACCAGGGAAGCCCCACACAACTTATTTTGACTCCAAAAAGCTGAACTCAAAAGGTAACCAGACAAGGGACTTCCCTGGTGGTCCAGTGGGTAAGACTCTGTGCTCCCAATGCAGGGGGCCCGGGTTCGATCCCTGGTCGGGGAACTAGAGTCCTGCATGCATGCCACAACTAAAAGATCCTGCATGCTGCAAAGAAGATCCTGTGTGTCACAACTAAGACCCGGCACAGCCTAAATAAATAAATAAATAAATAAATAAAAATAAATCTTAAAAAAAAAAAAGGCAAAAAGACAAATTGAATTCCAAAAGGTGACAAGCTCTCTGAAGAGAGGCAGGGACTCAAGAACTATTTCACCTTTGGCAGAGCATGAGAAGAAAAGGGCAAGTAGGAAGAAAATAGCTGAAATTTTAAAGAAGTTTTAAAGGCTAAGTCCCTGGGAGGCTTGGATACAAAAGGATCCAGCTCTTTTCCACAGGTTGCCTCCAAGTTCTCGGGAGAAAGACTGGGAGTAGGGCAAAGAAACATGAGGATGAGTTGCATGTAGAGGCAGGAATAACTGTATTAAAACAAGGATTATCAATGACACAATACAGTTTCTTAAAATAAATCAATAAAACCCAGTGTTCTCAGCATTTTGAGATGAGGGAGACTTAAGTTTATGGCAATATCAAGACATCTTAAACGAGTAAGAAAACACATGTCAATGACTAAAGAAAAACAGTAAAACAAAAAAGCCAGAGAGAAATTTCTTAACTGGATGATGATATACTCCCCCAAATCCATGAGATTTGATCTGACTAATAGCTCACCTTTTTGAAAGATATCAGTACATCCTACCCTTTTTGAAACTGCAATGATAAAGGCAATAACCATCTGCTTGCTACATAGGATACACAGTCAGTATATTTCTCCTACTTTGAATCTCCGTGAGGTGGCTTTTGAAGAGTAAGGAAGAAACAGAATAGACAGAACATCTTTAAAAAATTAACTAGTGGAGAACAAAATTATATAGATTTAATCATTTACATGGAATAGGTCATCACAATGAAAAAAAGTTGAAATACAGAACAAAAGAATGTAAGAGTTAAACACATGAGAGCTAGAAAAGACTTATTTCTATTTGTATTAAAGATAAAAGGGAATCCAGCCTAGGCAAGAAGAGGAGGACTTTTAAAAATGGAAAGGTGGCTATGGGAGACTGCAAAATAATTTACACTGAAGAAGAGAGAAGCTATCAGCATGGCATGGATCAGTACAGTATTATCTGTCTGAGGAGGTATTTTACTGGCTAAACTCAAGCTCAGGTATAGCCCTATGTTCCTCTAAAGACAGAGGCAACTCCAAAAACACACTATCTTCAAGTGTTAAAAGAAAATACAAGCAGCTTAGGCCCAAAGGAATAAGAAATTCCTATCTATGACTGACCTAAGATAATAAGAAAGTAGATGAAAAAAATTCCTAGCAATGGAAACAGAACACTATTATTTGTTTACATATGTATTTATGTCCTGTTCATCCATTTTTATTAATTCTAAAAATTGACTATCTTGAAAATGTCACATTTGCTTATAGAGGAAGATCCAATTTGATAAAGAATCCTGATAGACAATGGTGCTTAGAGTTGGAAAACAGGAGTTTGAGTTCCTCCCCTCCTATTTAATACATTATATAACTGTGGCCTTGAGCATATCTCCTAATATCTTCAAACTTGTTTTTCCATCTAAACAGGGATAATGATATTGCCTTAGTGATCTCACAGAGCCAATGTATATAAAAACTGCCATGCAAAATTTAAGTTCTTGTTGAAGGTCAAAGTGGTAAACTTAAGGATTCAGTTTAGTATTGTTTCACACTGGGTTTACATTTGTTTCCTAAATGAAAACATTAATTAATCTGAAGGTTAATATTACTCAGTGGTCACTCTAGCTAACTTGATCTTTGTTGCACTGTTAATAATGACGTTACATTCAATGGGAAACATCATCTTATATTTGGGAAAGTTACTGTGGGTGCAATTAGAAAATTTGTGCTACAAAGCTAGGAATTATGCAGGAAAGGTATAAATATAAATTGACATTACACTTTATAAGTCACTGAGATAATGTGATCCTTTATTAAAAACCTCTGAAATCTATACAGAAAAGTGGCACAAGGGAGAATAATCTTCTTAGTGGGAGATATGTAATTTCATTTTGTTGTTTTACTGTCGGGGGAGGTGGGATATATGAAGTAGCATTAAAAAAAAACACAAAAAAACACTGTTTCTCTCCAGAGGATCAAATTGTTATATAGGTTAAAATTTTCATAAAATATTTATAGCTGTCATGAATGACCTCTCAAGCTGACATTTATAATAGTGATTAAAAAAACCCACTTTGATGCAGCTAAATGGATGTCTCCCCTAGTCCCAGTTTAATTAAAAGTTATATCTTGCTCTGGGAGCTTATGACTGCCATTTATCTTCTACTGTAGGCAAATGTAAAAACTAGTATTTTTTTATGCTTAAGTGAAAAGTGTAACCCGTGATTAAAGATGTCTGCCTCGGTTATTTCACCTCTCTTCTTTAAATCAGGGAGATCTGACTATATGGCTCTATAGATATGCCACACAAATACTTCAGGATCAAATTTAAGTTAATACTTTATGAACAAGGCTCAGAGAAGATACAAAACTGAACATGATAGTCCCAACTTCCTTAAATCAGGGAGATCTGACTATATGGCTCTATAGATATGCCACACAAATACTTCAGGATCAAATTTAAGTTAATACTTTATGAACAAGGCTCAGAGAAGATACAAAACTGAACATGATAGTCCCAACCATTAAGAGGCATCTAATCCAGTAAGAAAGAAAGATTTTTAAACAACTAACTATAATTGAAAAGCCAAGTAAAATACTGTATTAATAGAGCTTAGAAGAGGTTATTAATTCTGATTGGTGGCATCAGGAAGCTTTTGTGGAAAGTGTGGTATTTGAACAATGTCTTGAGGCGTAAGTTATTTACACAGGTGGGGCTGGCATTCCTGATTGATGAAGCAGATTCCTGAAACCACCTAACATACCAGTAACTGTGAGACAAGTAGTGTTGTCACTAGAGTGCAATCTCTAGATGGGCAGGGGCTGTGGCTTATTTCATCCACCGCTATATCAACAGAATTTAGAACAGTGTCTGGGGCAACATAAATATTTATTAAATAAATGAATAAACTGGACCCTGGGTAACTGAAAGAAAAAATGGGGAAAGATACTGGAAATGTAGTTTGAGCCCAGAAAAGCTTAAGAATATGTAGATGAAAAAGACCACTGCAGGTTTTAGGAGAATAAAATGATCTGCTGTGTATTTTAGTATTAAAATTCTGGAGGCAATGCCAATTGATTAGAGAAGTGATTCCACATACAAGGTAAAAGGCACTAGGAGTGCAAAGAAAAGGATGTATATGGGACTCAAAGGTGGAACTGACAGGACTTGACAAATGACTTAGGTATGGGGATGAGCTAAAGATGATTCCAGAAATTTCCAAACTGAGTGACCAGGGGAATGGTGGTACTATTATATAAGAAAAGGGAAACAAGCAAACTATAAATTTTGGTAGAGAAAAAAATAAGTTCAGTTTTAGGCACATTAAAATTAAGGTGTTGATTGAAAATTCATATGGAAAAGTTCAACATAATGCAAGTTAGAACTGGAGTTTAGACGTAAGCCAGGAAGAAAGCTGGAGATGAACCAATCAATGGATATTTACTCTGACTGCCTATTGTGTGCCGGGACCAAAATTTAAGCCATCAGCATAGCAGTGGTATTGATGAGAGTGCATCCCCTGGATGGGGGACCTTGGAAAACTTACCCATTTAAAAGAAAAGAGGGAAAAGAACCACTGGAGGAGACTAAGGTAGAATGATGGGATCAAGGGTATATTTTTAAAGAAGGAAGCTAAAAGGGAGGAAGGTATACAAGCTATTCAAACCCTCAAGAATCTTTCCTAATTCTGTAGTTCCACCTTCAGAGTACAGATGAAAAATTTCAAAAAGTGTCAAGTAGGAATCAAGCTCTTCAAAAAGAAAACTGGGAACTCAGACAAATCTCATAAATGTCACAAGGAACCAGTGAGGTCTAAAAAAAAATGGAAAAAGTGGATCATTTAGATTCTATATGCCTCCAGCCACTCACACAGAAACAGATTTTTTTTTTTTTTTTTTTCAAAAAAATGGGGCTTGGAAAAAACATCAATGTGAACTTAGCAATATAGTGAGTGCTAATGAAGGATATTTAAATATAAGACATAATTCCTACCTCAAAGAAATTACAAAGTCATTTTGAATTAACAGCAAATCATACACAGGTATTTACACTAAATCCTTTATTTAGAGTTCCAAATGATTTTTTATTTAAAAATTTCTTTTGGCCATGCCACGTGGCTTGCGGGATCTCAGTTCCTCGACCAGGGATCGAACCTGTGCCCCCTGCAGTGGAAGCACAGTCCTAACCACTGGACCGCCAGGGAATTCCCTAGAGTTCCAAATGAGAGAGTACATATGAACGATACCTATGCAAGTCATCACTAATGCAAATCAGGAGAGCAAATGCCACTCTAGTTTGAGGGTCCTCTCTCATGGACTTGAGATCCTACTGACACTGACCTGAGTTCATTGAAAAACACAGACTGGATTATATACCCATTACCATGAAGCAATTTAAATGGTTTAAACTACATTTAAGTGCCTTTCAGGAATGGTATACCAATTCACACTCTTTTAAGTGGCTGAAAAAGTGCTTGTCTTTTAATATTCTTGCCACCATTTAGTGTTATTGTTCTCAAATCTTGTTAACTTGATAGAAGAAAAAAGGTGTGCTATTACTTTTGTTGAAGACTGGTTCATTTGATCATCGGACTTCTTTCTGGAAATGTCTGTTACTGACTTGTAGAGCTCGTTGTACATAAAAGAGAGACATCCTGTCGTCACTGCCAACTCCCAAAGGAAGATCACCCACACCAACCTCCTGCTCCCACACTACAGAGCATAAAATTACGATGAAATGTCTGACTGCAAATTCAGCCTGTCTTCCTGTTACTTGGCAAATCTTTTCTTTTTGTCGATCTTCTGGCCACCATTCCCAATGGTAGCCTATTGTAAGCTTCCTCTGCTTTCCTGAAAGTCCAATCCTAGCCTGAATCCCCTCCCTACACAGACCTATAAGATCATGAGCATCCAGGACAGAGCAACTATCAGAGCCTAGAATAAAAAAGAGTACAAGAGTTGTGGGAAGCAGAGTAAATAACTACTAGACTCGCACGGCGTGGCATGGCTTAAAAAGGCAGGTATTAGGCACACCACTTAGCTTAAAGCCTCAGCTTTGCTTCTCATTCACTAAGTGCTCCTGGGCAAAATCATCTTTCTATGCCACAGTTTCCTCATCAGTAGAACAGCATTTCATAGCTATCTCACAGGGTTGCTATGAAGCAAGGATCTAATGCAAAGGCATGGCATATGGCTGGCACTCAGTAATTGTTAGTTTCTTTCCACATCTCCAAGTTGGTCTGTAGTCAGAACTTGCCAGCTTTAAATGGATTTTTATACAGCTACATTTATCATCTTTTCTTCACTTCACTCTCATGGGCAATGAAGAGACATCAATGGGTCTTTCTCGTTAGAAAGTCAATCCTGGCACCAAAGGATTTCCATGATTTAGCTTCATCTCACCTCTTCAAACCTATCTCACACTCCTCCAAAAATCTTTCAGATCAGACTTAACTTTCCTGAATATACCTTGAACATACAGATCCATATGTATTTTCCTCCCTTTTCTACAACTCTCCAAATACCCAAATCCATCTCACTGTTAAGACACAATATATTGTTATTTGTATTACTGGCAACATTTATTGAGTGCTTTCTACATAGCAGATACTATCGTAAGTATAACACATGCATTATCTCAATCTTCACAAGCCCTACATTCTATCATTATCTCCATTCCCAAGATAAGAACACATATTTGCGTTTTTTCTCTAGATTGTACACTCTTTTATGACATGAACCATGCCTTGTGCTTCTTTGTATGATCATCTAGTTAAGTAGGAATTCAATGAATATGAATGTATGTATATACTGACTGCAATTTCATCATATTTTGTTTCTTTTAAGCTGCCATAACACTCACTTTCATCAAATCTACTACTTTGACAAAGTATAAAGTTGGTAAAAAGATGGGATGTTGTGATTTGCCATAAGAAATGTATATTTGGCTTTAGCCCCCATTCCTGGCACTTAGCTCCTAAGATCCAGGGAATTACTAAGTGTTGAGAGCTATAAATGTGTTTCCTGTTATGTTAACGAGCTGATTTTTGGAGAGTACTAGGTAACCTAAGGATGAGGGCCAACCATGTCATTTTGAGGGTTGGAACTTTCATTCCCCTCAACGGTCAACGATTTAATCAATCATGCCTAAGTAATGAGGTTTCCATAAAAACCCAAAAGGACATGGTTCAGAGAGTTTCCAGGTTGATGAAGCTCTCTGAACTTCATCTACATGCTGCCTTGTGGGCCTCAAATTCCATGGGGACAGAGCTTCTTTGTTCAGGATCTCACCCTATGTATTTTTTCATCTGGCTGTTGATTCACATTCATTAATATCCTTTGTAATAAACCAGTAATCTAGTGAGTAAACTAGTTTCCTGAGTTCTGTGAACCACTCTAGCAAATTAATCAAACCCAAGGAAGGAGGGTCATGAGAACCCCTTTATAGGGGTTCACAGCCAGTTGGTCAGAAGTACAGGTGACAACCTGGATTTGCGATTGGTATATGAAGTGGATGGCAGTCTTGTGGGACTGAGCCCTTAACCTGTGGGATCTGATGCTATCTTTGAGTAGACAGTGTCAGGACTGCGTTGAATTGTAGAACATGCAGCTGGTGTCAGAGAATTGCATGGTGGTGTGGGGAAAGAACCCACATGTTGGAGTTGGTTTCAGAATCTTAAAAGGTTATCTAAGTTTTATAGATGTACCTATTTCTAGGGACTTGAGTCTGTCTACAGACATACAAAAAAGATTCTGTGTATTGAGTAACAGTAATGGCTGCTGTGTTACAGTTTGAGTTCTTATAAAGAAATACATAGGGGTACTAGGATTATGTCAGTTTGATCATTTTTGATTAAGACCACTGTGAGTAAGAGTGAAAAAACTCATGGAAATAAAACATTATGAATAAGTACTACCAAACAAAATCCATAAAATTTTACAGTCAATTTATCCTTATTCTGCAGATTTCTTAGATATTACAATAGGGAAAGAAGAGAAACTCAGGAAGTCCTGTTTCTTCACTGGGTTTGTTGCTATAGGAAAACCATACTTTTTCTTACATAAATCAGTATCCAACAACATCATCTCATGTTTACATAATATAATGTGCTTCAGGGGACTTTCTCAAATCTTATGACTTTGGTAGACAGGATTTATTTTCCTCCTAGATCTCTTGAGGATTTAGCAGAAACACTGAAATCATAGCTTTCTTTCACAACATATCTAGCCAAGTCCAAAGATACAGGGAACACTTATAAGTAACCACTAAAGGAAGAGCAAGTCATTTTCAAGTAATAGTTGAGATTTGGTGACAAATAATGGAAAACTGGATACTTTTAAATAAAATTAGTAACTTCAAAAAACTAACCAATTTCTGTTCAACTTCTGAAAATGAAAATTTTCACACCTGTGTATGCTGTTATCTTTTTAAAAGACTAAAGATGCTGAGATTTTCAAATCAGCGTCCTTATCGTTAAGGCTGAAAATGAGAAAGACTATTACGATCAAACTATATGCTTAATTCATAAAGGGGAACAAAAGAAGTGCTAGTGCATAGCACATTCCAGAGGGAGAAAAAAAGTTAATCAATTCAACTCAATTTTAGCTGAGGGCATTCTTCCACGATTGCTGAACCCTAGCATGTGTCAGGCAGCTAAAATTACACTAAAATGTGTAAGCTCTGTTGTTATTTTAGAGATAATCCAGGAAGCAAAACAAAGCCAAAAATTCTCTCTGCATTTTTAACATGAAATGCTTTAATCTTCAATCAAGTGTCTACCTTTTCTGTTTTAAGATCTTTATGTATTATCTCCTCTTCTGTGTATGTTTGAAAGTTTCCAGAATAAAAACAAACAAAAAAGGGCAATAACAAAAATGATTTTGTATGTGTTTCCAACACACTGCTCATTCTTTAAAATAACTCTTACCAGTCTCTGCTTCTGAAGTTCTTCTCTAAGTATTCTATCTTCTGGTAAAACATCACACAGCAAAAAATAATTGTCTTGTTCTTCTGTTGAGAGATCAGGAAAATAAATAAGAAATGATTATTTATCACTTTTTCAAAAAAAATTTATCTTTCTTAAGAGAAATATATCTATCTATATCTATGATGATCTCTCTTCTGGTATATAGTTCTGTTTTAGCTTTACTGAAGTTATACAACATGAACAGAGCAATTTAATTTTAGCTATTATTTTAGAGAATTATAATTTAAGAAAGATTATTCCTTTGAATTTTTGGATTGCAGGGAAAAGATGGTAGTCAAGATGTACACTTACCAAATGGAGCTGTGGAATTGATTCTTATCACACTACAAAAATCTGTAATGGGCTGTTCAGTGAACCTTTTCCTCCAATATGAAATGTACCTTAGAACAATCAAAAAGAAAGAATGGTGAGAAGACTCAATACACTACTTACTTTAGAATGATAGGATTTTATAAGAACATTTAATTACCCTAAAGCAATAAATCAAATGTTGACTGAAAACTGCTAGCTAGAAAATTTGTAAATAGAAAGGCAGTAGAGCATTGTAGAAATACGAAATAAATATTTAATGAAATGACAATACCCTGTAAAGGCATGAAAATGATTAAATTTTACCATCCCCAAATTCAATAAACAGACAAATGGGAAAATTAAAATGAATTATTTTTATGTGATAATGAAGTCTTTTTGAAATCACATCTAAGTTTATATGAATTTAAAATGCAACAATGATTAAACAGGCTTTATCACACATTTTCCAATAAATTGAAAGTTAGGTGGTTATCTTATACATCAAAAGAACAGATCATGATAATGCAATGAGAAGTCAGTCTAAATTCAATATCTATATAACAAGATAGAACAATTCCATACGTCCACACTGTGTCTGAAATTTAGCTTTTAGAAAAACAGCCAAGCTTGCAATTCCTGTATCTAATGAGCTGAGTTAGAAGAAGGACACTGGCTAAATGTAAAAGTAAAGCATAACACCCAGACCTGCATTATTTGATGAAAGAGGGAGTAAGATGACAGGATTCAACAAGCTGTTCATCTTTGCATTTATCTAACAAGATTTATATTGACAATTACAATCTCATTTATCAAAGAAGAAGAAGAAGAGAATGTGATCTGCTTCAAGGGGGAAAAAGGAAATGGAAAGGTTGACGCTATAGTTGACTATTTATCAGGCTACATGTTGATGGATAAAAAAGGAAACTTACAACAAAGGACCAAAACCTGCACAAGAGATGGAACTTAGTTAAACAGACAAAGCACACAGAAAGAGTATATTTAAATGGCTTGATATAGCACCTGTGTTCTGCACATAGCAGGTCCACACTAATGTTTTAAAGAGGTAGAAGAGCGTTTGAAGATTGCTGTAAGGTTCTCTAAGTAGCCTCCAGCTCCCAGTATTTTGACTCCTTTTTATTCTCGCTTTTTCTTAATTTCCCAACCCATGGTGCTCTATAGAAAGGGCATTCATTATACATTAGGAAAAAAAAATGTGCCGGGAGAGAGGTCTGAGAGAAAGAGAGAAATGTGACATGAGCTAATATAAAATATAAATGGATGACAACACTGAATATAGAATATATAAGTAAAAGAAGTAAAAGATGGGCTTCCCTGGTGGTGCAGTGGTAAAGAATCCGCCTGCCAATGCAGGGGACACGGGTTCGAGCCCTGGTCTGGGAAGATCCCACATGCTGCGGAGCAACTAAGCCCATGTGCCACAACTACTGAGCCCGCGTACGACAACTACTGAAGCCCATGCGCCTAGAGCCCGTGCTCTGCAAAAAGCCACTGAAGCCACTGCAATGAGAAGCCCGCGCACTGCAACCAAGAGTAGCCCCCACTCGCCGCAACCAGAGAAAGCCCGCGCGCAGCAGCAAAGACCCAATGCAACCAAAAATAAATAAAAATAAAAATAAATAAATTTATTAAAAAAAAGAAGTAGAAGAATAATGTATAACAATAGAACCACATGCTTTAGTTCTTCCTTCTCATGTATAACCATGCTGTCAACCTGAATGGGTAAGAAGGGGTAGAACTCTTTCCTTATAAAACAGTGCTAGACCTTATTTTAAGAGATCTGAAAATGACGTATCTCAGGCTCCAGCTCAGCCTCAAACCATAAATACTATAAATGATGAACCATGACCCTATGTCTAGCTCCCTGGCTCCCACATTAGAAGTGTCAGAGCAGAAGGCATTTCAGGTCCATCAGAGTACACAAAAAGAGGAAAAGCACCTACAAAAGGCTGACACGTTATTCCCTTTGCCATCCTGGCCAGCTTCAGCACCCTCCACTCCCCAGTTATCTTACACAGTTACTCTTATTCTCCTCTTTTCCATTCCCCACTAGTTTCTTTTCTTTCCCCTCTGGGCGAAAGAGAAAGAAAAGGGAGTCAAGTTTTATCTGGAGTTTCCTCATGGCTACCACTAGAAACACCAAGGAGAGGTTCATCACTCTTGATTACTACTCTACTGAAGGCTGTGTGGGTTACACCCTCTGGAGAAAGCAGAATAGTTGTTGTCAGCCCTTTATAATATTATTTCCACTATGAGCCTACAGTTCGTTAAAAGTGATAACTACATGAAGCAGATGACCAGGTAAGAGCAGATAATAGTGACCAGACTGTCCTTTGAATTGTCATTGACTAATTCTGTAACAGAGTCAACACAATAAGAGTCTCTTATCTGCACAGATCTTGAGCTAGAAGTAGTTGTGCTTTTTAAATTAAGACTATGGTCCAACCCTTGTGGTTGACGTTTTGTTAACTGACTCCACCAGCCCTGCAGGCAACAGGGAAGACAGGAGCAGGGACTTTGCATTCAGAGATATGAACCTGAATTAAAAGATTTTTTAACCTTTCTGACACTCAGCTTACTCATTTGCAAAATGGATTGTTGATAATTAAACAGGATAACACATGTAAAGCAGTGTCCACCATGCTGGGTGTTTAATAAATGAAAGTTATTATTATAAGAAAAAGTAACATATTTAGATAAGATTAAAGTAGTAAAGAATTTGTTTATTCTAGAGAAATATTGGTATCTAAAACAACAACAAAAACAACAATGATAATGTTTCATCAAACATTTAATGAGCAAGTTAAAATAGTTATACTAGTAGTGTCAGAGGGCACACACAAGTGGCTGAGGTGGGGAAGAGTAGAGTGATGATGATGATGATGGTCATAAGGATATCAATTATTAGCAGCTACCATTACTGAGACCCTACCTGCCCAAGGTCACACAATTAGAATGTTAGAATTGGGATGAGAATTGGGATCTGTTGTCTCCAAATCCAAACTCAAGTCTTCTACAACACAATGCTTCTCGTGTCACGTGAGGACCAATCTACACAAGAATTTCAGAAAAAGGCAGAAGCAGGAGAAAGCCTCTAGAATTACAGTTGTAATGGATACTTGAAGAATTTTCCTCCTTAGAGACCAAGGAGAATGCTTTTTGACATGGCAAAACTGAAGTACAGACATGAAGTCTGAAGGGAGAGGGAAGGTCTTCCCTTTCTGAAAAGCATATTACCTAAAAGCAGCTCTTGGGTCTGAACTGCTCCTAACTTCCTGCCCAAGTATTGAAAGTTGACACCAGCTGTTTTGGGCTATTGAATTGGAACTGCTTGACTAGGCAAAAGGTACAGTGCCTACAGAGGCACTGATTCCTCTGATGTCCTGATTCCAAAAGTCAATGGCTCTTAGTCTCTAAGGACTTCCATGTCGGGTCCTATTCTCCTTGATCTTTGAAGAGAAGGTTCACATCACGTATTTGTTTTGTACCACAGTTTACCTCAGTGTGGTAGGCACAAGGGAAGTGATTACTAACATTGGCTGACTTAAAATCATGGGGAGAGTCTGTCTGACAGAACCTCAGTTACCCTCCTCAAATAGTTAAGGCTTCCAATGGGATGAAGAGAGAGAAGATACTGTTATATGCTCATGTCTGGTAGTCTTTACATTGGTTAAAAGCTATTTTATTGCTCCATGAACAAGTGGTCATGAATTCTGGAAAGGATGTTTTTCAGATACCATCTCTAAGAGCATCTCTGAGATGTTGTTAGGTAGCTTCTGGGGGAAGAAGGATAAAGCAGGTAATAGGCCAGTCCAATAGGCACAAGGTGTCAACTGAGTGGTCTCCTCCTGACCAAAGGCTCGGTGACAATAACATCAAAGGGAAAAAGAATCATGTTACAAAAGCAAAATACAACCATAAACTACCATATAACTTAAATATATACAAATATGTATCATATCTTATTGTGGTATACTATATAAATAGATCTGAATTGCAACAAACTTTTGACCTAAGTCTAAATTTAAGATGTATCCTAGTTATCACATAATAGTACTTTTTTAGTTTATAATTAAAATTAAGAGGTATCAATATATCCATTTCCCTGTGGTTGGTAAAAGCATTCAGATAAATCGTATTCAATTGAGAGATGTCTTAAAGATAGCAGATGTTCAATACATGCACTGGTGGCATTTTTTCCCACCCACTGAAATTTATTGTTCCATGTTAAGAAATCATTTAGTACTTCTTCATTTTTTCCTACTTCTTTAGTTTGTTTAAAGCAACCACTCAATATATAAAGGAAGCCAAGAAATAATATGTGGTATGAACCCTTTATTTGGAGGACAGTTATCACAGCACTTCATATTTTATTAAAAAGCCATAAAAGTAATTATTAGGTCATCAGCAAATACTTTCTTGTAAAAGAACTTTAATCACATCTCACAAGAAATCCTTGTAGTAATATCATCTTGCCTGCCCAGCTCCCCATTGTAACTGGTGTGCTTATTGACAGAAGCATAAAGATTTGAGATAGTCGTTAATTAAGTAGCACTGAATGAGTGGACTCTAATATAGAAAGGGGCAAGAATTAAGGAGTTAACATTTTTCTTCTGGAAAAATTTTATCTACTGAATAAAGCTAGCGAGTAGCTCAGTATAAATAACTATGTTAATAAATGGCTCAAAGGAGAGACTTTTACTTTTGTTTTTGTTTTATTTGCTCTGAGAAAATTTTACTGTTACTTTGTTCCAATAAAGAAAATGTTAAATATATTTAAACGGAAACTTCAGAGCTTATTTCTTACAAAGGACAAGGTAAGCCCATCTCTTATCTATTATTTATCGTCTTTATTACTTATTGTACTCAGAAGCAACAACTCCTCTCTGAGAAGTTTTATATATATATAAGAATTGTTCAACCTATAAAGAAGTTCTGAGTGAATTAACTCATGCCAATTGAACCTCTCACTATCCCTCCCTCCCTCCAATAACTGCTAAGAAAAAGTCACATAGGTTGTCACATAATATTGAGCAGAGTTCCCTGTGCTATATACAGTAGGTCCTTGTGGAACCTAAATGGGAAAAGAATTTGAAAAAGAATAGATACTTGTATATGTATAACTGAATCTCTTTGCTGTACACCTGAAACTAACACAACATTGTTAATCACAACATTGTTAATATATTAAATGGTATTTAAAAACAACAAAGTTTAGTCATATCCATTCCTGGTCAGCGTGAATTAATCACATTTTTACTTACTGAGGGTGAAACTTTTATTTAATTAGGAGGAGAGTTGACAAGGAAAATCTAGGTTTCCAAATTTAAAGTACATGTTAACTACACACTTCATTTAGAAAGCACTTATATCAGACATGCATCTTTTTCTTTTTAATTAAAGCATCCATTTTATTACATAACTGCATTTATAGTGTGATTGATCTCAATATTTAATTATTAACTCCTAAGCCCTGAGACCTAGTAAATAATTTGATTTTCCTGCCCACATACAGATGAGATTGACAACAATGATAAAAGAGAGATTGATTAGTACAAATATAGCCACTTAGCTATCATACATAAGTACAAAGGATAAAATACAAACTGATTCACATTTCTCACAGATTTTAGAAGAAGAGAAAGAAAATCTTAACATTACTCAATTATCACTGGTTGATCATCATATTTTTCTGCAATTCCTGAGGGAGAATTTGCATTTATGTGGTAAAAAAGAGTAAAAAAAAAAAAAAAAAAAAAGTTTTACATCAAAGAAAAGCCAAGTGATACAAAATTTATAAAAGAATAACTCATTTGATAGTCCTGTCAATGGTTATTTGAATAAGAAAAGAATTCAAAGCTCTCTAGCCTAAGAAGTGTCTAAAACAAAATCGACAGATCTGACCACCTATAACTAGGTATCGTATAAAACTCCCAGAATACTCCCAAAATACACACATGTGTATATACATATATACACACATACAAATTTTAATTGAAAATAAAGAATGAATGAGAATGAGAAGCACAGAATGTTTCCTCTGAAAGCATGTAAGAATTAGTTTATTCCAGTAGTTGGCGGCATATATTGTTCATATAACTCTCCTTCCCTGTTCTGTCTCTGCCCCCTAACCATACAGCCCCAAAGTCTACTCACAAGTAGCAATGCTGAGCGGATATAAGGGGCCATAACACAGAAGGCACACAGCAGACATTCATTATTGGTGCTACGCATCTGAGAAGGACAAGAAGGGTTGAGAATAGCTAATGTTACCCCTCTGAGCACTGCGGCTATTTGTCCTTAAAAACAAACTGCCATTCTAGAAGTTTAGAGTACTTAGAACCTTAAATGAAAATTTCTCAAAACAAATTTTACAAACGATAATTAGGTCTTCAGACCAGCATAAATGCCTATTGAAATCTTAAGCTACAGTTGCAGGAAGCTAAGACTTCAACTATATCTTTTGTAATCAAAATATAATTAAAAATTTGGCTACCATTTATTGGGTATAAAATATATCTCAGACACTGGTGCTATACATGCCCTGTTTTATATAATGCTCAATAATATGATGAGGGCTGGTGTTACCCCCATTCTATAGATGAGAAAGCTGATGCTTAGAGTGGTAAGTAGCTTGCTGGAAGCCATGTGGTACATAAGAAAGTCACCCAGTCTGCATTCAATCCTAGGCCTTCCAGGTTTCACAGTCCACTCTTAATAATACAGCTTGCTGCTTGCAAAACCCATCCTAAGAAAGAAGTTGCTTGCTAAGAATAATGTGGTCTGGGAGATACAGAGTTTAGATGCAGGGATATTATAATATCTGGGCTACTCTAATGTTTTGTAGGGAAATCAATGCAGAACATCTCAAAATGGGACCCTGCCAGATATACCAAAATATGTGCTTTCAGTAACTATACAAAGCCAGTTAACTACACTGATATTGTTTATATGGAAAATGATTCCAAATTTCAACTAATAATGACCTGTACATAACTACTCCACTATACCTGCTTAAGAGAAGGCAATTTCTCTTAGACAATCACTACCAAGAATTAGTCTAGAATTAGTGACTATAATGAGCTCACTTTGGGCCCTGGCTGTATAGGCCAGGTTCCTACATTTCACACATGCCCAATGTTGGCAGTTCCTCAACTACTCACCTCTATCTACTCTTCATCCTCTTCCTCTAAGTACCTCAGTCACTGACCTTAATTGCTGTCTACTCTTATAGCCCTCTGGCTTGTCGAAAGACTCAATATTTTCCTGGTTTTCAACCATATCACAGCATTTAAGCTGACAGTTGTTTGGATGATAAGCTTTTGGCTTAAAAGGCTCCAAGTATCTCTTTCCCCCAAAACTGCCCTTTGGGTGGCCTTTTACCAAGTCTATTCTCACCTTTCTGGAAGAACTCACTTAGTTGGAGAATGCATATGTCCTGAAACATGAAAAGAACATCAATCTGACAGAGATCAACAATGTCCAAAATTTCATGGAATGTGGTAAAGGGAATATTATTGACTCTTTGGAAAGTTGGTCTGCTTCCAGAATTTGTAGGACATGCAAAGGTATGTGACATTTTCAAACATAACTTACACACTCAAGAAGGCAAATAAGTACAAAGCTTAAAAAAGACTAAGGTGAAACCGGATAATATGAATTTTCATATTTCTATAGGAATAATTTTATATACGTTATGCCTTTCCTTTAAGAAATAATAAACAATTCTTTTATGGATAAAAACAAAATTTACCTTTGGAAATCAGCAACCAACTTAACATCAGCTATGACAGTCTTATGTTCAATGATCATGTGCTTCAGAAGTTTGTCTTGTTCATCTATAAGAAAATGTTCTTCACAGAAAATACAAGGCACAGATGGAGAACCTTCTAAACTGGTGGTGCCACCTGGACTTTCTGGCAGGGAAAGCGGCTCCAGGATACAATCCTTACTGTCTGGGAGAGACAAAAAGAAAAAGAAAAAAAAAAGCTGAAATCAACTCTCTTTAGAAGGATGATTTCTCACCTCCTGCATTAAAAGGATCCTAAAGATATTTACATAATTCCAAAAAAGAAAATATACAGTACCCGAGAGCAGGATACTTTATTACTGTTTTAAATAGCTTTAACCCAGAGGCAGGGAGTATAACAAAGCAGCTCAAACTCCCCATTTGCCAGCTTGAATTGGGAAAACCCACTTGTCAGGACAGCT
Organism: Balaenoptera physalus; assembly: GCF_965194825.1. NCBI lineage: Eukaryota > Metazoa > Chordata > Mammalia > Artiodactyla > Balaenopteridae > Balaenoptera > Balaenoptera physalus. The sequence continues at coordinate 86,777,277 of NC_138887.1, read as the reverse complement.
GTTCAAGCCTTCTTCTTGGATACCGGCCAATGGCAGAAAATCTAGGGGTACTTGAGGCGGAAGGCTGCAACACACTGGGTTAAGGTTCTAAGGCCCATTTGTGACCTATGGCTGAAAGTCATCATGCTGGGAGGCAAATGGTATATATTGAGGCTACAGGTGATGCCAGAACAATCTTTTAAGCTGCTTCCTGTTACACGTGCAAACTCTTTCCCGTTTCTGATTATTTGTCGTGTGCGAAGAAGATAAGTCTCATATTGGGTTAACACAGCATGTGCTGGGTGGCCCAGGTGGCAATTTTTGATGTTGATTTATATCTATCATTTGATTATATAATTATGTATCATAATTCAAGTTCTTGCAAACAAAGAGATGAATGCTCAATAACTAGACATACATGATAAACATTTTTCTTGTCTACACTATTCCCTTTCCTAACACCACCTATAGTATCCTTAAGAGCTGAAGTATGTAAGGTCTACAGCTCTGAATTCAGGGCCTCAAACTATAGCCAGTTGTGTCAGGAGTCCTCTTCAGCCTTCTAGGGGGAAGGCTGGACCTGTCACCTTATGCAGGCTACTGAGTAGTCAGCAACAAGGTAACTAGCGTAAGGCATTAGCATCTGAGGAAGGGCAGGAGACCTTCTTTGGAAAGAAAGACAGCTATTTCACAGACAGCAGTCTTTGGAATTAGGTTACTATTAATTCTACTGTTAAATTTTATTTCTTATTTTTATTTTACTTTACCTATTTCTAAAGGCCTTCTTAATTGAATAATTAATTGAATCAGTTACTGGTACACTGCTGACCATGGCCTAAGAACTGGATAAATGATGTAAGAGGGCAGCATTCATTCACTCACTTAACAAAAATTAGCTGAGTATCTACTGAAGTTTTTCCTGCTTGACTTTGCATGACACTATTCTTACCATCAAGGCCTAAGTGCTTGAAATTTGTTTGAAGGTACAGATAAGTTAAAAGGATAAAGAGAGAGAGAGAATGTATAGGATTTATGGGAGCATGGGGATACAGCAGTCACCTAAGTGAGCTGGAGAGGGAAGGTGTCCTATAAGGGATGTCCTCTAATACATCACTCATAATAAAGTATGCTAAATCAAACTGTTTATCTTAGTTACCTAAAATTATTAAATACCAGGAAAGAAGAAAACTGGGTACACATGACAATAGGGAGAATATTAAAAATATTTTAAGCACTTTAGAAGCACTATTAGTAAGACTGGTGTGTTACCCATTACTATATTAAATTAGGTAGTGAAATCAAGAAGTTCTGGAATTCTATAGCTCTTTAGTTACAGGATACATTTTTCAGTTATAGGTTAAGTTCTGCAGGAACTTAAACCTGCATGTGAAAAATAGGATGGGGAAAGAGGTAAGTGAAATACTTATGAAACTCTGTAATAATATTTTACGTTCCCTAGAATAGGAAAACAAAAGGCAGCATATTCTAAATAAATGTTAGTAACATTACCTGCCATCTAGGAAATAACAAGTACTGTACTATATTCTTCTTCCCAAATTTGACTGAGGTATCTGTAAATTCATTTTTCTTAACTGAAGAAAGCAAACACTATATTAATAATCACCACCAATAGCAAGAACTAACCTTACTAGGTGTTTGCTATTTGTAAATTACCAGCAAAGTGTTTTAGGGCACTTTCTCAATTAATCCTACCTTATTCGATTAGTACTATTACAACCTCCGTCTTCCGGATGAGAATTGAGACTTAGAAAAGTTAAATAATTTCCCCAAGTCACAGTGTTAGTAAATGGCCTAAACTTACTAATTTGAGCCTAAATTCAAACACTACATTTTTCTGCCTCCAACCCCCAAAGGCAATTCCTCAACTGTGTTTCAACTATGTTCAGTGCTGTTTTGAATTCATATGTACTTATAAGTCATACTAAATTTATATGCATTCTGCCGTGTCCTGCAGCCTCCCCCATACCACCTCCACCAGCAACTCTTAAACCTCAGCAGCCCACATCCTTCAAAACCACTGGGTACTCTACCATTGTCTTCTTTCCTGAGACTTTGCTGCAAACTCTCTACTATTCTTCTGTGGCTCATGTCTCTTCCCTTTTGTTTGTTCAACGCCAGTTTCTCTTTTTTCAAATTATTCCTCAGAGAAGGGACCTAAATGTTCACACATACTAGAACCAAATTGCTTACTGTCACTGTAAGGGTATACAGGAGCAAAATCATGAGTCTACAGATTTCATGTATGAGGAACTTGTGGTTTGAGAGGTACTAAGTTGTATTTGGGAACTTGAGTTGCTATACATCCATAAATTAAAAAAATTTAATAGAAAAAAACATTTTTAGATTACAAGATTCTACAATTTTCTCCTGATTCCATAATCATTTAGCATTGTGTTCAAATTTGTAACAGCACTGATCATAAGAAGTAATCTGTTTACCTTCAGACCGTTAGTCTCTGGAAGACAAGGTGAGTCCTGGTCATCTTTATTTACTTGGCACAAATACTGTGTATTATTATCCTACCATGAGTACCCACCATCACTGTGTTTACTTTGTGCCAGGCATTGTTAAGCACTTTACATGTACAGTATTAATTCAATTAACCCTTACGGTAATCCTATGACAGAGAGTCAATTTCTACTTTTATTTTACAGTTGAGGAAACTTAGTCACTGAAAGGCTAAGTGACTTGCCCTTCAGATAGCTAGTAAGTGGTGGAGTCAGGATTTGAATCCAAGCAGTTCGGCTCAAGCATTTGCACTCTCAACCTATACCTAACTCTAAGGAGTTTAGACCTTTCCCTATAGGAAGAAGGGTCTCTCCTGTTTTAAACTGATATGGGGAGAATGGATTGGAAAGAGGCCAAGTCTAAAGATGGGGAGACCAACCAGTTAGGAGACTACTGCAGATGTCCAAGTCTGAGAGCTTGTCTGAGGCAGCAATGTTAGCAGTGCTTAGAAGAGAGGAACAGAGAAGAGGCTACATGCTACAAAGATGAAACTGACAGTTCCTGATTAATGGCTGGCCACAGGGAGTAAAGGAGAAGGAGACGAGGAAGTCTCCCAGGTTTCTGGCTGGAAAGACCGTATGAATGGGGGTACCAGTCACAAATCTAGGAATACATGTAGACAAGCAGGATTTTTGTTTTCTGAGAGGGATGGATAATGAGTTAAGTTTTAGATAGCTCAGGTGATCTGCTCAGAATTTAGATATTCCTGACAGGGCTTATGGACAAAGGCAGCAGTAACTGGTGTCTCATGCGATGCACCTGTGCTATTCTTTGTGTTTGCCAGCTGTCCCTCACTCTGTCCCCCGACCCTCGCCCCACGGCTGCTTGTGGGCTTGACCTACTCCATCTCTCCATGCTCAACAATACAAATATCTCTGTTGTAATTAATTGTTTTCATGTATATCTCTGCCACTAGGGTAGTCTGTGAATTCCTCAAGGTCAAGGACTAAGTCTTACTTATTTTCAGGTCTCTGGTATAGATTATACAGTGCCTGAAACATTGATTTTATTTGATAAGTGTTTGTTGAACAAAGAAATAAAAGAATGAATAATGGACCAGAGGTACTTACAACTAGAGTTACACCTTTAACTCAGTTTCTAGGTAAATTCTATTTTAGGAAACACCTGTGGCTGTCTGTCTTTAGGAGAACTTTCTCTGCCCAGGATTGAGAGTAGTCCAACTGTAATTATAGCCAGATATTCAGTCCTGTGGCCCTTGGTGTTAACAGGCCCACTGCTAATTAATAAATAATGATGTAAAAATTACATTGAATTCTGAGATAACAATAAATACTATTGAGTGTAATAAAAGTATTTCATCTTTAATTAGGGATTTAAAAATTATTTTTAATTTTTCATGTAAAGATACTCTCTAGTAAACAAGGAACAAGTGTCATTTGGAATGCTGAGTCAGTTATAACCACTCCATTTGAGGATGTTTCTATGGGATAGACCCCAATCCTCTGTATATATTTTACTTTAGAGCAGCGATTTCCAAATTAAGTTTCATCACCTGGGAGGCTTTTTAAAAGTACCGATTTCAAGACCTTATTGTAGACAGAGGAACTGTAATTTTTACCAAGCAGTAGTCTCTGCACTGAAGCCTGGGAATCAATGGTTCAGAGGATGATCTCATGGGGACTGTGGGTCTCCTGATCATATATATACGAGAGTGTGGATACCTTGGACTCATGGAAAAATCCATAAATTAGGTGACAGTGCCTTGTGGCAAAGCTAACTTTATAGTGTAGTCTGTCCTAAAGAGAGCCCCTCAAATGCTAAGCACTGTGTCAGCAGAGGAAACTCAGTAAGATCTAACAGTTTATTTCCAGCCGTCACCACAAGAATCATATCTACATCTTACCACATGGTAAAAAGACAACAGACACAGAAATACGTAATTCTTTGCTACAAGAACTTTGAACTCTAAAAGGCCAAAGGAAGTAAATTATATCTAGCTCCTTTCAGCAAAGAGGCAAAGTATCTTGGAAATTCTGCTTTGGCTCAAAATCTGCTTCACACATTTGTTACAAATTAACAACAAATTATCTGCTCTAGTTCTCACTTTGAACAGCAACCCTGTTCAAATGAACTGTAAAAAATACCACTCCAAAAGAGCTGAGTTTTTGAGGAGATCCTATGCTGATTATAAACAATTTTATTGACTCTGGGTAAGATCCTCAAAGTGTCAAATTATTATTCTAGGGTAGTGCTTCTCAAAGCTTAATGTGCATATAATCACCTGGAGATTTTGTTGAAATGCACCTGATTCAGTAGGTGTGGCGGCCAGGCAACTGTGCCAATCAAATCTCTGGCTGCTGTGACCATAATGGAAAGAAGGCCTTGGGTGCTGTGCTCTGAAATCCCACTTGCACTGAAGCCAAGCTTTCCATACATTGCTTTCATTAAATGATTGGAGGCAGCAGAAATAGCAAGGCAGGCTCATTCCTGTGAGAGATGGAACTTCACTGACATGGGACACTGGCTGGAGGACTCCCCACTGGCTTGCCAGAAACTTGCTTAGAACTGTGCTGTACTCTGAGCTCCTACACAACCCTCCTTTCCCTCTTTCCTTCACACAGGTCAGACCTACCTCTCCTTTTTCCCTCTGGCGTCTTCCCTAACAAATCTCTTAAACGTCAAATTCCATCTTAGTGTGTGCTTCTTGGAGTACATGAACTAACAAGGTTGGCCTAAGAGGTAGACAGGATTGAAGCTCTGCATGTCTCAGTTCCCAGATGTTGTCAGCCCACTCATCCACAAACCACACTTTGAGTAGCAAAGTTCTATCTAGAGAACAAACCAGTCATGAATTCATAATATACCTATATGCTAAAATAGGCAGCTCTAGACTTTGCAATATATCATTACTGCCAAACAAATAGCTGGCTGCTGGTGCTTTGAAGAAAAAATAAGACTGAGGTTTCTGTCTCCCTTAAGTTGAAAGAGAGAAGAAAAGCCCAAATCAACAAATAATTGATAAGAACTTTTACAGCATTCCATCGTAAGGAACTGTAGAACACCTCACACATCATTTCCCCTTTAAAGAAGTCCCTGCAACCTGCTTTGCACACTATCACCACACCACTACTGAAACTGTGAAAACAAAGCAGTAATTTGGTGATATACTCAACCCAGATAAAATTGGTTTAGTTGCTACTCTCTTCACACTCTGATCATCTAATTGATATCTATCATAAAAACTGGAATATCGATAGGTGGAGTGTTTTTGTTTGTTTTTACTGTTTTAATTCTGAAAACACTGTAAACATACTCTAGTTTCCAAAGTAAACATTTCCTTTACATTTGTTCTTTTTATATATATTAGTGTAATTTATTTGATTATAGCTCACTTACGTATTTTAACAAGTCTGGATAATATTTTCAGGCCTGTTCTCTAAGCTTTTGATCTGACAGATATCATATATTTCCATAGGATTTCAATGCCTAATCAATCTCACTGATTATATGTTGATTTTATTCTAAAAATTAAACTCCAAGAAGGTAACTTTATTTCTAAATTCTTGAGAGGACTTTGCTCTTACACCAAAAAATGGTCTTTTACTTCCTAAACAAGTCAGTTCTTTGATTTCTAAGAGTGGCTCCCCAGCAGATGCATTTGGAAAATTGCAAAGACTAGGTCTAGTCTTTTTAACCATAATCAATCTCTAAAGTTCAGAGTAAGAATATAACACCCTTATTTAATTACCCCTGGGATAATAATTCATTTTGTAAATTAATGAGGCCCCAAATTTAAAAGATTAATTTACTATACTCCTACTATAAGTGGGAATGTGGAGGGATGGACTAGATCAGCATTGTTACATAGTCTCAGTACCACATTGAGACTGCTGATGAGGCTGTGCTGGATTAGTACTCATCTATACAGCTGGAAGTGTGCCACTTCTTCTGGTATGAAAACAGTTCCAAACATATTCAACCCTTAAACCTAATAAACCCATGCTTGAAAATTTAAGGAGCTAATTTAACAGGCAAAAAGCTATGAAAACTTTATTACAGCATCACCTATAAAGTAAAGTAATGGAAACAACCTAAATGTCATGCAAATGAAAATTGTTCTATAATATCTGGAATATCTGTGCTATATAACATTATGCATTTGCTAACTGGCAATTATAAACATACATGTACATACACTCAAATACAAGTACAAGGTTTGAAAGAAAATATACAAAACAATGAGATTATGAATGCATTTATTTACCCCCAATTTTTTTAACATTGAAAAATTCTTAAATAAAAAGCATGCCAACTGATGAGTTCCTAAATGTGACTGTGACAGATAAGAGAAAGAAGTAGAGCAAGCACCGTTTTATTCAGTCACTTTCTAAGTCTTAAGATCTAACATGAAAATTTTTTATTAAATTTACCATTTAAAAATTGAATGCCTATTATGCATAATGTAAATTCTAGATACTAAAAGAAATACAAAGATTATTAATAAAAATCCCTATCCTGAAGAAATTGTTAGTCTAGAAGAAAATATGAGACAACTGTACAAACAATTATAATACAGGTTAATATATGTGAAGTTGACCACATAAATCAAGGGCTTAGAATAGGGAGGAAAAAAATAGCTTAAAACTGGAGAAATAAAGGGTAGTCATCATAGAGGATTCCTGAAATGGTAAAGAATTCCAGCAAGTACACATGGGTAGTTAAAAAATCAAAATAGTCCAAATAGTGCTAGAGTCTAAGTAAGAAAAAGCTGTAAAGGTAGATGGATCACATGTTGGTGAGCCTTAATGCCAGGCCAAAGATTTATATTTAATTTGAAAGTTTTGAGTAGATCCTGAAGGTCTTTAATCAAGGAAGTAACATAACATATTAAGTCACAAAACAAGTCTCAACAAAAGGAAAACACAAAATACCAAAACCTGTGGGATGCAGGAAAACCAGGGAAGTTTATAGTGGTAAATGAATATGTTAAAAGGAAAAAAGATCTCCCATAAACAAACTTTGTAACTCAAGGAACTAGTCAAAGAAGAGCAAACCAAGCTCCCATTTAGCAGAAGGAAACAAACAAGATTGGGACAGAAATAAATGAAATAGAGAATAGAAAAAATATAGAAAAAAATCAACAAAAATAAGAGTTGGTGTTTTTTGAAAAGGTAAACTCAAAATCAGGAATGAAAAGAGGGAGATATTATAACTGATAACACAGAAATACAAAGGATCATGAGAGGCTACTATAAATAATTATACTCCAACAAACTGGATAACCTAGAAGAAATGGATACATTCCTAGAAACATACAATATTCCAAACCTGAATCACTGAAGAAATAGAAAATCTGTAACTATAAGGAGACTGAATCAGTAATGAAAAACCTCCCAACAAAGAAAAGCCCAGGAACAAATGGCTTCACAGGAGAATTCTATCAAACACTTAAAGAATTAGTGTCAATTCTTCTCAAACTCCTCCAAAATACTGAAGAGGAAGGAACACTTCCAAACTCACTTTATGAGGCCAGCATTACCATGATACCAAAGCGAGACAGACACTACAAGAAAACTACAGACTAATATCCCTAATGTATAAAGATGCAAAAATCTTCAACAAAATACTAGCAAACCAAATTCAACAGCACATTACAAGGATCATACACCATAATCAAGTGGAATTTATCCTTGGGATGCAAGGACAGTTAAGCATATGAAAATCAATCAATATGATATACCCCATTAACAGAATGAAAGATATAAATCACAGGATCATCTCAATAGATGGAAAAAAGCATTTGACAGAATTCAACATCCTTTCATGATAAAAACACTCAACAAACTAGAAAAAGAAGGAAACTGTCTCAACATAATGAAAGCAATATATATAAAAAGCTCATAGTTAATATTTACAACTATTAAAAACTGAAAACTTTCCCTCCAAGATGAGGAACAAGGTAAGGATGCCCACTCTTGCCATTTATATTCAACATAATACTGGAAGTCCTAACTAGAGAAATTAGGCAAGAAACAAACAAGAAAGAAACAAACAAACAAAAAAGGCATCCAAATCAGAAAAGAAGTAAAATTATGTTTGCAGATTACATGATCTTGTATGTAGAATACTATAGAGAGTATACACACACAGAAAAAAATGCTTAGAACTAATAAACAAATTCAGTAAAGTTGCAGGACAAATAATCAACATACAAAAATCAGTTGTGTTTCTATACACCAACAATGAACTTTCTGAAAAGGAAATGAAAACAATTCTATTTACAATAGTATCAAAAAGAATAAAATATGTAGGAATAAACTTAACCAAAGAGGCAAAAAGACTTGTACACCGAAAACTACAAAACACTGATGAAAGATACAAATATAATTGGAAAGATAGCCCATGTTCATGGATAGGAAGATGTAAAATGTTAAATTGTCCAAACTACCCAAAGCAATCTACAGATTCAATGCAATCTCTGTCAAATTCCTTTGGCTTATTTTTTTTTTCCAGAAATAGAAAAAAAAAAACCCTTAAAATTCATATGGAAACACAAAGGACTATGAATAGCCAAAACAACCTTGAGAAAGAAGAACAAAGCTAGAGGCCTCCCACTTCCTGACTTCAAAACATCCTACAAAGCTACAGTAATCAAAACAGTATGTACTCGCTTAATGAGAGATGTATATAGATCAAGGAACAGAATACAGAGCCCAGAAATAAACCCAAACACATAGGGTCAAATGACCTTTGACAAAGATGCCAAGACTACAGTGCAATAAAGAAAGGATAGTTTTTTCAACAACCATTCGTTAAAAAATACTATTATTGGGTAAACTGGATATTCACGTGTAAAAGAATGAAATTGGACCCTTACCTTATTCCACACACAAAAAAATCAACTCAAAATAAAATAAAGACTTAAATATAAGACCTGAACTTATAAAAATCCTAGAAGAAAATATAGGAAAAAAACTTCCTAACATTGGCCTTGGCAATGATTTTTAAAAAATTTTTTATTTTATGTATTTATTTTAACATCTTTATTGGAGTATAATTGCTTTATAATGGTGTGTTAGTTTCTGCTTTATAACAAAGTGAATCAGCTATACATATACATATAACCCCATATCTCCTCCTTCTTGTGTCTCCCTCCCATCCTCTCTATCCCACCCCTCTAGGTGGTCACAAAGCACGGAGCTGATCTCCCTGTGCTATGCAGCTGCTTCCCACTAGTTATCTATTTTACATTTGGTAGTGTATATATGTCCATGTCACTCTCTCACTTTGTCCCAGCTTACCCTTCCCCCTCCCTGTGTCCTCAAGTCCATTCTCTATGTCTGCAGCTTTATACCTGTCCTGCCCCTAAGTTCTTCAGAACCATTTTTTTTTTTTAGATTCCATATACATGTTAGCATACGGTATCTGTTTTTCTCTTTCTGACTTACTTCACTCTGTATGACAGTCTCTAGGTCCATCCACCTCACTACAAATAACTCAATTTTATTTCTTTTTATGGCTGAGTAATATTCCACTGTATATATGTGCCACATCTTCTTTATCCATTCATCTGTCCATGGACACTTAGGTTGCTTCCATGTCCTGCCTATTGTAAATAGAGCTGCAATGAACACTGTGGTACATGACTCTTTTTGAATTATGGTTTTCTCAGGGTATATGCCCAGTAGTGGGATTGCTGGGTCGTATGGTAGTTCTATTTTTAGTTTTTTAAGGAACCTCCATACTGTTCTCCATAGTGGCTGTATCAATTTACATTTCCAACAACGGTGTATAGGGTTCCCTTTTCTCCACACCCTCTCCAGCATTTATTGTTTGTAGATTTTTTGATGATGGCCATTCTGACTGGTGTGAGGTGATACCTCATTGTAGTTTTGATTTACATTTCTCTAATGATTAGTGATGTTGAGCATCCTTTCATGTGTTTGTTGGCAATCTGTATATCTTCTTTGGAGAAATGTCTACTTAGGTCTTCTGCCCATTTTTGGATTGGGTTGTTTGTTTTTTTGATATTGAACTGCATGATCTGCTTGTATATTTTGGAGATTAATTCTTTGTCAGTTGCTTCATTTGCAAATATTTTCTCCCATTCTGAGGGTGGCAATGATTTCTTGAATATAATACCAAAGTGTAGGCAACGAAAACAACAATAGATAAGTAGGACTACATCAAAATACAAAGTTTCTGCATAGCAAAGGAAAAAAAAGACAACAAAATGATCTATGGAATGGGAGACAATATTTGCAAACCGTATATCTGCAAAAGGGTTAATATCCAAAATACCCAAGGAACTCATACAACTCAAAAGCAAAAACAAATAACCCAATTAAAAAATGGGCAAAGGACCTGAATAGACATTTCTCTAAAGAAGACATACAAATAGCCCACAGGTATATGAAAAGGTGCTCAACATCACTAATCACCAGGGAAATGCAAATCAAAGTATAATGAGATACTACCTCACATCTGTTAGAATGACTATCATCAAAAATACAAGAGATAAGTGTTGACAAGGGTGTGGAGAAAAAGAAAATCTGTACATTGTTTTTGGGAATGTAAACTGTTACAGCTATTGCAGAAAACAGGATGGAGGGTCCTCAAAAAATTAAAAACAGAACTACCATGTAATCCAGCAGTATTTATCAAAGAGAACTGAAAAGAGGATCTTGAAAAGATTTGCACTTCCATGTTCAACAAAGCCTTATTCACAATAGCCAAGAGGTGCAAACAGCCTACGTGTCCATAGACATGTGAACGGATAAAGAAGTTGTGGTACAGATATACAATGAAACATTATTCAGCCTTTTTAAGGACATTCTGTCATACAGTACAACATGGATGAACCTGAAGGACATGTAAGTGAACTAAGCCAATCACAAAAGGATGTATACTGCATGATTCCATTTATATGAGGTATTTAAAGTGATGACATTCATAGAAGCATAGAGTAGAATGGTGGTTGTCAGGAGATGGAGGAGGGGAAAATGGGGAGTAGTTGTTCAATGAGTATAGAGTTTTGGTTATGCAAGATGAAAAGGTCCTAGAGATCCACTGTACAACAATGTGCATATACTTAAAAAGACTGTACACTTGGTCCCATTAACCAATCCTGGGTGAGTTACTTAACGTCTTCAAGTCTGTTTCTACAACATAAAATGGATTAATTATAATATTTATCTGATGGAGTTGTTATGAGGGTTGAGGAAACTGATGTAAAGCACATGGGTGGTCGACACATTAGTGCAATAAAGGTTAGCTCCCATTAATACTGCTGATAATAATGAGTATGGCTGTAAGTTCGAGGATGGAGAGAGACAGGCATCATATGCACTGAGGTGTATTGCAATTCCTGTACATTAATTCAAAATACACATTCCATAGTCCTAAAGTAGATCTAAAGCACCAAAATCATGTAAGAGTGGAGCCCAGACTTCTAACAAAGAATAAGCTCACTTCGTAACTGTCTATTTACTCTTAGGTCCTGATTATATCGTTAAAATTCAAAGGCTTTTGCATTCTCTTGATCACCTTGCTATTTCTGTAGCACGTTACAATAAAAGAAAACATGATGAGATTTTTATACAGAGATAAGGGAAGTTGAAGGAATTTATACTGATAGCCTCAATTTTCTGAACATAGGAGGTGAGGTCTCAAACTACACTGAAGACAAGAACTTAAGGAAAAAATGGAAAAGATTTAGAACTACTACTAATGGAAAATGCAATTTAGATAAAAATCATTGTAGAATAGTCCTGAAGGTCCAGCTGAGGTTAGCTAGCTGCCCTTACTTTGAGTCCTATTTATATTTCGGGAACAGATCTGTATTGTGTCAAAAAGAGCTTGACTTTTCTTACAACATATATGTTCTGGGTTGTCAAATCATGCAGCTCTACACAAATACTTATATATAAATACACATAATGATAAGATTCTTAAATAGAGTATTTTAGAAACACCTAACCCAGTGCTGTCCAAAAGAACCTACTGAGAGAAAGGAAATGTTCTATATCTGCTTTGTCCTATTGGCTATTGCCCATGGTGGCCATTAGCTACATGTGGTTACTGAGCATTGAGAATGTGGACAGTGAGACTGAGGAACTTCAATTTTGTTTAATTTTAATTAAATAGCCATATGTGATTACTGGCTATCATATTTGACAGAGCAGATCTAATTAATGCAGAAGACCTTAACCTTAGGTCGATGAACACCTACATGATTCAGACTCAATCTGTAGAGTTCAATGCGAAATTGTATTCAAAATTATGTGTGTATGAATTTTTCTGGGAAGGTCTTTTGATTTAATTCTTAAAGGGTTCTGGGGACTCCAAAAAGTTTTAAAACCATGCATCTTGTCACTTAACACTATATTTTTTATCATTTAGTCTAACATTTTTATTTACGACGTGTATGTGAATAGTGTCCTTATTTTGGGATTTCAAGCAATTACATAACTAAATTAACCACCATTCTGCAACAGGATTTAGATGACCTCACTTTGCAGGCAGAGCAGAAGGAGACACCCTGAAGACAGAACAGGCAATACTTATATAGGGTATAATATAGAAACTACAAACAAATCCCCTGGCAAAAGTAATTTTTCAAATTGGTTATCACAGTGCCTGAAATCTCCACCATTAACATTAACCCCTGGACTACTGTTTTTGAAAGTAAAATATACAGTATCTTTTATATAAATACAGGAATTTACTGAGAACAGATGTAATAGGAGGGATTGTTTACCTGTGGGGATATATATTCCAAAGAGTCTCTAATAGGACCAGATTGCTGCATCCTGTCTACAGTGAAGATTTATTTGAGAAAAGGCAAAATGTTTTTCACATAGAATTAGGATTAACAATTAACTCTCGTGTTCCTCAAAGATTTTCCTTTTTACATTCCCATTCTATAAAGAAAAACTGTAAGTGTTGTAAGTGTTAAGTTCTATAGCATATGCTATCACCTGATTATTTCTAGTGAGGCAGGTTTGTTCAGTTTGTATGCAAGCAAAATCAATAGCAAAGAGAAGTCAGGAAAAGATTGAGAACAGGTGGCAACCATCCTACTGTTATATTAAAGCTATTAACAGGTCCAATCTTTCTAGAAATACTCAGAAATTGCTTTCTCATACATCCCCAAACCACCGTCCATCCACCAAATTCCCTGAGGGTGGGCTGGGAAGTTGGTTATTTGTAGATCTACTCTTTTTTTAAAAAATATTTATTTATTTTTATTTGGCTGTGTCGGGTCTTAGTTGCGGCACGCAGGCTCTCTAGCTGTGGTGTGCGGGCTTAGCTGCTCCGCAGCATGTGGGATCTTAGTTTCCCGACCAGAGATCAAACCCAGGTCCCCTGCATTGGAAGGTGGATTCTTAACCACTGGACCACCAGGGAAGTCCCCTGTAGATCTACTCTTTTTGTCTAGAAAACTCTCAATTAGTTTAGGAGTTACTAAAAAAAATGGAACTCAGGAACAAATGATGTAGTAGACTAGAGGATCCAGAGATGACTTGATTTCCTGCTCAGATTATGATTGAGATGATATTAATTAAGCTCCTTTTCCTTACTGTAATATGAAAGCACTGCAGAATCTAAAATATTGGCTGGGGCCTCCCTTTCCATGCTACAATTCCTACTTTCAAAACTACTTAACAGTGAAATGTGATTAAGTTTCCTTTCTCAGGCAGCTTTTCTGGCTATCGATTACTTGTTTCTGGTTTACGCATGATACGTTCTTATCTTAATCCATTCCATAAAGAGGAATTAGTAGTGTCTACTTTAATAATGCAGTAGTAACAATAATGTGAAAGCAATAGCTGTTTGAAATATAAGTTCATGACATTTCAGAGGGAAATATATCCGAGGAAGAAAAGGAAATGGATAAAAATAAATCCTTCCTTATTAATATGATAAATGATTATTTGTAAATTTAAATCAGATTAAGATTTCTACTGTTAAAAATGTACTTTAAGAAGACCTAAAGAGACATTTCTCCAAGAAGACATACAGATGGCCAACAGGCACATGAAAAAATGCTCAACATCGCTAATTACTAGAGAAATGCAAATCAAAACTACAATGAGATATAACCTCACTCTGGTCAGAATGGCCATCATTAAAAAGTCTACAAACAATAAATGCTGGAGAGGGTGTGGAGAAAAAGGAACCCTCCTACACTGTTGGTGGGAATGTAACCTGGTGCCGCCACTATGGAGAACAGTATGGAGGTTCCTTAAAAAAATAAAAATAGAGTTACCATATTAAAAAATAAAAGTACTTTAAAACATACATGGTTAAGTATATTCATTTCTTCAGAAATATTTTCTCTAACTCTAAAGTTTATTGGCAATGAGATTTAGAATCCAAAAGGAGTTGGAATGAAAGATAAAAAACCATACTCTGTGTTACTTTATTCTCTCACATCACTGATATTTCACATCTTCTACTGCTCCTACTCTACACTATCAAAGATACTTCAGAGTACTTAAATGTAAAACTACTACAAGTTTTTATTTGATAGGAATGCTGGGACTCCAACTGGAATTCAAGGCTGGGTATATATATACCTCATTCTAAGTAACAGAATAAATCGGAACTAAGTCCTCAACATTATCTCCCACCTACCAGTAGAAGGCAGTAGTAGGCAGGAGGCAGACATCAGGAATTTGGGAATATAAATCTGGAAATAAACAAAAAAGGTAATAAAATTTTCACCTCAGTTAATGGAAAATTTAATTAACCAGGATAACCTATTTGAAACATAGGATCATCTCCTGGTGATCCTGACAGGAGACCAATGTAACAAAAGACACTGACAAATAAGAGTTTTTGGCAGGAATGGAGAAACAAAGCAAACTGATGAACACTCTTATTTACTGAAATCTATGGGGGAAAAGATGGAAAGGAAGGAAGGGTAAATTCTGACTCATAAACACCTGATTGCTTATTGGCCTACCTTATGCTTTCTAAATAAGTAGTGCCCAGTGGAGATTTCACAGTGCATCCACAGAGGCTGGGTTTAACCTAATTTAATTGATTTGATTTGACAGGCAATTACTTTGGAATTAGTATTCTAGGCAATATTTTAATGAAATGGGCTGGCAACTAGAAAATTGTAAATTACCTATCTGATATTTCTCTATTAAGTATAATTAGTGTTTTTGATAGAATCATAAATTTTCTGAGTTGTGGGACTAACATATCTCTATTTAAAAAATTAAGTAGCTATGTCATCTTTTAATTTTAATGTTTGATGTCTTAATTCATCAATATGAATAATTTGTTAGTACAATAGTTTTGTTAAGAATAATTATTTTTAGGCACAGAAAAGCACATTAATAGGAACTTTTCAAAAGTACCACATAATCACTGATTTAAATTCTTGTTTTAGAACAGTTTAATTCCTCACACTTATATACATATATATGTATGTATATATCAGATATCAATTAGCTCCTTGAAAAAAATTAGTTTTTGTCTTTCACTGAATGAAAAGTGTTGTCTTGTTAACAACTCTACAAACCCATTTCTCTCTTTGACTTATGTCCCAAACATAATAATTTAGAATAAAATCAAGCAGTAGTTTCAAATCACTATCTATGCTGAACGGATTTTTCAAGTGGAGAAAAGTCACTGAATACGTTCTCTGCTCTTCTGACAAGCAATTTTGCTATCTTAAGCACTAAATATCATGGCAAATTATAAAACTAAGAAAATTTGCTAATTCTTTGGGTGATATGTTAAAGTTAACAATTACTAATTTATTCTAATTTCTTTAGAAGAAAATCTATTATTAATACAGTGAACCTTGGCTATGACAGTATTTACTAGATTATCCAGCATTGGTTAAGTCAGCTGAGATTCCATCTGACGGATTTTAATTGTTGAAATAGTAAAAGACCTCTTTATAACAGCCTTCTCAGCAATAAAGCAGCTCTGTAATAGCAAGGCTCTAAAGGATTTGAGGATGAAAATAATAACAGATTACTTCTCAGCCCTGATATTGAAATAGAACCTTTCTGAAAGTTAGGCGAAGTCTTGGCTGATATTCATTGTATCACTCTGTTTTATAAAAATATTTCCCTAGAAACTAATTTTTCCTTCCAGCCCACTTTCAGGCAAAAGGCTGTGCTAGATACTAGGGAGCAAATAAAGAAGAATAAGAACGACCCTGCCCTCAAGGAACCCACATCTTTTCCACCAGGGAGGCTGGTCATGTTCACAGATACATCTCACATGACCTAGAATGTAAGAAGCACCAGAGGAGAGAAAAGAACAAAGCACAATGGTAAGGTAGCCTATATCCAGCAAGTGAAATACTGAAGCACTGGATGCACTTCCTTAGTTCCAGTTACATGCCAGACTGCTTGGGTAGTTGTTTGGTCTTACTTTGAGGTATTTAACAAATCCTTTTTCTTCAAGTTATCTGGAGCTGCTGCTTTTATAAAGACAGTTGTGAGTAGTGTTTTAAAGCTTCTGCAAAACACTTGTGATCCAATCATTTTTCAGGACATTTAAAAAAATATAATTCTCAAAAAAAAATATATATATATATATATAAAATTCTCAATTTACTTGTCTACCAACAACCTCTCCCATTATCTTCAGTGAGTTTAGTATAAATCCCATCTCCATGATGTAAAATAACCTTCTCTAAATGTGACTACATCACAAAAATCACTTGACTTCCAATACAAAGGAAGAGGAAATAAAAAGTTGCTGGACAATAAAACACACAACAGATTTTAATCCTAGAATTTCAGATGTAGTACTAATTTCCCATGGTTTACCTCATAATTACAAAAATTAATCCAAAAAGTGATATATATCTTGTATCCCTAAAAGAATGGGTGGAAGTTAGTTAACATAAGATAGTACATGTTGCAAATTACTCATGCAACAGCAAACACAGAATTTTGTCAGCAGTTCATCTGACTAGCACTGGCTTCACTGGATGTCCAAATGCAACTTTACTAAAAATGATACTTGATGAATATCTTTAGTTATTTTTATTTTCAGGCAGTGATTCTCAAACCTGATAGTACATATAAATCAACTAGGGAGCTTTGGAAACATGATGTTTTTCACACAGTGATTCTAATGTAATCATTCTGTGGTGACTGGTACATGTTTCATGTGAATCCACAAAGTACTGTTCTAAGGAAAACCTGTTATGATCAATTCTATGACGTCATAATTTAGTATAAGAGTAAAAAAGATAGACATTTTATGGGGGAAGATTAAAAAATGGTTTCTGGTTTTGGGAAAAACAACATCTTTGCACTTTATTTATGAAAGGGAATCAAATTAAAGTCATTGATACAATATGTTTCTTTACTGTGAATCTGCTCATACACATTTGATAAACTGAAGAATAACGTCAGCATAACATAGAAGTTGTATTAGTTCACGTGTATTTTTTTCCAGCAAAATAGTGATTTGAAGCAATCACGGCATGCTTTCTCATTATTTAAAGAAAGCCTAAGCAATATACAACAATCTTTAACAAAACTCCTGAAAATCTATTTAAGTTCTTCCTTACAGCAAGTAGGGACTTCAAGAACTGCTACTCTTTCCATTATGTTAAGCTATTCAAGGAAGCTGATGATACAGATGAACAAGGTGCAATGGCATTTCTT
Source organism: Balaenoptera physalus (assembly GCF_965194825.1). Lineage (NCBI taxonomy): Eukaryota > Metazoa > Chordata > Mammalia > Artiodactyla > Balaenopteridae > Balaenoptera > Balaenoptera physalus. The sequence continues at coordinate 86,759,155 of NC_138887.1, read as the reverse complement.
CCCGTGTTTAAATAACACCTGACTGACAGAGTGTCTTTTCAACAAATGGTCGGAACAAATGGACATTCACAGGCCCCTCCCCACAAAAGAAAAAAAAAAAAAAATCAATCTGGGCACAGAACTTACACTCTTCACAAAAATTAACTCAAAATGGATCACAGACCTAATTGTAAAACACAAAACTGTAAAACTCTTAGACAACAATGCCAACTAAAAAATGTCACTGGCCATCCAGCTCCACAAGGATTGAGTCATTAGCTACTGCAGTTGCTGATCTTCAACACGTCCTGAAAGGAGTTCAGGGTGGAGATCAGGAATGAGGCTCTCTGTGCTCTAGGAAAACTGGCAAAACAGGCCTTCAGATAGTGAGATATTTTCAGAAGAAACTTTTTTATGAACCTGGATTCTTGCATCTTCCCATACTTAGAAAAGCACTAAAACCATGAACTAAGATATCTGCTCCTCGTGACTACCAGCAACCTTCTACCAAGAGGTGTGCTTTGTTGCACAGACCACCTTTGCCAAAATCACAAATATACTGATCTCCCTGCTTCCCTCTTTGGAACAGTTTCTCAGAGCTATCTGAGAGGCTGTCTCCAGGGCTACAGTCCTTAGTAAGAAACTGAATAAACCAGACTCACAGCTTTTATGTTGTGCATTTTTAAGTCAATAATAACATAGGAGAAAACCTTGATGACCTTGAGCATAATGATGCCTTTTTAGATACAACATCAAAGACAGGATCCCTGAAAGAAATAACTGATAAGGTGAAGTTCATTAAAATTAAAAACTTCCACTCTGAAAAAGACAGTATCAAGAAAATTAGAAGCCAAGCCACAGAATGGGAGAAAAGATTTGCAAAAGACACACCTGATAAAGGACTGTTATCTACAATATACCAAAAAACTCTTAAAACTCAACAATAAGATAACAAACAACCTGATTAAAAAATGGGCTGAAGATCTTTATTATTTTTTAACTGAAGTATAGTTGATTTACAATATTATATGGGGCTGAAGATATTAACAGACATCTCATCAAAGAAGATATACAGAAGGCAAATAAGCATATGAAAAGATGCTCCACATCATATGGTATCAGGGAAATGCAAATTAAAACAAGATCCCACTATACAGCTATTGGAATGGCCAAAATCCAGAACACTGAACACACCAAATGCTGGTGAGGATGTGGAGCAACAGGAACTCTCATTCGTTGCTGGTGGGAACACTAAATGGTACAGTCACTTTGGAAGACTGTGTGGCAGCTTCTTACAAAACTAAATATACTCTTACCATACAATCCAGCAATCGTACTCCTTGGTATTTACCCAAAGGAGCTGAAAACTGATGTCCACACAAAAACCTGCACACAGATGTTTACAGCAGCTTTAATCATAATTGTCAAAACTTGGAAGCAACCAAGATGTCCTGCAGTAGGCGAATGGATAAATCAATTTTGGTACATCCAGACAATGGAATATTATTCAGCACTAAAAAGAAATGAGCTATCAAGACACAAAAACACATGGAACAATCTTAAATGCATATTACTAAGTGCAAGAAGCCAATCTAAAAAGGCTGCATACTGTATGATTCTAACTATATGCCGTTCTGGAAAAGGCAAACCTATGGAGACCATAAAAAGATCAGTGGTAGCTGGGATGGGGGTGGGAACAGATGATTATGCAGAGCACAGAGGATTTTTAGAGCAGTGAAAATACTCTGTAGGATATTATAATAATGGATATATGCCATTATACATTTGTCCAAACCCTTAGAATGTACAACACCAAGGGGGAACCCTAAAGTAAACAATGGACTTTGGGTGATTATGATAGGTCAATGTAGGTTCATCCTTGGTAAAAAATGTACCATTCTGGTGAATAACGTTGATAATGGGAAAGGCTATTCATGTATGGGGGTAAGGAGTATATGGGAAACCTCTGTACCTCTGCGATTTTGTTGTAAATCTAAAACTGCTCTAAAAAAATAAAGTCTTAAAAACAAAACAAAACACCTGATTGACAGAAGTCTACACAGTGAGTTGGGTATTTAATTTTGATAAAACTGGTCTTCATTAGGAGTAAATGTCTCCAAGGAACTACAGTTTGAAGGAGGCAGCATGAATTCCAGAGTTCAATGATGCAAAGAATTAACTGGACTGTAAATCCAGCGGAGACTTAACCATGCTGCTCTTTTTATTAGGATTGCTCTGGTTTACAAAGTTCTATTGGTTTTGAGTGATCTATCCCTAACCCAATCCCCCACCCCCCGCCACGCGCAAGACCTGTTATTTGTGTCGCGTACTTTTGTAGAATGCAGTTTTTCAGGAATGCATAAGGTTACTAGAGTAGAAGCACCTCTGTTATTTGTACATAACAAAGTATTTTTAGGGCTGAATACACCGGGACAGACGAGGGCATCTACTGATAACATAGCTCAGCTTTTAGACTTAAAAACCCTTAATAAAAGAACGTGGGACTAGGGAATCACGGTACTCCACATATTGAAAAAGTGCTTCTGGTATAGCATATCACAGCTTACAGCGAGTGAGGACCTAGAATCAAAACTCCACTTCAGGGATGAGAAAACTATAACTTAGAAGTTTTTTTCTACTTCGCATCTTGCCTCCCTAGTAAAGTGTTACAACAAGCCTTCTTGTATGGGCCAATGCTCATTATGCCAAATAACTGGCCATCTTAACAGTTTCTGCATCACGTTACAGCCAAGTCAACAAGGAGGCTTTGTCCTTACCCAATGCAGTTCCAGTTTTATTCTGCAAAACAATGAGAAAATAGCACTTGTTTTATCAAAACATGCTTTATAACCAATTTTACTGGAATGGATTTATCCCCCAAAATCCAGATATAAAATTGCCATTCTGAGAGAGAAAAATACTAAATAGAGGAAGATAATAAGTATCACTCAAGAGTGCCAGTTTGTAAGATTCAGGGTACTGACTCATGGAATAAAAAATCACTGATATCAAAGAGGTGCAGAGTCTTAACAGTGAAGAAACCTCTCAAGAAATCTAGATTAAAACAAAATGCTTAAATGACTGTGTATTTGAAGTTATTAAGTGGCAATCAATGAAACCTCACCAGATGTTTATATAAACCACCTAAAATAGATACACAAAATTATCTTCAAAAAATTGACAGCAATTCAAAATAAGCAAGCCAAGGAAAGAGTATATGTACTGACAAAACAGCAGCAACCCATTCATAGTTTTGGTATGTTTTACTTTGATCTGAAGATACGTAATTCCACAAAATCCACTTTGGATTTTAATTTTGGACGTGCCAAAAAAAAAAGGGAAGTTCAGAAGCAATGATCTATAAATTATTCTTTGTACTTCTTGTGTTATAAATTCATTCCAAATTTTGAGTGTTCACCAAATGATCCTATGTGGGATAAAGTTCTGTACAAAAAGAACAGAAAAGACAGAAAAGCAACATGGTGTAAATCCTTAAGGAACATATAGATAAATTCACCTTCAAGTCAAATTGTCATAAGGTACTTTTGACTTTCCAGAAATGACACTCAAAACCATTCAGAATCATCTGGATGGGTCTTACACTGGGCTAGAGTTAACAAAACTATAGCTTTCCCCATGAAAGGAGAGGGAGAGTTCCAGTTGCTTGAGAATTTCAATCATCTGAGGGAGCATCCAGGGAAATCTTGGGGAAGGTCTCTGATAGGGCAAGCTGCCACCACTGTTATTTTGAAAGTGCAGTGGGCTTAGATTCCCTCTGTGGAATTAGGAGATGTCAACAGTAGAGAACACCCTGTCTTCCTCTATGCTTCCTGGGTCTGATGACTCAAACCTCCTAGTCCTCTTCCAGTCAGCAGATATTCCCTAGCAATTAGAAGTGCACTAACAAAAAAGAATGGAAAAAAAGGAAAGGGAAAAAAAAATGAAGGGGACTTTTGGAATCAGACAAGAGATTAAAAAAACAAAAACAAAAAAAACCCCAAACAGCCAACAAAGCTAGTCAAATGTTAGCAATTCTTAAAAGGGCTGTTCATCGCCCTTGCTCTCTTCTGCCCATTCCCCAGCCTCTTGTCATTCTCAGCTCTGACTCTATAAAGCTGTAAAGCACTTAAGAAATAAGATTTTTTGAACAGAATGTATTTAAAGTTAAAACACAATAGGGAAATATTTGACTGATAACATCAATAAAGATAAGATCAGCATCAAAAGACATTAGGTTTCCCAAATCCTAGCACTCCACTGAGCGTTGGTTATTGATCATGCATGATAGCTACTAAGTAAAATATAAAACACAAAATAAGTTATTTGGGCTGTATAAAATAAGCTAATGGGACACTAGTTGTATTCAACATACCCAATATACTTAAATATACGAGGATATAGCGGTGGTCAAAGGAATCTATTACGGAGCAGGAAGGTGCTTCACTCTGAATCTCACGGCCAGCTGTCGTTTCTGCTGTGCTCCAAGCACGTAATTTACAGTGGGGGGAAGGGATATTGTTATAATAACTGGGGAAGCGTCATAAACCGCTCATCCAGATGAAAGCCACTGGGCTGAACAAACTCTTACTTAAAAAAGAATAAAGAGTAGAAAGTTTATTAATATTAAAGAGATGAGTCCTACATTCATTAAAAGATAAATATACTTTTATTGTTGCATTAAGGGATTATTAAGAAACTTCAAGGATGAGCTCTTTAAATCTAACATACGTGTGACACCAAGAGCTCCATAAGAGACGACCTACAACTACAAATAGCCAAGGGATATTTTACAAAACAAATTACTGGCACTGCTAGTTTCTGGTAAGCAATTGTTTTAGGAGTACAGTGAAACTTTAGAGCTTTCAGTGAGGTTTTCAGTATTCAACAAACCTAAATCTTATAATTATTTTCAAAAGTTTGTTATGATACGCTGGTGAGGTCTTCAAATATCTTACTGGAAATTGCCGAAGTTATTGCAACTCTTACCCAATGTCCAAAAAGTTTCTTGGTCTGTGATTTTATAGCCAGTGATAACCCTGGACCATTGTTAGTGATCCACTGGCCAGACAGTAACTATACAGTCATCTTAAGAATTAAACTAGTAAGTGTAGAAATGTTGGTAATAGGCAGAGTTCTCTCTGTAGTTCGATGGCAATACTACACTCAGCTCTGTCTGCCTTTACCATTTAAAGGCTAACAGGGCAGCCTCCAGCAGCTTCCTTCTGCACCCTTCCCTCTCTCAGCACTGACCTTTCTTTCCTACGGAGAAGCATCCAGTACTGTTCTGAGACTTTCACTTTTTCTTCTTATTCAAAATGTAAGAAAGTGCTCTCAGTTATTTTCTGTACTTCTTGGTTGACTGGTGTAATACTTGATTAAAACTCTCACTAAAATAGTTTAAATTGTACAGATTTCTAAAACAAAATTTTCAGACAACAAAAATGAGTACACTGTAGAACTTTTAAGCAAAACAAAGGGGAAAGGCACCCATAATCCCACGATTCAGAAATTAGCACAATTAACATTATGATGATTTTTCTTCATATATATCTCCACACATTTTTAATTAAAAATCCCCAAAATACTTTCCTGATATGTTTTTTTCCCTCCACTTAATATGCCATAAGGAACTTTCCACACCACCAAATATCCTTCTATAAAATTACTTAAAATAACCAGAGTATTCTAACAATGGAATATAACAATTTATTTAACCAATTGTACACATTTCTTGCTATTATAAACAAAATTGCAGTGAATATACCCTTAGCTAAATCTCTGCTCTTTTTAAAATAATAATTTTCTTAGGATTAATTAGAAGTAGAATTTCTAGGTCAAAGGGTACCAATATTTTAATGTGGATCATTTATATCTTTAGTTATGGAAGTGGTTAAAGAAAGTCTGGTCACAGGACTTCCCTGGTGGCACAGTGGTTAAGAATCCGCCTGCCAATGCAGGGGACAAGGGTTCGACCCCTGGTTCGGAAGGATCCCACAATGCCGTGGAGCAACTAAGCCCATGAGCCACAACTACTGAGCCTGTGTGCCACAACTACTGAAGCCTGTGCGCCTGGAGCCCGCGCTCCTAAATAAACAAACAAACAAATAAATAAATAAAATTGATTCTTTAAAAAAAAAAAAAAAGTCTGGTCATTAGCAATTAGGAGGTGAGATTAGCAGGGGTGACCAGATATCATAATTGCTGACTTCGAACATGAACTTGATTTCTTTCTTTTATTCTGATATGAAGATAGTCAGAAAAGATGGTCAACAATCTCTCTAGCTATAGGAGCTCCTTATTTCCTTTCTAGGGAAGCATAACCTAGGTAGGGCCATATTATAAGTGTGACCTATTCCCGGTTATGGATGCAGCCTTTGCTTAAAAGTTTCTCTCAACTAGAGTCAGGCTAGGGTCCAGAGGAAGCACTCTGCATTTTAAAGTCAGGGTTGCTGTGGTTCCTTTTTTTTTTTTTTTTTTAATCTTACTAAATAATTTACTTAAAAGTTTCTTTCTGCCCTTGTCCCATTCTCTCAAGCCTGAAGACATTTCTGCAACACTTTTATTGACTGTTAGGCACTAACCAAGAGCAATTATCCCTATCAACTGACCTAGAGTTATTACAAATAATTACTTAACACAAGTTAAATTATTGAGTTTGAGTGGCTGGTATAAACAATCTCGCGTTTGTGACCAGTGGTACATGGGCCTAGAGGACCAATGACGCATCAATGCCTTGAGCAGTAGTCCTCGAAGTGTGGCCCCTGGGCCAGCAGCATCAGCATCACCTGGAAACTTGTGAGAAACGCAAATCACTGGGCCCCAGACCAGGACCTACTAAACCAGAAACTCTGGGGGTGGGGCCCAGAAATTTGCGTTTTAACAAGCAACCTGTTTTAACAGGTGATGCAATTTAAGAACCAAAGGTCTAGTGACCTGACACCGCAAAATCTTCTAGTGAAACGCTTATGTTGTTTCAGAGGATTCCTTACGGTGCAAGAGAGACAGATATTAAAAAAAAAAAAAAACTGGACTGGAGAGGAAAGTGGGGAGAACTTGCTATATCATAACAATGTTTGGATTTGATAATTCAGTTTTCCTTTAAGAGTAGTTAGGACCAGAATCATCGAGTGCCAGATCTAATTAATCAAATTTGGGGCATTGGGCCCAGAGCAGGATCCCAGGTGTGCTTCTGTATACTAATGTTCAAAAGCTACTGCCCAGCCTGCACTGTTGCCTAGAAAGGGCCACTGTGGCCTCTAGGAACTGGTGCTTTTTGTCTAATCCACTTCAACCTTCACCCTCAATCTCCAAGATACATTTTATGTTTTCTATCATAAAGGGCTATTTTTATTGGTACTACCCAATGTCCTACAACTGAAACCCATGCTTCTAGATGTAAAGATTCTCACAGAAAACTATCTTTTGGAACAGAGGTAGTTTTGAAGAGCAGGGCCTGAGCCTTCATGGAATCTGAGAATCTAAGAAATTGTATATAAAAATATGTATATGCACACAAACATCACTCAGGGGAAGAGTTCACAGCTTCTACCAGGTTCTCAAAGAGATCTGTGATTCTCATAAAAGCTTAAAAACCAAACCAAACCCACAAAAAGCTCACTGGCCTAGAAAGCAAATGATATCTATTTAAAAGTGAAATAAACACTGCATAAAATGCTGACACTGTAGAGCTGTGTATTAAGCACACATAAAAGTGAAAATGGCGACTTCCCTGGTTGCGCAGTGGTTACGACTCCACGCTCCCAATACAGGGGGCCTGGGTTCGATCCCTGGTCAGGGTATGAGATCCCACATGCATGCCGCAACCAAGAGTTTGCATGCCACAACTAAGGAGCTGCAGAGCCGCAAATAAGGAGCCCATGTGCTGCAACTAAGGAGTTGGCAAGCCACAACTAAGGAGCCCGCCTGCTGCAACTAAGACCCAGCACAACTAAATAAATAAATAAAAATAAATATTAAAAAAAAAAGTGAAAATGAACAGTATGTATCATATAACATTGGGGAATGAGGCCAATGTGAGGTGCTATACTGACCCAATACGATGATCGAATGCTCTAAAGGCTTTACAGTCTACCCTCATTAAGGCCAGACTGATGAAGATGATGGCTTGTTTTTCGATTTTTAAAAAATTTATTTATTTATTTAATTAATTTATTTTGGCTGTGTTGGGTCTTCGTTGCTGGGTGTGGGCTTTCTCTAGTTGTGGCAAGCGGGGGCTACTCTTCATTGCAGTGAGCGGGCTTCTTGTTGTGGTGGCTTCTCTTGCTGCAGAGCATGGGCTCTAGGGGCGTGGGCTTCAGTAGTTGCAGCACGCGGGCTCAGCAGTTGTGGCTCACGGGCTCTAGAGCACAGGCTCAGTTGCTCCGCGGCATGTGTACCTTCCCGGACCAGGGATCGAACCCGTGTTCCCTGCACTGGCAGGTGGATTCTCAACCACTGCGTCACCAGGGAAGCCCCGATGATGGCTTGTTTTTATTAGGCATTATGCTAGGACGTTTATACACAATCTCTGATTTAATTATCAAAAAAAGTTCTATGAGGAAGGCAGTTTTGTTATTGTTAAGTAGTAGGAGAATCACAGTTTTAAACTTATTCCAGTGGGTCAGTGACAACTCAATCCATTACCATACTTCTGAAAGTCAGTTAACTGGCAACGGCTTCATTCAGCGACTATACTGCTATAGCTAAAGGTCTACCAATCCCCACACAATACTGCTTCTGAGAGTCCAACGGTCTCTGATCCCTATGATTCCCAAAACCCAAAACAAGATCAGCCGTCTGCTTTGTCAGAAAGACTATGCCTTTTAAGTACAGGTCTCCACTGTCCAGCAACAGTAAATCCAGCTTTTTGATTCAGAGATTGAGCAATGACCTCCTCGACCAAAGGGTTCCACAGAGGACTGGAATGCAGGCAGTCTGATTCCAGAGTCTAACCTTGGAGTCATTATACTCTCCCTGAGCAAATATCCTAATATCTGGATTATGATGGAGAGACCTTGATGCCCCCACCCTTTCATGACCATAGAAATGTTGTTATTTAAATGCGGTGTATAGTAACTTATTATTGCTCCTTTCTAATTTTATTACTATTTAATGGACACCGTGAATGGCAGAGTCCCCATGAAGTTAGGCAGTATTATTCATCAACATTTACAACCAAAAGTATCCATATTTTCAATTGAAACAAATCTAAAACAAAATAGCCTCTTAAATACTAAGTTTTGAAGAGTATCTAAATACGATCAACAGCATACTTTTGTACTAATAGGACAAAATGTATTTTAAAAAATATATAATCCTCTATATCGTTTATAAAACATTCTGAGAGATAATCCCATGGAACAAATGTTTTATGTCATTAAATTACCTTTATTAATATAATTCACTTATTAGGCTTTTAACATATTAAGAAAATAAATCACATGCAGTAATTTTTTCGTAAATAAAAAGTATTTAAGGCAAATAGACCAAAAAAAAAACAACTCTTAAAAAAACTGAAACTAAAAATATTATTTACAATGGGAACTTTAAGTCCAAAGTTCTCTTTGTAAGACAATACTCCCTGCATTGTTCTCCCCTTGGCTTTCTTTCTGTGCTTTAATATAGGCTGAATATTCCTGGCCAGGAGCTTGACAATTTTAAGATCCATAAATTTGGGCAAGCAGTCTATACACATGGCTCAATAATAATCTTCTTAAATTTAATTGCTTTTAAAAATGTCTCAATAATTTGGAAGACAGAACATGAAGGGAGATGAAATCTATTGAGGCCACAAAACTAGAAGGGCAGATTGTAGGAAGGAGGAGAGCTATGCAGGCAGGCTGAGAGCACTGTACAGAACTCACTGTAGAGAAATATAAAGTAATGAGTTAGGGAACACCAAATTCTACAGAAAATGAATACACCCTTGGTACTCATATGCTACAAGACACTGAACAGAAGAATAAATGTTTAGTAGAGGGTAAGACTTTAAACTTTTAGCACGGCACTTAAAAAACTAAGTAGATTTTTTAAATGTTTATTGTCTTGGTATAAGTCAAAAGATGTTACTTAAAAATGAAGCAACTTTATTTGGAACAAAGGGTAGTTCAGGTCACCTTGCTTTAAAAAAGTCTTCTATTACAGAATATTCAAGTAAAAACAAGCAGAATGACACAAAAGCTTTGACTAGAGGCTTTGATATTCAAGAGGATTAAACAAATGAGCACTGGTGTCTTTTGATGGAGAGCAGATTATGAAGAAACTCCTAAAAACACAATTCTAAAGGGACCATGAAGGTTAAAGAATATAAGGATTTGGGGCAAAATGTTACATGTGGTAAAATTCAGACAAGAAGCACAAAAATAAATTAGGGGAGAGGTTAAAAATCTCTAAAAAATGAGATTTTGTTTCCACCTTCGATACAAGTTATTCTTTTCTCCCAGAAAAAGCAAGAAATAAGGACCCAAATGAAGTAGAGTTGACCCTTGAACAAGGCAGGGATTGGGGCGGCCTCCTCGCAGCTGAAAATCAGCCTAGAACTTTACAGCAGGCCCTCCTTACCTGTGGTTCCACAGCAACCTCAGCAACTGCACATCATGTAGTACTGCAGTATTTACAGAAAAAAAAATCCAGGTAAAAGTAGACTCTCACTGCTCAGATCGCTGTTGTTCAAGGGTTAACTATAATCACCTTTCTCAATCTGAAAAATCAAAAACACAGCCACAAAGTAGACATAGCTAGGCATATAAAATGTCATTCATTAGCTCTTTATGGGATTTAGCAAATGTATTTTGCATCCTCTCATTTTTTTTTTATAGGCAGAAAACCTAATTGTTGGCCGTTAGGTAAAACAGACTTTACAAATTGTGAAATGAGACACAGTTGGTCTCCAGGTACATTATTACTAGTTTTGAAGGCAAATAAATGTCAAAGCTGAACATTCATTCCAATCAGCCAAGCACCTGGTTGAAGCTAACAACACCAGACAGCCTACAGTATTGAATATAGGGGAAGCCCAGAAGGGAATTCAAAGACGCTAGTGCAGCGCCCAGAAAGATACTTGAAATTCATGCAGCTACTTAATGCCTCAAGTTTTTATGGTGGTTGGAATCTTCTCCAAGCTGCCTGAGCAAACTTGTAAGTAGGAGAACCACTGAGACAAGTTCTACTTAGAGACTATTAAGTATTAGGGATTATGGTAGCCTATCATTACAAGGTCTAATCTCTATGTCTCACACACATTTCTGTGGTTGTATATGAATGATATTAACAATCCTACCAAATCCTTGAAAGAACTGTTAAAACTAAAAGAAAAATATTGCAAAGTTGTAAGAAGTGAACCTCAGATGAAAAAAAAGCAATCACTCTATGCTGTAACTTCATTGCAGAAGTTGGGATGGTACAGAAACCAGAGTAGGTACAACTTTATGTTCCATCACCTTTGCTCTCTGCCTGGCCTACCTGCCTGATTTCATTCTCTTCTTGCCCTAGTTTTAGAAAACTGTTGCATTCCTTACACTCTGAAATGTAATGTGAAAATCAAAATTTAACTGGTACCTAAGGTTGATCACTTCCCAGAAATAACTACCCTATAAAAGCAAGATTGGGGGGATTACTAAAGAATACCTATTGATGTTAATTTAATGATAGAAAAAAATAAAATGACCTAATATCCAACAATAAGAGAATGATTAAATGAACTATAGAAATTAAACAAGTCATTAAAAATGTGTTTTGAGAGATTTAGTGGCATGCGGAAATACTCAGGAAAAAACTGTATAAATCCATATTTATACTATGATCCCTATTTTTAAAAAAATACATATTTTTAAACAAAAGGAACTACCAAAGAAAAGAACAAAAAAAGCTGAGCTGGAAGGGTGAAAGGAATTACTATTGTCTTCTTCCTCCTCTTTAGCTACTCTGCAAGTCTTTATACCCCTACCTCAGGAAGTGTGCCCAGGATGGATGAATTTACCCATTTGGTAATTTTTTTAAGACAGTTTTTTCCTAATGTATCTGTAATTTGCTTCGTATCTGAGTATTCACGTCATCTACTGACTTGGTATCTGGGACACGGCATAGAATCCTTTCATTTCTTTTCTAGGAAGGGCATGCGAGAGGCTGAAGGTCCAAAGTGAGGACTGCTCAATTTGTCTGAGCTGTTACTTTTGTGCATGCACTAACACATTTAAAAGCTTCCCTGCCAATTTCTCTAATAAAAGCCCTGAACATTAAAATCTCTCCTAAAACTTTGCCTTTTTCTTTTTCTCTTTTTTAAAGTAAAAGTCCCTTTGTATACTGCAAGCAAAACCATGAAAAGCAAACAATTAAAAAAACTCACTAGATAGTGTCTCTGGAATTACAGTTCTGAAGTAACTTTTTTATTGGTTAATTAATTTACAAGATGCATCCCCTATCAAAGTACTGACAGAAAAAAAAAACCCAACACTTCGGGATGCATCTATGGCTTAGTTTCCTTTATATAGATTTGAGGGTCAGGATACTCTTTACTCCTAGACTCTACTCTTGTGCTAGTTAAGAGTTAGGTGAGTGTTTTTAGAAGGAAACTGATTTCCCTTCTGATACTTGGAATACAGTGGTAACAAAACTCCATCAGTTAGCCTTTTATAATACATGATAGAGTAACAAATCTTGATTTAGTTTAATTTATGCAAAAATATAAAAATTCATTGTATTTTATTATATTTGGGGACAATTAAACAAAACCAGAACATCTGCTGGCATGTTAAATGTCTTTCTAATTAAATCTAGAGTTGAATGAATCGATTCATTAGCAACAAGCCTGGTTTATTATCTCATTAATACAGATGGTTAATATCACGAAGGGAAGAATAGGAGAATCTCAAAAAGTACAAAAGAAATTGCACAGTGACGTGGGCATCAGGGAGAATACTAGTTGAAGCAAAGTGCTCAGAACTTAGCTTTTCAAAGATTAAAATAAAAATCAATGTGCTAACATGGAAAGGACATTTACAAAGATATGTTGTTGTTGTTTTTTTTAAAAGGTCATAGAGGCAAGTTGGTAGCATGGGGATAAATACGTAGATAAAAACATTCATTTGGACTATAGAAAGAATTATTATTTTTGTGCCAAAATAATAATACACTGTAAAAACATTTTTAGAAGTTTATATATAAAGGCTAAATAAGAAGGCTTCCCCACAGAAAGCCAGATTTTAACAACAAAAAAACAAACAAAAAAAACCTATTCCTATTTGAAGGTATGCCCAGCTTGGCATACAGCCATCACTTAATAACAATTAAAAATTTAATTATTTACATTAATTATTAATAAATTGGGAAAATAATTAAATATTTCACCCATACGCCACTTATTTGGCAAACTTAAATTCAAAACAGTAGACAGTACTAGGAATAGGATTGCCAGATAAAATATAGGATGCCCAGTTAAATTTGAATTTCAGATATACAACGAATACTGTTTTAGTATAACTATGTCCCAAATACTGTATGGTATTGCCTGGTATAAACATATCCTGTGCAATACTGGGGGTATATACTAAAAACGTTATTAGCTGCTTATCTGAAATGCAAATATAATTGGTCCTCAATCTTTATTTTCGTTTGCTTAATCTGGTAATTCTAACAAGGAAGGAAGAAAACAAGGCTTCTGTGTATTCAAATTAGATGCTAAAACTCATGCAGTTTACTCACAGGGAGCTCAGACTCTGAGTCTATACACGGGCAACCCTCATGCCAAATCTACCCCTCTGATGTATTTTACTTGATATGTACAGCATTTTAATTTCAATTAGCTACCATCATTAAAACTGAAAAAGTACACATTAAAAAAATTTCCAGACGCTGATAACACTGGGAGTCCATTTCCACATGTCAGTAATCCAGATCTGGATGGCTGCTTCCTCAGGCAGGGTAGGTATGTTCCCACTTGCCATGATCCTCACCACCCCCTATTATTCCAAAATCAAGCTGAAAGTAGCAGTAATTCAAAGTGGTTGTTTTCCACCCCACTTCCATCACTTCTGTTACCTGGCAGTCCCTTGAATTTCACTGAGTTTCTGGCCTGGCTTCTGCTATATATATTCATTTTATACCCAGTTCTCTCCACCAAAGATCTGAAGCCACAAATTATGATATGGAGAGAAGATGAAATTCTGCTAAAGTCTATTTCTCCCACTAGTTTTTTTTAAAAAAATAAATTTATTAATTAATTAATTTATTTAATTTTTGGCTGCGTTGGGTCTTTGTTGCTGCACGCGGGCTTTCTCTAGTTGCGGCGAGCGGGGGCTACTCTTCGTTGCGGTGTGTGGGCTTCTCATTGCAGTGGCTTCTCTTGTTGTGGAGGATGGGCTCTAGGCCCATGGGCTTCAGTAGTTGCAGCACGCGGGCTCAGTAGTTGTGGCTCGCAGGCTCTAGAGCGCAGGCTCAGTAGTTGTGGCACACGGGCTTAGTTGCTCCGCGGCATATGGGATCTTCCCGGACCAGGGCTCGAACCTGTGTCTCCTGCATTGGCAGGCGGATTCTTAACCACTGCGCCACCAGGGAAGTCCCCCTTCCACTAGTTTTAAAATTTGAAGAAGGCAGGAAGTTTGTCCGCTTTATACGTTCTTCTGGTTCTAGCCCCCCAGCCCAGCGTGCAGCATACAGTAGATGCTAAGTGAATGTTTGTTTGATTAATAAATGAATGATCATCAAAGAGGGAGAATAATAACTATGGCAACAAAAACCAAAACAAGTAAAGCTATTTAGGAATATTTGAGTGGAATCAGTAAGTAAAAATATGTGTGTTTATTCTGCTGATAGTCATCAAGACATGATGTTTGCAGTCAGTTATGTATAGCCCTTTGAAAAACTACTCAATGTAATAATCTTCAGAAACCTGGTAAGCTACTTAAACAAAACATCATATTTTTTTCTGAGATGCTGCCAGATAAATTAAAGGGCATTATAAACCATTACCCATGGAAAGAATCTAGAATTTCTTTTTATCTCTCAATTCCAACCACATTCCCCTAGTACTCTGAATTTTGGAATAGCATGGAAATGCAAAGAGAGGAAAGAACAGAAGAGGTTTTCTATAAGGTTTGAACAATTCGGTCCAAGAATGATATTAATTAAATACCTCAAACAAGCACAGAAACACCCTATTCCAACATCCCATCTTCAGACTTTACTAATGGACTTCCCTGGAGATTTTCTTAAATGGCTAACATACCCTTCCCCAAGGGCAGAGATATACTTTTCCATCTTTCCATATCCCTGGTATATAGTAACTTTAAAGGATTTTTGTTGTATCTGCATATAAGACACTTAGGAGATAAATTTTGGGGCAGTGAAACAGCTGAAGTTACAGTAGCTGAGAGAAATGGGAAAAAAAAATTTCAAATCAGATTTCAGAAAATCCATAATTTGTTTGCCATGCCTATAATACATAAAAATCTCTTAAACATTCATTTAAAAAATATTTATTGAAAATCTACAGTGTGCTAGGCACCAAGAGAAGAGAAAGGATTAGAGATGAAGATATGGATCCAGCTACCAAAGCACAGGTAGAGACACAAACAATTACAATACATGGCACTTGTTATAATGCTAAGTACAAGGTATAAGGGAAATCCAGGGTATAGAGAGGACCTAAGTCTGCCAGTCAAAGGTGAAGAAGTTCATTATTTGAACTAAGACTTTAAGGGCAAATAATGAGTAAATGAGAGGAGCAAACCCAGCTGGAGAGAGCAGGGTGCCCCCAGGCACTTCAAGGAGTAATATGGCAGAAAGGCAGAGACAGTATATTCAGGGAACTATGAATATTACTAATATTCAGGGATCTGACCCCAATATGGAAGCAATATTACAGTCTTGGTGAGATACAGAGAGGATCTAAAATAGGGCAGTGGTGATCAAGAGGTAGGAGCAAATGTCAGGTGCTGATAAGAATCACTCTGCTTGTATTGTTTGCTTGGACTCTCTGGATTCCTGACCAGGGGTATCTTACTTATCTTGGTTTCTGAACCCCATCTGCTTCTTTTTTTATACTGCCTGACAGCCTGGCTTTCAGATTGGACCTGACCACCACCAAGTACAACTTCCTTAGGTTCTGTTCCAACATCCTGGTATACAGATGGTTCAGCTTTGTGATAACCAGCAGTTTAAAATAACTTTCAGAGTGCCTCTCTCCAGCTCAAATTTCTGCCTTGATATCCATGTTTTGGGGCCTACCTGCCACTTAAAACTTTAGATAACAAAATAAACTTGTCCTTTTTTGTAATTTTCTACTACATCTGATTCCTATTTTTTGTTCTCTAAATCATGGCCTAAAAGAGATTCTTGCTTTTACTGCCTGCTTTTGGTGTGTTTCTGCACGTAAAGGATGAATTACTTACTACAAGCAGAAGAGGCACTATTTAAAATACAGCTGACCCTGGAACAACATGGGTTTGACCTGTGCAGGTCCACTTACACTCGGATTTTTTTCAATAGTAAATACTATAGTACTACACGATCTGAGGTTGGTTGAATCTGCGGATGTGGAACTGTGAATATGGTTATACTTGAATTTCCAGCGTGTGGAGGGTCAGAGCCCCAACCATGGTGTTGTTCAAGGGTCAACTGTACTCCTTTCTAAAAGGCGAATACTTGTCAGCATCCATACATTAAACATAAGAAACAGAAAAAAACACATGCTTTTATAGTCTGAGCCATTACGTATTACCATAGACTTACTGGCAATTACTTGGCCTTTCTAATGCTTGTTAATAATGGATAAATAAGGATCAGGAGACATTTTCAGTAGCTCAAATCAATTACACTCTCCACTGCCATATTTTATCTTAACACAAATTGACATTTAGCTAATGTTTCACAGTATAAATAAATCTAGGTGATATAAAAAACAGTAAAATAATTTCTAATCGTGTTAGCAGAATCCATCAAACTGGATGTGATGTTGTTGCCCACTACAGTTCTATCCTCTACACCAGTGGTACTCAGACTTCAGTGTGCATCCAAATCACCTGGAGGACTTGTTAAAACAGAGCACTGGGCTCCATCCTGAGTAGCTGATTCAGGAGGTCTGGGGTGTGGCACATGAATCTGCATATCTAACAAATGCCCAGATGCTGCTGATGCTGCTGCGGAATCACGTTTTGAGAACCACTTTCATACGGTACACCAACATGGGGCATGAATGAAGGAGAGGAAGTGGTATTCTAATCGTGGTTTATCACCTTAGAAAAATCTTCTCTAAATTAGAGGCTCCAATTCTAGCCAGAGAGTTTGGGAAGTTAAGCCTCCATCATGGGAAAGATCCCAAAATATCGATTTCTTTTAAGCAAAGAAAATAAAGCAACTGTGTTTCATGGCTGTTTTAACAGAGATGCTCTGTGGGAGAGCTTAAGATGTTGCAGTTTCATTAGCATTATCCAGTGTTGCTATGGGGACCAACTGGAGAGGAATCATCAGTACACAAGAAAATGAAAAGAGGGAATTGATGAATTAAAAAAAAAAAAAAAAGAACATTTCTGAGAAAATAAAAGTCAAGTCATATCGCTAATTTTCTGGCACTCATGTAACTTAAGGTATAAATTCTCCTTTAATAAGGAGATCTATAAAGATCCACATATAAATCTTTCCAAATTCAGAAGATGCATAATCCCTTTGCAATTCAGGGAGGGAAATAAAAACAAAATCTTTTTTAAAAAAAAGGAAAAGGAAAGTGGCATCATGGGGTTTATTAGGCATCAGTTAGGCATGATGACCCTAAAGCCAGGGGCTATGTGGAAAGGATGCGCATTTTGCTCAACTGGGTTCAGCTTTGCACAGAATGAGAGATAGAAGGCTCAGGCAGGTACAACACACAGCTCTGGGGATTGAGAAAGGGGGAAGGATAGGTAGATTGCCTCCTCTCAGTTTCTCAGATAATGAAACTGAGAAAAGCCAGAGAGGAAGGAATAACTTGAGAATAAGAATCAATTCTCTTTCTAAACCATCTTGCACCTGTTACCAGTCTTCCTTCTTCAAGTCTGCTTTCATCACATCAGTTCCTAAGATTAAAACCCCAGTGTCTCCCTATTTTCTGTCTCAACAAATCTCAACTTTTCTGCCTCCTTTTCTGGCTTGAGCTAATGTCTACCTACCTTCCTTACCCAACTTTTTTCTCACTATCCCTATGACTTTTTTTACACCGACTCGGGGAGGAATTCCTACTTGGGATTTTCCTCTCTTGTTCAGACCCAGAGTGGATTTTCCCTTCTGTCAACTTACCCCATGTTTATGTGCTAAATTTAATGATTCTTAACTGTGATCCCAGATGCCTTAGATTCCAAGGAGTCTCATCAGGGATGAAGGGACAACCGGAGCAGACGGCTCCCTCGGCTTCCCCTCACCCGCTCGAACAAAAGAAGCCCAATTTTCATAGGTTTTATATATTGGGATTTTGTGTAAGATAATTTGGAAAACAGGTCCATTGCTCAAAGAAAAAGTTTGAGAAATACTGCTCTCTAATATACCAAACCATTTGTCACTCAATAAAATATTGTTACTGGCATTTTTGTTTTATGTGTATATGTTTTGTCTCATAAATTATATTGGAAGCTCCTTAAAATAAGCTGATATTTCTTTTCCCCATTGTGCTCAGCTCAGCAATGAGTAAAATGCTGTTTTGTTGACCGACTCATTTAAAAATTCATCTTGTAAATGATCTGGTAAAATTCATACTGAGGTGACCTCTACTGAGGTGAGTGACACAATGTATTGCCTCCCTGCGATGAAAATTTCACATTTTTAAAAACAGTGCTTCACAGGGGGTGGTGTGTAATGCAAAGCAATGGATTGATAAAGATACGATTTTTTAATAGCAGCAAACAAGAAAGATTTTTGAGGAATGGAGGTTTTTCCATGTCTCTCAAATCAGGTCACCTAAATTAGCAGTCTGTGGTAGTGGATCAGTTTCGGGACATATAGTTAACTTACCAATCCTATTCATGCCTTTTGGGTTTACATAACTTTTTGTACATTGATGCACAAATATATGAACTGCTACATTTTGCTAAACGACATGCATTGCCAAGACCCGTTATTTATGTTTTTCTTAGCTCATTAAGAAATATACAGCTAATAAAACATTTACTTTGGTTATTTCCTTTGGATTACAACTACATTTGAGATGCAAGAGGTTAGCTTATTGCAATTAAGGAAAAGAAAGACAAGGCTGCCAAGTGGAATACTGAACAGAGAATAAAGTGCCTTTGTCACCATGGGGCCCTGCTGTTCTTTAAGCATTTCCTTAAAAGGGTGAGTGAATAGAGCAGGACAGCATGGTAATATTGTTCCTGCATCCAGTACAGGAGTAGAGCTGTGGTTTTCCTGAGTCACTGAGAGAAAACAAAACAAAACAAAAAAAACAAGAACAAAACTCTTTTCTGGCAAAAGGGCACATTATACATATATGCCCATACTGTCTCCAGGAGAAAACCAATTTTGCCTGATTCCTGAAGTCTGTCAAGGTAGAAGAGCAAACCTAGAATCTGGGGACCTTCAACGTTCTCTGCCAGTGATAGCCTTGGACCTCAGACAAAACATTTGATCCTTCCCTGCTTCTGTTGCCTTACCTGAAAAGTAGTGACGAGGCACACTCCTCAAATGTGTTTAGGCCATTGTATTCAAGTGCAGTGCCAATATGAATAAGATCCTGACCATGAGATCCAGTAAGACACTAAAGATATTCAGCATTTCAGGCTTTGTAAAGTCGGAGAGTGAGTGCACAGAGAAACAAACGAACTAAAGAGTATTTCCGAAGCACCTAAATAGAGTGTCTCAGGAACTGGGCTAGTTACTGGGGATACAACAATGAAAGAAACATTGATTTTGTCCTTGACAAAGTTCCAGAGCGGAAAGCAGGCCTGTAACCAGGCAAAGCCCAAGGTGGTCTAATGAGTGGTGTCTTGTGAAGGGAGGTGACAGGCAGGTATCTTTGACAAGGAATGCTCATGGAGGAGGTGAATATGATTTTGAAGTCTTCATAGAGGAGAAGCCTCCAAGAGGAGGTTTATTTGAAGTCTACGTTGCTAGGCATTCAACATCAAATTTGAGGTATGATAAATCTTGGTTCTTTGTTGTATAAATATAATAAAGAATTTAGCGGTTTGATTTTCTTCTAAAATCAAAGAACTAAAATTTGAAACAGAAAATGTGGAGAAACTTCCATGGAGACTGGCATTTTTGTTTGCTAAAATTGGGTGAAGTCTAAAATTCTACTATAGACATCCTTCTAAACCATAGGCAAACTATGATGCATAAACAATCAAGGTCCACTAATTTTCTTTTCTTCTTTTTATTTTATATTGGAGTATAGCCGATTAACAATGTTGTGATAGTTGCAGGGGCACAGCAAAGCGACTCAGCCACACATACACATGTATCCATTCTCTCCCAGACTCCCCTCCCATCGAGGCTGCCACATAACACTGAGCAGAGTTCCTGGTGCTATGCAGTAGAAGGGCCACTAATTTTCTAATGACACTTGCCCTCAATCTCCTTCCATGGTGGTAACTGCTTATCAGAGAAAGAAGGTGAGTGTCTCAGTTTTGGATGCTATGGGCACTGACTATTATAAGATGTCCAAAGTTATGGGTTGAATCGTGTCCTCCCAAAAAGATGCATTTAAGTCCTAATCCCTACTGTACCTCAGAATATGACCTTATTTGGAAACAGCGTCTTTACAGAATTAAGTTAAAATGAGTTCATTTGAGGTCATAATCCAACATCACTGGTATCTTTATAAAAAGGGGAAATCTGGACACAGAGAAAGCCACACACACACAGGGAGGATACAATCTGAGGTTGATGGCATAGATCAGGATGATGCACTTATAAGCCAAGAAATGCCAAAGACTGCCAGCAAACCAGCAGAACCTAGGAGAGGTAGGAAACAGATTCTCCCTCACAACCCTCAGAAGGAACCAACTCTGCTGACACCTTGATTTCACACTATCAGCCTCCAGAACTTTTGACACAATAAACTTCTCTTGTTTAAGCTACCCAGTCTGTGGTACTGTGTTATGGCAGCCATAGGAAACTGATAAACCCACAATTGCGGACCTGAGCTTCTCCCTTGTAATGGCGTGAAAAGGACATCAGAACAGGATCTAAGAGGTTGCAACCACATAGAGCCCAAGTTCCTCTTCACTTCCTTCCCTCTGCCTGCTCTTCCTTCTTCCGCTTTCAACCTGTGTGAGAACCCCAGGAAGAGAGAAGGGTGGTTTGAGCTTCAGCTAGCATTCTCTCATCTTCACCCAGCTGTACTGGCCCTCAGAGCCCACGGATCCCAAAGCAATGTATGGGTTAACTGCTGTCAGTGGCTTGGGGTGGAGGTGAAGGAACAACTGAAAAGAGGAAATGAGGACTTGAAGAACCATGAGCCAAAATAACTGGGAGAAGAGTAGTTACTAAGTCATCAGAAAGCCAGGAAGAGGAGTAAATTTCTGAATGGAAAGTTAGTTAAGAAGAGCATGTATGAGAAAAAAAAATTATTTTGGACATTATAAACAGAAATAATTGTGCAAAAGACATATAATTTGACCTCTTCCTTGCCAGTAACCAGGTATTCAAAGTGAAATAAAATAACAGGATTTGTGCTTCTTTTCTAGGTTAGCAATGTGTACAACACATTTCATTTTTGAAAATTGTTCATAATTGCCTTTTGAAATTTTTTTCTAATCACACAAATAACTGCATATTATTAGGCTTTAAACTACTAAATTATAAAAATTATGTTTAATGCATATATCAAGATTATAATGGAAAATGTAGATTAATGTTTTAAGAAGCTTATCAACTAATCACATGACCATAAATTCTAATCTAGATACATTAATACAATTAGGCAACTAAGTGACTTCATAAAGATAGATATCATCAGGTATCTTATCAGAAAGATATAATAAAGAAAACTATATACATATATATATTTAAAAACCATCTGGTTAAAGAAAATGTATCTATTCTTTTTTTACTCTGTGTATCTTCTCTGTATATAAAAATTCACGTCTAGTAATTTTTCTGTTTTAATTCTAAGGAAGTTGAAGTCACTGGTACCCAGAATGTCAAAGGGTCCAACTTGATGAAGAGAAGTATATAATGATCTAAAATTACAACAGAAAACACTACTTCAAACCTCAATAGGTTACATAAATAGAGAACCTAGAAGAATGCCTGTTAGGAGAAATATGGGTGACAAAGAAATATAAATACCATACATAATCAGGTTTAATACTGCATTCACTGTCATAGGAACTATATCTTACTTGCACAGAGAGACCCCCTTTTACAGTGTAAATGTTTCTAAAAGTGTCATCTGGGTTCTAGTTTAAAATATTAGATTGTGCTTAATTACAAACCTGGAAGGTGAATGATTGTTAGCGAAAGGATCTGTAGAATTTTTAGGGTCGACAAAACTTAAGCTATTTACCGTAGCACTCACAAGCATTTAAGCTTTTCATCCTAATACTTACTGCGAATTGTACAACATGGGTGCTCCATCAATACTGACTCACCAGGAAATCCTCTTTCTTGCCTATACTTTACTTACCTGTTCACTAGAGAAGAAAGGAAATAGAAATTACTGAGCCCGAGTTTTTGAAAGGCTACCAGGGGCCTGGAAGTGTATCTGACTCAATGTCTAACCACCAGAAAAAACTAAAGCCCAGAAAGGTTCAGATACCACCTGCCCCAGATTACTACCTGCGTCTAGTGTAATCAAAGAATAGTACCTGAAAATAGCCAATTAAGAAGAGATTTCAAGAGATTATTTTTATGGTAAAACAAAGGGTTACTGCTGGTATTTGTCTTTCTTTTGATGTTCTTGAATGCTAAAAAAATCAGCAGGTAAGTAAGAAAAAAGAAGAACAAAGTTGAGGATCTCACACTTAATTGACTTCAAAACTTTCTAAAAAGCTACAGTAATTAAGACAGGGTGGTACTGGCATAAGAAAAGATCAATATAGGTCAATGGAAGAGAACCGAGAGTTCCGAAATTTATCCTCACAATTTATGATCAGTTGATTTTTGACAAGGATGCCAAGACAATTCAGTTGGGGAAACAATAGTCTTTTCAACAAATGGTGCTGGAACACCTGGATGTCCATATGCAAAAGGATAGAGCTGGACCACTTCCTTATACCATACACAAAAATTACCTAAAAATTCATTCAAAGCAGAGATATTTAAAACGATAGTATGAGAGAATTTGTGGTTTGGTATAATGATAATGCACTAAGAGTAAATAGATATAGGGGTTCCAATGATAGCACTGCTTGCTAAAAACTAGTTGTGTAACTTGTGCTTTTTGCTTGGTAACTTGCTTATCTTCTAAATGTAGTTGAAGTGATAGAATGAGATCAAGCATGGAATCATGCTCCAGAAAATATGATTGGAGGATTGTGACTTTCCATATGACTTGGAAAATATGGGGAGGATTGTGGAGGACAGTCAGTGTAGTATTGGCTCTGCAAGGACAGTAGCTTCGAATAGCTAAAAGGCAGGAGAAAGAAGATGAATCCAGGGGTGCCTCAGCCCTGGATATACAGCAGACCGATGTCTAATCCCATCCAAGTGTCAAGTGCCAAGTGTCAAGTGAGGAGTAATGCTGACATCACTGACTGAGCATCTGAACATAAAATACAGGAGCAAAGTGTATTGAGGTCACAATCCCAAAATGGCAGCTGAAACGAGAAACTGATGATGGAAACAAAACATTAAGAAGAGAAAATGTGGGACTTCTCTGGTGGTCCGGGGTAAAGAATCTGCCTTCCAATGCAGCGGATGCGGGTTTGATCCCTGGTCAGGGAACTAAGATCCCACATGCTGCAGGGCAACTAAGCCTGTGCTCCACAACTATTGAGCTCATGAGCATCAACGAGAGAGTCCGAGGGCCACAAACTACAGAGCCCATGTGCCCTGAAGCCCATGCGCCACAACCAGAGAGAGAAAACCTGCATGCCACAACTAGAGAGAAGCCTGAGTGCTGCAATGAAGAGACTGCACGGTGCAATGAAAGATCCCGCATACCTCAACGAAGATCCTGTGCGCCGCAACTAAGACTTGACGTGGCCAAAAAAATAAATAAAATAAATAAATATTTAAAAAAAAACCCAGAAAATGCTGGGTTAACTTTTCGGTGGAGACAAGGAGTCAACAAGAACATTTCACAGAAAAGGTGAAGGTGTCATCTAAACTAATTCTTGAGGAATGAGTAGGGGTTGTAAAGTAGAAAGGCAGGGAAAAGACACTCTAGTCAGAGAGAATATGAGTTAGGGTTAGACTGGTCAGAAGATGACAAAATTTCTCAAACTATGCAGGGATAATGGAAGTGGACTATTCAAGTAACTGTAGGCTTTTGGAACCACCAGCCATCACTCTCAAGATTATAAGGTACTCCAGTGACTACAGACAAAAGTGCAGTGTAGTGAGGTTGATAGGGTAAGAACTGCATCACTAGATTCTTGCTTTGGACACTGCATACAACAGTTGATTCAGAACCGCTCTAATGACAAAACTGCTATTAAATTATTACTCAGATTCAGGACTCAAGGGGATCTTGAGGAGAGGACATCCCAGACAGCAGGCAGTTTCAACTCTTGCCCATTGCTTGCAGCATTTACATTATCATCAACTAGTAGTTGTGCTACTGTTTGTTCACATACACATGTCTACACTTCTAGTAACTTCAGAGAAGTGGCCTCAATTCTCAGTATTTCATTTGTAATCTGGTTTTCAAATTAATTCAAAGAAGGCAAATCAACTCAAAACAGGTACTACAGAGGAACACTTGAAAATTCAGAGCATTATCCTACATGAATTTAAGTGTTAATCTACAAACTATTCCAGACAGACTACTTTGTTCTAATTCTCCAAATGAACACATCTTGATTTCACAAGGTTTCTTCTATTGTCTCGTTGATACCTTGTTCCTTTTTCCTGCAATTCATGTTGTCTTCCCCTGAGACTTTAATTCCAATTATATTGACTCCCAATCTCTATCTTAATTCCCCAGATCTCATTATTCACTTTTCAAGTCATCTGTCCAGTCTTTAATATATGACATTCATGGGACAAAGGCTTTGAAATCACTGTAGTTAAGGGGGAAAAAACCCTTTTTTTCGGCGGAAGGGGGTGGCAGTCCCTGGATACTACTCCGTTTTTACCAAGGGAACTAACTGGAGAAAACAGCAGACTATTTTAAATTGATACCAATCTTCTTTCCTAATGAAGTGGAAACTACTATCTTGTCTGTGTTTCTGAAATAGTAGATTAGACTCCCCTCCCCCAAATTACTGATTTCCAGCAAATACATTTGATATTAGGAAGGAATATATAAGATAAGCTGTATAATGATCAACTGAAAGATTCCTTTAATTAGTAAGTCCTATGGGTGACTTGATCCTAATGCATGATATAAAACAGTACCATGCTGATGTTTGATTACTTTCAGAAATGAAAGGAGATGTCATTCATGTTAAAGAAAATTTAAAGAAAAACAGTAAAGAACACTTATTGGCGATGAAGTAATCGTTATGACAATAAATTATCAAAATGGAAAAAATAGGGGAACATTGGAGATGGAAGCACACAAAAAAAGCAATCTGAGAAGTTGCAGTCCATCATTAGGACCAGAGGGCATTCATCAGAGTCTTCAGAAGTAACTGGGCTACTCACAAAAATGCAGTTTATCATTAAAAAGAGGTACTACAGTGGAGGATTAAATGCCTCTGAAAGGATGACCTTGGATTTATCAGTTGTGCTAAATCAGAATTAAGGATTTGCAGTAGATAGGTATGTAAAAAGTTTTCAATAAGAGAAAAATTACAGCAATAAAGCAGCGTTTCCCCTTTCTGGTTAATCAGACTAAACTTCACTCCAATTAACACATCAACATTTTAAAATGTTTACAACAAATCAACTTTTTTTTTACATATACACATGTGCATGCACACAATTTTAAAGATACACAATCACCCTCTCTCCCAAATGATGTAAGATCTTGTTTGAAAATTCTTAGAAGATTAGTATAAAATCTGGAGCTTAATTAGGAGTATCTGGTAAAACTTGCCATGGATCAAAACAAAAATACAGAATTGCAGGGGTATATAGCCATTTTTAATTATGGAAAAAATACCAACTTTTCTTAGAGAACAAAAATTTCTTGGAAATAATAAAGAAAAACATAACTTTAAAAATTCACTTTCATCTAGAAAATAGAATTTAAAAGTGCAGATTTCCACATGACAAAGTCAAGTGAGCACGCAATGAACAGGCTTTACTCTTCCATCTGTGCCCCTTAGATTATTCTTCTAGTGTGGGACTCACACCTGAGGTGTGGTTACAAACAAGGCAGTAAAAGAAAACTCACAGCCATCTCTGTGGTTGAGAAGCAGCAGATTAAATTAGTGGGGTCAGGCAATGAGGAGTCCTGAATAAAGATATCCTTTCATTTTGGGATTTTTCCCATAGGCACAGAGAAATTATAGCTGGTTTCTGAGCTGGAAGGTTACATGATGGTTTACACACTTTAGAGAGACTTATTTAGCTTGGCACCCAGTTTGGACTACATAAGGAATGTGTTTTTCTCACAAGAGCCTCTGAAGCCTGTATTCATCTTCACATTAGAACTGCCACAAGGCTGTTCCTATCCAGCAAATCTGATTCATGTTTCTCACCCGCCTAAAACACTCCCCGTTATGTAGGCCATAACCCAAGTTCTTCTGCATGGCCCACAAGCTCCTTTTTAATACAGCCCGTGTGCCCTTTTTAGCCTTGTCTCCTACTCTACCACATCATTTCAGGCTTTGATAGTATGCAGGTGTAGAGGTTCTCCAAGCCCTTCCTCATGCAGCGTCCTCTATCAAAGAAGACCTACCCCACCTGGCAAAGACCACTGCTTAGGTCTCACCTCCTCGTGAAGCCTACCCAACCTCTCAGACAGGTTGAAGACGGAGGTAGAGACTGCAGTTATGCTGCCACAAGTCAAGGAATGCCTGGCGCCACCAGAAGCTGGAAGAGGCAAGGAAAGGGATTCTACTCTAGAGAAGAGGGAGTGTGGCCCTGCTGACACCTTGATTTCCGCCTTCTGGCCTTAAGAACTGGGAGAGAATAAACTTCTGCTGCTTTAAGCCACCCGGTTTGTGTAATTTGTTACAGGCAGCCCTTGAAAAGTAACATAGTATATATCAATGGAACTATTAGAATTAAAATTTCTCTCTCTACAAAGCAGGTAATGGGATTCTCCTAGATAATTATATAGTATAATATGATTAAGCTAACAAGAAGTGTGTAGCTAATTCACACTATGGTTCAAGAATAGCTTCACATAAGAAGTGACATTTAAGCTAAGATTTGAAATACGATTATGACTAACCCAGAAAGAGAAAGGGAGGAGGTTATATATTTATGAGGATTGTAATATTTATGAAGTATAACTTATGAAGCATATAACATTAAAAAATGTTGCCCATAAGTATATGAAAATGTGTATGAGTTTCCACAAGTATGTGTGTACTTCACAGCAGAGTTCAACGGTCAGCTAATATTAATAACAATAATTTTTGATAACTATCTATAAATAAGATGAATTCAGAATCTGATTCATTAATGTATTGTCACAAAGGATATCAGCAAACGTAATTTTTAGAAAAGGTGAGAAGGTGAAGAGAGCAATCCAGTTATTTCACTTATACGCTGCTTGCCTAAATCAGTCTACTTTGAAACCACATTTAATGTAACAGTGAGAATCCTGAAGAAATGGAGACTTGCCAGTTGGCTCTGAATACTGCTAACTAGACGTGAATAACAATGGTCCCATGAATCATTTCTAAGCTGTTTAAAAAAACCTTTCACTAAAAAATTCCTCTATATCACACTAGTTGTGGATTTTACATCAAAGAGATGCCTGGATTCATCATTTCATTAATAAACAGTAATTCAGAAACTGACATTTCTGACAATGATGCCAAACACAGGCAATTAGAAAAAAATTGCAACTAACCTACATTCTTGAAGTCAAAGAAAGCTGATAGAAGAATGTGAATTAAAATTTTATAACCTTAAATAATGCATTAAATAGCTATGGTTACCTGGCTTAAAAAGAAGCACAGGCTTGAGCGCTCTGGAACAGTAGATCAGAAATTGGTTACTTGGGAACAATTTCCTTTTTTTATTGTTCAATATTCAAATCTTAATTCTAATGTACTAAGGAAGGGACACTAAAATAAACAAAAGACAACAATTTGAAGAGTCCTCATACTGTGCTAAAGTGGTAGGTTTTATTTATACAAATATTTATTTCAATGCTATCTTGAACGTTTTCAAAAAAATTCTAGCTTTTGAAAGGGGGAAAAATGCTACTTAGAGAATGTCACATCTCTCTGAGATAGAACAAATAGTTATGTTTGTTGTGTTTACCTTGGGCTTAATACTCTACATTTATTCTTTCCCCACTAAGGGCTGGAAGTAAAACAGGAAAGCTATAAAATGAATGACAATGGTTATTATTATAGATACAGGGTGAATGATCTCTTCTTGAAGATGTTTACAGATGGAACTGTTGGGTGTGTCTAAGTTCTTAATAAATATGATCTGTTTAAGGGAAGATGACCCTGATTAGCATTTGCCAAATCAAATTCCACAGAACACTAGCATCCCATTAAATGTTAATAGGTGTTATTTGAGAAAAAGGTAGTGTAGTTAAATATTTGGGAAACTGCAGTGTAATCCTTATCTCTTGGATGGTCACAAAAATTTGCATACTAAAAAGTCCTGAAGTAAGAATGCTACGTAGCTTTATTTACCTCAGTATTTGCACATGAAAATTTCTTTGTGTAAAACGGTATTAATACTTTTTCTGTCGTAGAATTCTATGGAGTCCTGAAATATTGTCCCTAAAAACATAAATAGATATTAAATTTACATTAGCCCTACCTACTTCCATCACATAGATGAACAAAAACAACACAATTTTCTATGAATGTATCTCAAAAGTATGATATCAAAGAAATGAATTTCTTTTCAGTCCATTACTTAAAGGTTTTATTCATTTTAAATTCATTTAGACTCTAAGAACCTGTAAATCTATATGGCTGGATATACTCTGGGACTCCTGTAATGAAAGGAAAACAGGATTGTGCTCTATTTATGGAAACAACTATAACAACTGATACTTAAACATACCTTATAAACGGGGGAAGTAACATACTTTAATCTGTTTTGTCAATAAACTCTAAGATGTTTCAAAAGGAAAAAGATCAAGAACAGGAATCTTTCTCTGTGGTGTCAAATACTCATGTAGTCTAGGGGTCATGAAAAAGAAAGGGTATTATCACCCTATACTTGAGAATTATATTACAACTGGCTGATTATTCGGGATTAATGAGCACAGGGTTAGGAGTTCAGTGGCCATATGGGCAACTGTAATGAGTTGCCTGCAGCTAGGCCCCTGCTAACACTGCCAATCAGCATCCGCAGGGATCTCTAAGCTCACCAGCAGTTTGGCTCTGCTCCAGCAGGGGACGACCTCAAGCCAGTGGCTCTATACCAACCCAGTCTTCTCGGCTTCACCTCCATCTGGGTCTGGGATGCTGGTCACTGGGCATGTGACTAATTTCTTGGAACCAAGCCTCAACTTGTATACCTTTTCTAGTAAATGAGTCTTCAACCTGCTGCCCTGATACCATAAACCAGAGTCCATGCCTCACCCAGAATCCATGTTCCTCTAAACTTGTTTCTCTAAGGCCTTTGAACTGACTTGAATCCTGTCTCTAAAGTCCAGTTTACTGTGGTTGTGTTCCTGCTAATGACAAAGGCTCTCTCCTTGACCAAACTTTAGTCGGGATCCTCTGAACCCTTTTCTGGATCAGGCCATGCTAGACCTGCATAGCCAGGTTTTAGCAAGAATCCTGCTAAATCAGTTTGGAGAGAATCCCCCACCCTCCACCTCTGATGGGGCTCTTCTGCCTCTACTATCCTCCAGGTGATATTACTCGGGCCGGCCTGCAGCAAGAACCTTGTCGACTCGATTTAGCCAGGGAAACCGTGTCCCCCTAAAATGGAGTTGCCCTGCTGAGTTTATGATTAACCTCTCTATCTGAAACTTTATTCCCCTTCTTGTCCCCCCTCTGACCTCAATCCTGTGCTAACTCAACACTAATCAACCAGAATCAGATGACTAAAACTGCCGTCGTTGATATCATCATTAATGTGCAAACTCAGGTTATTTCTCCAGGGCATGAGCTAATAGACCCCCAAGCCATGGACCACATGGCCAGAGAATTGTAAACCAGAGACATCCTAACTCCCAAAATGACGATTAAGAAATGTCACAGAAATGTCACAAGATGATGATTACCCCCAGCTTCTTTGTTCTTTCCCTTTAAAAAAAACCCCTAACTCAAAGACCAAATTGGAGTGGATTGAGGTTTGTCTCCCACTCCCTTGCTTGGCGCCCTGCAATAAATCCTGACTTTGCTGCAAACTCCCACTGTCAAGAGTTTGGCTTTCTGCACCACACGCACATGAACCCTTTGCTCCGTTACACCAGAATCCCCCTGATGTTTCCTATTAGTAATTTTCCATCACCCAACCTCCCCAACCTGCTCCTTGTCTAAAAATCTCCACCTTTCCTTGAATCTGGAATTGAGCCCAATTCTATACAGAGGTCTCTTCCCTTCTATTGCAATTGTTGATGAATAAACTCTGTTCTTTACCACTTTAACTACTGTCCAGCTCTGGTTTTCTTTAATACTACCTGCTCCCAGATCTCTCCACCTGTCTGTACTCTGATGCCTGTTTTGTCATCTTTACGGTGTTCTCTGCCTGCACTCCCTGGGCCTTCCTTATGACAGAGCCCAAGCAGACCCCATCCTATCAAAGAAAGAATCTTTATATACAACCTGTTCTGTCCTGGCATATTTCTCTAATCTCAGGAATTTCCTTACAGGACTGATTTATCACCTGACTTCATTAACAAGGGCATATTATTAAAGTCTAGTATGAGTCTTCATTATCTTTTTCTTTGGCAAGTACCCCTGCCTCCTGACTCAACTTTCCCTCTTCAGGACATTGTTATCTGATTAAACATTGATCTTGTCATTCCCTTTCCTCAAGTCTGCAGAGTCAGGGTCTAACGTCTGAGGCTATATGATCTAGCTTCAAACTGTCCAAACTTCTTTTCATTGCTTCCATTTACCTAACATTTTCTCCAGACAAAATGAATTTGACTTGTTACCTGCTGTAGATGCCCTTAGTTTTTCTACTGTTCCCTCCCTCTGCCTAGGTCTATAATGCTTTTCCTTATTTCTGCATGTCCAAATCCTATTCAACTTTAAGACCTAGTACCACCTGTTGCGCACAATCTCTTTCTTGCTCAACTCCCATCTTGATCACTCTGATGGTCCCTAACACTTTCTACTTTGTAATACAGTTATTTATGCACTTATTATCTTCCTATTAGGCCATAAGATCCTGGATGGCAAGACCTATCTTATTTTCATCTTTGTATTCTATAGCATCTAAAATATAGAAGCTTGCACACAGTAGATGCTTAATAAAATTTTCTGAATGAACTAATTCTCAGTTCTATCAAAGCTCTTTCAGATTTGCATCGTTTATTAAAACATGGAAAGGAGAGGAGATGGGGAAGATGGGATGCATCATAATGATCTATCCATAATCTTTTGGATTAAGAGACCCTAGAAGTTATCTATTGCCAGTGGTTCTCCACCAATTTTCTAACTTGATACACCTGATTAGTGACATTCACATGTGCAACTAATGTGTAACTAATTCTTAAGGGAAAAATCCAGACATATATTCTTTCTTTCTACACAGACTCTAGAGTATGTATAATTGGGCTCCCTAGCTGTAAGTCTACCTTCTCTTTCTTTTATTGATGTTTGGAAGATCAGCTGAAAGGATGCTAATATAAAGAATTCTCTCATTTACAAACCAGGAAATCTTAAATACAAGTGCAAATAACTTCTCTAAAATCACACAGCCAGTCAGAAGCAGAAGTGGGGTTAAAACCCAGGTCTTTTAACTCCTTGTCCAGTGGGCTTTCCACTAAACAATATAGTCTATGATCATTGATGTTGGAAAAATAACTCAAAGTCCCTGTAGATTATCAGCATTACTTTCCTTCATGTGGGTACATATTTATAAAGCTTTCAAAGGCCATCCATCAACTAGTTTGTAAGCAAGTCCAATAAGCTTTCAGACTCTTTTTCACTGAACTTCCTCTTCCCTCCTCCATTTGTGGAAATTAGTTGTATGGTGCTTTAGCAAAGACAGCCTGATTGATGTTACTTACTGTTCAGCAACAGTTCCTGCTATTAATTGCTTTAAAATGGTAATTACGATTTGTGGTACAAGATATTTTTCTTTCTAATTGGCTATTACTGGTGAATAGCAGCCTGTTACATAACAGAAAGATTGTGTTAAATCAATAACCACAATTACAATTCCGAAGTCTTTCTCTTAAGAAACAAATCTTAAGTTTTTGAATAAAAACACTAAAAAAAAAAAAAAATTGTTAAAGGCAGGGCCTCTGTAATTACTTGTAATTACTCTGTAATCATCTTTCAGTTTAGAAAAAAACACGAAATAAGGACAGTGTTAGGGAAACCAGGAGATGAGCATGCATTTCCTTTCTTTTAAAAATAACCACATTTAAAAGCTTTACTCTGCTCAGCTCCTCAGTCAATCAATACAAATTGCAGATTCAAATGTATCCAATTCTTCCCAGAGTGTAATATGGAAACAGAAAGGACTCTCCAATTAGCTCTGGTAAAATATGAATGTGGAGCCCCACCAACTACACTGAAAAGTCCCCAAGGATAAGGCCAGGGGTTCTTCTTCATTTGTGCCCCATACAGCACCCAACACGGAGCCCATCCACAGTCACCACTCAACCAACACCAAATGCCAACACAGCATGGCACTGTCCCAGAAGATGAGGTGATCCAAAGCTATATGTGACAGTCCCTGTCCTCAAAGGGTATATTATAAAATCAGGGATATGTCTTGATTCAAACTCTAATGTTAATTAGTCTGCAATCATTTTAAAGTTATATCTCCAGATTATTGTAGTAGTAGCAGCAGTTGTGATGATAATAATAGTGAGGTCACCTGACTCGCTCAAGGTTACACAGGTTTTAACCGACAGCTACTTTGGAATCCAGTTTGTCCAATTCCAAAGCCTCACCACTGCCTCTTGTGACAGGCCTTCATCAGCATCATTCATCCCTACATTTTCATAGTGTATCAAAGTTTACAGAGTGCTTTCACATACAGTGTCTCACTCAACCTCCCAGTAATATCAGCAAGGTACTTACCTGCAGCATTTTTATGAGACTGAGGCTCAGCGGGGTTAAAGGATTTTCCCCAAATTCACACTGCCACAAAGCAGCAGGCTAAGAACCCAGATTTCTGACTCTTAATCCAGGTTTTCCTTCCATACATTTTTACTCAATGTATTGATGAATTTAAATATATTACACATAAAGAAAGCCCCAAAGTATCCCACATCAGCTTATGTCACCTAAAATATTCTACCACTTATTGTTGAACACCCCTCCCAACCTCCCTCCACCCCCACAATCGAGCAAAGGTTTAAGTCCTGTTTAATTCCAGAAACTACCTGATGCCTAGAGCTAAAGACAGCACCCAGTCCCAGTTGGCTATCTTACAAATAATGACACTGGTCTCAAAGACCATTGGTTGAGATGTAAAGAAAGGCAGAAGACTGATCAGTCAAATCCATCACCACTCGCTGTCCTGCTCACCTTTGGGTCAATGAAGTCAGTAGAACACACTTATTTCAGCAAGAGATGGCAGTTCTTCAAGGAACTGTCAGCGAAATGCCAATCCATTCAGTCTCATAAGTTTATTAAATAAATCACAGCAAAACTGAATCCTAACTCTATGGTAAAGTTTTCCATGAACAACTAACAGAAGTATTTAAAAATTCAATCACTGAAAGGGCAGTTTAGGTGTACTTCTTATTTCTACATACTCATGGATTTACATTTAGAAGAAAGTATGATTTTTATTACATCAATCTGGTCAATATCATCTTCAGTTTTTCAAGATGGGACGTGTTTGAGAATGTGCTGTGGAGGACAGTGCTATTCTTCTGCATGAACAAGATCTATGTCAATACAATTAGAAGTGTATGTAAACTCAGTGTCTGATACTACAAGTACCTACCAAATCCCGTAACAGAAACCTGGTCTTAAAATGGAAAAGACGTGTTAAGATTGTAGCACTCAAAACCATCACCTGTATCACCTCCGGCACACATGCCAAAGATGTCCCCAAACCTATGACTGAAGTAAAAGTCACCATTTATTGAAGACTAGGTACAACATTCCAGCAAGACACATATGATTATTACCCATTTCACAGATGAGAAACTAAGGTTCAGAGGTTGCTTAACTTGCCTGTGGCTGGTGAGTAACCAGGATTTGATCCTAAGTTGTCCTGACCTCTTTTCTCATACCATATTGTCCTTCTATAGTAACATCAACTTTAGAACAAAGTTACGTTTTTTTTTTTTTTATTTTTATTTATTTTATTTTTGGCTGTGTTGGGTCTTCGTTGCTGCACATGGGCTTTCCTCTGGTTGCGGCGAGCGGGGGTTACTCCTCGTTGCGGTGCGCGGATTTCTCATGCGGTGGCTTCTCTTGTTGCGGAGCACGGGCTCTAGGCGCGCGGGCTTCAGTAGTTGTGGCACGTGGGCTCAGTAGTTGTGGCGCACGGGCTTCATTGCTCCGCGGCATGGGGGACCTTCCTGGCCCAGGGCTCGAACCCGTGTCCCCTGCCTTGGCAGGCGGATTCTTAACTACCGTGCCACCAGGGAAGCCCCAAAGTTATGTTTAAGGAAAGTATGTTTCAGACCGCATCCAAAGGAATTTAGTTACTATGAGACATCTTTATAGTCGTAATTGGGTTAAAAGTTCTCTTTCAGTTACTGTGTGGCCTTGTGCAAGTTGCTCTTTGCACCAGTTTTCTCATTTGTATTAAATAAAAAGGGGATAATATGAGTTTCTATCTCAGGGATGTTGTGAGACAAAATGATCTCTAAAAGCATTTGAAACAGTACTTGGCACAGTTACTGCTCTACAAATGTTAGCTACCATCAGTATCATCATTGTCATAATACCTCTTTTATAATATCTTCTCTTAATATCCTGCAAGCTGGGTCCTATGTATGTTTTAAAGGAAAACAAAAGGATGTTCTGAAGTAGGCCCCTTCAGAACCTTACACCAAACCTAGTATCTATAATTCTTTTTCTTCCTTGACACCCTCTGGCCTGTACCTTGCAAGGCCATCTGAGTATGTAAGATTATCTAAGCTTCTTGCTGACTCTGAATGTGGGTGTATGTGTGAAGAGCTGGGAGCTGGGTATGAGGGGGCAGTGCTTGGCAGGGGTGAGAGAGGGTATAGAAGATAATATAAAAGGCCTTCAGAGCACATAGTTGCAATACCAGTACAGAGCACCAACAGACACCCTGACAACCCTTAGGAATGCACGGGCAGCCTAAGCAGTTATCACCACCACATTCCTAAGCTTCCCCTTGGTTACACCGCAATTTAGATTGCTTCTAAGTTAATCAGAGCAGGCAGTTTTACAGTTCAATTAGGCATATCTTTATACTGAATGCAACTGATATTTACTGAGTTCCAACTTTATGAAAGGAAATATGTTGGGCTTTCCTAAATGTATAATTCAATGCAATAATCACAGTAACTCTGCAAGGTAGCTATTATAGCTATATTTTCATAAATGTAGCAGATATGTAATAAATCTACATTATACAGCTACTAAATATCAGAATTGAAATTCAAATACAGTTTTTCCAAGATAGGGTCTAGTCCTCTTTCCACTGTCATGCCAAATATATAAGACTGGACTTAAGCCTTAATGCTGGAAGTAAGATGACAACCTGTGGAAAACTGGATAAGAGCCACAGAGATGATGGAAGACAGATTTCAAAGTCTCTGTAGCAGTTTACTCAGTTATGGGTTCAAGGTTATAAAGGACAGATGTGAAGTATTCTCTTAAATATTTAATCATTATCTAAACACTAACACTTCACTTAAAAAAAGACTGAAAAGCTATGCTTAAATGCTAACTATGATTATCTCTGATAAAGCTGATACTTCATGATGACATTCTGAATTTTCCAGTTGGTATGCATAACGTTCACAAGCACACGTTGGTATGCATAACTTTCACAAGCATGCAACATCTACTCAGTTTTTTATTCTACTTCAATTCCTGTTTAAAATAGCAGTCATTCTAAGTACTTTGGATAAACTTCAAAGATTCTAACCATTAAATTGTTATAGAGTGTTTACTACATACAGTTCTGATAGGCACTGGATGTACAAAACTAAAATAAGACAACTCTTGCCCTCAAGAAGTTCAGTCTACTGGTGTAGACAAAACTGCCAACAAATAACTACAATGTGATATGGTGTAAGTGTGATAATGGAGATTTGGGAGGGGAAGCAGGGTGACTGAAGATGAGGCTGGAAAAGTAGATTGGAACCTAAATGCAACACGTTAGAGTTACACTGAAGATTTGAAGTGAAGACCCATACATAATACATTTGAGTTTTGGAAGGTGGATTAAGAAAGGGAAAATCAAGAGTCAGTGAGATCAGGGCTTCCCTGGTGGCACAGAGGTTAAGAGTCCGCCAATGCAGGGGACATGGGTTGGAGCCCTGGTCTGGGAGGATCCCACATGCGGCGGAGTAACTAAGCCCCTGCGCCACGGCTGCTGAGCCTGCGCCCTAGAGCCCGTGAGCCACAATTACTGAGGCCTGCGTGCCTAGAGACCCTGCTCCGCAGTGAGAAGCCACTGCAATGAGAGGCCCGCGCACCGCAACGAAGAGTGGCTCCCTGTCACCGCAACTAGAGAAAAGCCCACGTGCAGCAAAGAAGACCCAATGAAGCCAAAAAAAAAAAAAAAAGTCAGTGAGATCAATAGGAAGGTTTTGCAATCATCCAGGCTAGAATTCAGTTCTGGTCAAACATTTATTAAACACTGACGAGGTGCCAAGAACAGGGTCAAGCAGACAAAAACAAACGACACGGTTTTGGTCCCCAAGAGTACAGTTTGGAGCGTGGGGACACAGGTAATTCAGCAGCAACGGTGAGGGTTAGAAACAGAATAGTGGCTACTTGAAGAGATGGAGAGAAAGAACAGATTCAAAAGATTCTTTCAGGCACAGGAAAATAAGGCGTGGTAACTGATCAGATTCAGGACCTGAGGGCAAGATAGGAATCAAGGGTGATTCCTTGGTTTCTATAAAAGGCTTGATGCCATTTATCAAAATAGGAAATACAAGAATGAGGAGTTGACACCACCTGCTATCCCCATTTCTTCTAGAGACATCACAAATGAATTAATAAGGTCTCCAGGGGCTTCCCTGGTGGCGCAGTGGTTGAGAGTCTGCCTGCCAATGCAGGGGACACGGGTTCGAGCCCTGGTCCGGGAAGATCCCACATGCCACGGAGCAACTAGGCCCGTGAGCCACAACTACTGAGCCTGCGCGTCTGGAGCCTGTGCTCCGCAACAAGAGAGGCCACGATAGTGAGAGGCCCGCGCACTGCGATGAAGAGTGGCCCCCACTTGCCGCAACTAGAGAAAGCCCTAGCACAGAAACGAAGACCCAACATAACAATCAATCAATCAATCAATAAATAAATCTTTAAAAAAAAAAAAAAGGTCTCCAGACGAAAAGCTTTATAAATCCAAAGAGGCATTACCATGATCATCATCTACTGGACATGCATTTGCAGGGAAAAATGTTGACTCTGTCAGAATACTACAATATGGAAGCACAGGTTAACACTGTCAGACGAAATCACTGCCATCAGAAAAATTTCCCCAGTAACATCCCCAATGTGAGAAATGTTGAGTCTATTACCTGTTCTTAATTTTAGGAGACAATATGAAATCCTAGTTACCGTTCAAATGTTTGGAAAGCAAGGGCTTCCCTGAGAGATGGAGCCTCAGGAAGTCTGGCACACAGACCTCAGGCAAGGCGTACCTGCCTGCATACTGCCCAGCGACTCATTCTAGCAGAAATCTTGTAGAATTGCACAGATTTCTATAAAAAGACTCCCTAGTCCCTTCTGTCCCAGAATATTAAACACACAGATTGACATTTTAATTAGAATTAGAGGAAAACCTCTTAAAAGAGGCAGTTTTCAAGAAATTAATGATTTTAAAAAAGACATGCTTGATAACTAAAGTGGCTGCTTAACAAAAAATATGAATATGCATACTTTTAACATCATTATTTCCACCCAAAATTTGTATCACACTTTGCAGGCTTTGAAAAGAATGTGGATAAAGTCACAGAATGATACATAGGGAATTTTTCAAAAAATTTTTTAATTTATTTTTTTATATAGCAGGTTCTTATTAGTTATCCATTTTATACATATTAGTGTATATATGTATTAAGGGAATTTTTAATGACAACTTTACCTTGTAAGAATGACATAAAAATCAGCCATTAAGCTCTCCCATTGATTGCTACAAATTACTGAGAATACTGATTCTCACTAATCACTGATGGGCAGCTCTGAACCAGGGTGAGGAATTTTTTTGTTACAGATACAGTAAATTCACTGCTCAATACTTCTGTTGAAAACAAACTGGAACCTAAAATTATGCTTTCTATCAGTTACTCAATTCAATCTAATGGTCATCTAAACACTGATCCTGAATTAATACTGGTCATCACAGCTTGGTAACGATATGGAGAAAAGGACACTCATGTTATTACTGGTAGGAATGTCTACACACACCCGTTAAGAGGAAAATCTGACATCACAATTTTAAACATGTGTCACCTTTGACCAAATTCCTCAAGAAATACACACCCGGTGGACAAGAATATGTATATAAAGCTGTTCACTACATCACTGAAAAACTAAAGCTACACTACATGTTCATTAACAGAGGAATGGTTAAAGTATGGGACGTCCATATTATGGAATACTATGGGCACAGTCCTTAAAAAGAATTAACAAATATACTGATATGGAAGGCTGCCTATAATAGAACATTGGGAGAAAGATGGTGGCAGATCTTTAAGCTTACATAGAATGATCCCTTTTTATTTAAAAAAAATCAAAATCATACAGATGTGTGTCATATATAAAATTTATTAGAAAAAGCACACACCAAACCCCCAAGAGTTGTTACTTTGGGAGTGGGACTGTGTGTGGTGCAGGAACTTTCATTTTTTTACCTTACACATCTCTGAATGGTTTGAACTGTTTATGATGAAAAGTTTTATAATTTTAAAATAACTAATGATATTTAAAAGTTATACAATGTTTTTGAAAGGCATACCCAATTTTCTTTTTTATGAGTTAATCTGTGAGATAAATTCACCAAAGATTTCACCTTCAAATGTTAAACTGGTAGCCCTCTGGTACTTTGAGAATATGGAAAACCTTTAGCATGTTACTACAAGATAAGAGTTGACTATATGGCCAACCCCAAAATGAACTGTTTAGGGTATGAATATAACACAATATTTAAGTATGGAGCTTAGCCAAAGATTTCTTTGGTAGAGGTACTGAAATAATTTCAAAGCTAGGGGTTCCATTGATAAGAAGTGGGAAGAAATCTCTGTGCTAAGACAAAAACTTAAGACTAAATGTCAATTTAACCATGAAAGCAAAAACAAAGAAAAAATTTTAAAAACCCCAACAAGGACGGAGAACCAAATTTAAGCCCCAAACTATGTACATTAGAAAAAGGCAACTAGCTGTATTAAATGATCAAATCAAAAAAGAAGAGAGTGGGATGGGGATAGACAGACTAAAGGTAAAAGAATGGGACTAGGAGTACTAAAGAAAATCCCCCTGCAGCTTTCAAAGTGTGATTTTTGCTCTCTACATTGGATCAGAAGACAATTTGAAAGTCAAGTGAAGCCAAAGTAGCTGTGATGATTTTCTCTGGAACCATGACTGCAAATTACCACTTCCCTTCTTCTCGTTCTAAGGACCCAGTCTGGGAAGATCTCCCAGACTCCACGTTCAATCCTGGAGAACGCCCGGGGCAGTCAACGAGCGAGGGGGGTAAACTGTGAGAGCCACACACACTTTCCCTTCAGAGGCTACTCCAACCAGCAGTTGAGAAAATCTGTAGAGTGGATAGCAGCGACCAACCAGTCTGCAACTGGAAATCCGCCCGAACCCAAATAAAACCTATCTCCCGAGGCCAAACCAAGCAAACCGAGGCAGGGGTAGGGTACTGGCGAGGAAAGAGAGTGGCTAATCCCAGAGTTACAATAACCCACGCACGAACGTTACATGACTCACGCCCACTCGGCAGCGAGCGCAAAAGTGGGAGCTCCAAGCGGGGGACAGACGCCCAGGGAACTTCCCTGTCTGCGGAGGCTATGGCATCCCATTTTCTCTTCCCTCCCAGACAGCCCCCAACAAGTAGCCGCCTCCGACCTCACCCCGTCCCGCTGGGCCCTGCCCGAGGTTCCCTCGTGCTCAGGTGGCCTTAGAGCTAAGGTCCGCCCAGCAGTCAGCGGCACTCCAGGTCGGAGAGAAAGGAAGACACCTCAGAGGCACCGTACTCACCCTCATAACTAACACCCCCAGTTCCGCCACGGTTGCCATCACCGTCCTCCTCTCCTTGGGTAGCAGCCCCCTGTGTCTCGGGAGCAGCCATTACGCGGCTGAGAAAAAAAAGGGAGGGCTACGGACAGGCGCGGAACCAATGGAAACGCGATTGGAAATGAACTCCCCATCGACGCGGCGTCTCCTCCACTCCCACGCCGCGCCGTCACTATCTGGGCCAATAGGACGTGGCGAGCGGAACGTATCCCCGCCCCCAGCTGCTAATTCCCCGCCTCATTCCGGGATGGAGTGGCCCAGAACTACAATTCCCAGGGTGCTGCGGGGGCGCTAGGCAGGGAGGGCTGGAAGAGGCGCTGGCGCGCGGGGGTGCGCCCGAGAGTGCCCCGGCGTGTTCGCTTAGTTCAGTGAATCAGAACAATGACTGCGCCTCCGGGTCCCCGGGAGCGCGTCGGAGGACTGTGAATAGCTGCCGCCGGGAGAGCGGCGGGTGGCGCAGCCTCGGCCGCGCGGTGTCAACGCCGGGCTTGGGAGCCTCCAGCGCAGACCTTGCCCAGCGCCCGCAGCCCGCGCGGAGCCGCCGGGCTCCAGCGCTGTAACCGCTACTTGTGAGCTGTGCATTGTTGTGAGTCGGAGAAGGGGCGCGGGGATTCCAAAGCCCGAAGACCCCGGACCCCTCTCTAGCCATGTGGATACCTACGGAGCACGAGAAATACGGCGTGGGTGAGTCTCAGCTGGGCGAACTTTTATTCCGCTCTGGCCAGAGCGTGTGCGTATTTCGCGTCCTTGCCCCCGCGCCCCTCTCTCTCCACCCGGCTGGAAATGCCTAATCCTAGCATCGCGCTGCAGGTTCGGGGCTTTGCCCAGCCAGCTCCGGGCAGAGGGGTGCGCGCCGGGGTCTCGCGCTTTAACGCCGGATGGGCGCTCCAGGCACCGGCTCCCGGAGGGAGCGCTCGTACGGCTGAGGGGAGCGCGCCGCCAGTCCGCCTGCTGCGGGCTCTGCCTGCGGAGTTTGGAGTGGCGACGGGGCGTGTGTATGTCAAGTTGGAAGAAGAGGGCGAACGGCGTTCCTCTCCCTCCTTCTCCTTTTTCCCCAAAGACGGCAAGGGCTGTGACTATTTCCCAGGGTGGAAAGGGAGGCAACAACAATCACGTAGAGAGAACATCCCCAAAACAGAAGGGAGGCGCAAAACCTTCCCTCTGCCTCCCTTCAACATTCCCGGAGAGCGGAATGTGGCACCGTCCTCGAAAGAGCCGCTCTGACAGAGTCCGGCCCGAGCCTCCCTCCTCCCTTCCATCCCGGGTTACCGAGTGTGTGTGTTGAGAGGCTGGGGGAAATTGGTAAATTTCAACATCTGCGCAGCTCTGCTCTTTGGTCTTTGGAGGGGAACGGGTATTTCAGCAATGTTTTTACTTCTGACCACCCTCTCTCCCCGGGGTGAGCCCGGTGTGGGGGTGGGGGTGGTGGAGGACAGCTGTGGAGTGTTAATGGGGAGAGGGAATCGGAAAGCTTGGGTCTTCGAGGCAAGGAGACAGCTCTTAGGAAAGGACTACCCAGACACTGGTGTTCGGAGGAAAAGGAGCAGGGTAGCGCTCGCTCTTCTGTGCAAAGGTGAACAACAAAGGACATTAATGTTGACTGATGAATACAGGAGTCTCCCTTCCTTTCCCTCCTTCCATTTCAGGCCGATTACAGTTCCCGTTTTTGTTGTTTGATTTCAGCTGAGTCGCCCCTTGGCAGTTACTCCTTTTAGGTTGCGACTATTAAGCCAGGCTCTCTGACAAGCCTGCAGCAGCCAAATACAATTAATTATAACCTCTCAGAAGGTTTAACAGAGAGAAAGCATTATGGATTTTACTAACAATCTCTATTTCCTATAATGCCCCGTCCTGCTGATTGGTGTACTTTTTTTTTTTTAAATTGGGTATAGAGCTAGTGATTTAGATGATATGTAGGTCTCTGCTTATGTTCTAAATTCATTTTCCTGTAATTTAAAAAATCTGGAAAGCCTTTCCAGGGAGTCATAGTTACAGGGAATTTTTTTTTTTTTTCCAACTTCGCCTGGGGATAGGACTTTGGAGTCCCCTGAAAGGTTTAAACAAAGTCATTCCTGTATATTACATTAGCTTTCATTCTGGATTTTGACTGGTTAGCAAGACAATAGTTTGTCCAGGACCCACCTTTGGGGAGGGGTTCCACCTTTCCCTCTCTTTGAAGTGTAAGGGGAGCCTTTGCCAGGCACTCTACTGGCAAGGAGTAGATGTTTCCTTCTCTTCACTTGCCCCTTTTTTGGAGTAGATTACCCCTGGCTAGGAAAAGACATTGCCTTTGCTGAACTGGTGAGGACCTGGAGTGTTCCCTTGTCACCGGGTTATCACTCAGTGCAGGAAGCACAGACACATCCAGTAACACTGTCCCGCTTGGAGTTGATCCCAGATGTTGCTTTCTTCCAAGTGTTAAATTATACAGATTATGGATGGGATTTAACTTTCTTGATTTCTTTATGTGCCAAGTCACAGCTGGGGTGCTGTTATCGATTAGTTCTTCTCTCACCTTTCTTTGCAAGCTGTGGGCAGAGGATTAAAACATACTCTGGGATTTCCTGGAATGGCAAACTGGATGTTATCACTCAAGTGTTTTGGGCTGCAACAGACACCTCGCCTTTGGGTGGCTGTGATTTGGTTGCAGAGTAGGGGAGGCGGAAGGACGAGCACACATTTGGAAAAAGGTTGAGTGAGATGAGCGGCGAAAGCGGGGGGAGGGTCTGTTGTGCTCATTTATACAATACCACACATAACATGGAATGTTAACCATCTTTTATTATTAATTTTTGAGCATTTGGCTTATGAAATGCTTAGCTGTTTTTTAGAATCCATCTGTTAGGTGTGTGTGTGTCTCTGTGTGTGTGTGTGTGTGGTGAAAATTTTGCTAGGATTCTTATGTGTGTACTTTATTTCTCACCACGGAGAGCACTATTTGTAGCTGCCTATGCCGCAAGTTGTTATTGGTTTATTTATTTTTATAAACTTGGTTAGTGTATGTGCTTTTCTTGTCTAGTTTTTTATAAATACTAAGGAAAAGATATTTTATGGGCACAAATGTTTGGTTGATATCAGGTGTAGTAGTAACTCACTTTCCTCATTCTTTGAAATAAATTGGTCTTTGTGACTTTGAGTGCCTGAAGTCTCCATGCAAATTGTATATTTCTA
Source organism: Balaenoptera physalus (assembly GCF_965194825.1). Taxonomy (NCBI): domain Eukaryota; kingdom Metazoa; phylum Chordata; class Mammalia; order Artiodactyla; family Balaenopteridae; genus Balaenoptera; species Balaenoptera physalus. The sequence continues at coordinate 86,715,299 of NC_138887.1, read as the reverse complement.
ATATACTTCTTATCTACCATCAATTATGTATGAGATAATTATGTGTCGTTATATATTAGAGTTTCAGTTTCAAGCAACATATTGTAAACATGGATAAAATGACTTAAATTTCATACCTGTAGTAAGGTGTACCAGAGATAGAAATTCCTTTTCAAACATGATGTGTGGGCACTATCTCCTCCATTTAACTGATGAATAGTCTTAAAACAATGTGTACATAGTCATATACCTAAGTGTTCTAAGGAATTAGACAGGTATAGTGATAAAGCTAGAGTCCTGAGTGATAGGGAACCTTGTCTCTTTAAAAACATGTTAGTAGGCACAATGATAGGCATATTTTATCTTGGGAGATTCTGTTTAGCTTTTGGTCTTAGTCTAGACAATGCTGCCAGCTGTGTGACCTTAGGTAAGTTGCTTAACTTTTCAGGGTCTCAACATCATGGTCAAATGATATCTAAGGTCCTTCCCAGTACTAATTCTGTAGAGCTCTTCCAAACAAGTGTGTCCTTTGGTAAGAAAGACATTTCTATTGTGTCAAGATTGTTATGAGAAAGACACTTTTGCTGTGACACATCCCACATGGTTTTCAACTAAGATCACAGGTAAGCAAACTACCTGGTAAGCTGCCAGAACCAAGGTGATGGTTGCTTGCTTTTTCAGTCTGTTTGATTCTCCAGCAGGAACTCCGTGGGCAATGACTAAAGCATTCTTGATCACCTCTTCGCAACTTTCCTCACGCCCACTGTCTGCCTTCTGTCTGTCCTCATCTGTCATACCCTCTGTCCCCTCCCTTAAAGTGGTGGGAATTAGTCACAGAGAAAGTTAGGACCATTGCAGATCTGTTTCTATATTCCCTTGCTCAGCAGGCATTCATGCAGCATTCCCAGGTGAGCCAGTAGCCTTACTGAGCTGCAAACTGCTCCTCTACATCCAGCCAGATGTTTTACATGTGTGAATCCAGTTAAGCTTAGAGGGGGAATATGGGCTGGATTGATCACTGCAAAAAATCCATGAGGCTTACAAGAAACAAAACTCAGAACAAGCTGATCTGAAGGTCATGGATGCCATTTAAAAAATGAATTATTATAGTACCAGTATCACTGAGTACTCACAAACATTCCTGTCCTCCATTTATCCTGAAGTGCTTTTTGAACTCATCCAAGTAGGAATTCTGTTCCTTTTTAAAGCCCCTTCTATTTTTAGGAGGAGAGGTACCGTCTCTTATTTACACAGGATCTTTAGAATGTCTTTTCCTTCAGAAGCGTGCTTTAATGGTAGCCTGTGTGGGAGAGTTATGAGGGAGTGTACCTTTCCTCTTAGCTGTTTTCAGTTTGTTAGCTAGCAGCCTTAAAATGTTTCCTATTTGTGGTACTGTGATGTGTGCAGATAACATGTGTAGCTAGATAAAGATGTGCTGCCTGGAATTGTTTGTGGCATTTAGAGCCTGGCACAGGATTCTAAACTTTAAGTGAGAAGCAAAGAGGAGTGATTTATACCTCCAAGTAAAGTACCATTGAAGGGCTGTGCAGACAGTGGGATGGCAGCTGACGTTCTTGATCTGGCCTCCTGTGGGAATAGCCTATAAACGTTTCCCCCTTTTGGTCATTCTCCTAAGTGATGATTCTTTCATGAGGCCCCACAGTAACACAGAGATGCTGCCTTTCTTCTTTAGTCTTGTTTTTTCCCCAGAGGCTGTATGGTAAGTACTACAAAGGAGTTAATAAAAATTTCAAGAAACTTAAGACTTTCCTGTCTCTAGCTCAGTTTCTTAGGAGACTCATTTTCAGAATTAGCTTTGTTACCGTATGTCCAAATTTCTAGCATAGTGACTTTATGCTGTTAGCATATATAGCAGAGAAACATTAAACTCTAAGGAAACCCAACCAAGATGCTATAACCTTACCATATTAATACAATGTTTTATAGGTAAAAAAATGTTGTGAAATTATTTTACTTGGGTCTGCTCTCTGAAGTAGAATGATAACTTCCATTTAAGACATGAGGAAACAACTTCACAGAAGTTAAGTGAAGTGACTTCACTTCACTTAAGTTGTTAAGTTAAACAACTTACAGGCATACCTTGGAGATATTGCGCGTTCGGTTCCAGACCATTACAATAAAGCGAATTATCACATAAAGCAAGTCACACAAATTTTTTGGTTTCCTAGTGCATATAAAAGTTATGTTTACACTATACTGTAGTCTATTGAGAATGCAATAGCGTTATGTTTAAAAAAACAATGTACATACCTTAATTTAAAAATACCTTATTGCTAAAAAAAAAAAAAAGCAAACCATTGTTGCAGGGTGGCTACAAACCTTCAATTTGTAAAAAAAAAAAAAAAAAATAATGCAGTATCTGGGAAGCACAATAAAATGAGATATGCCTGTACTCTAGATCAGTGGCTTTTAATCTTGTTTAACTGTCATCCATAATAGGAAACACATTTTATTTCCTGAGACCACCAACACCACCCCACACACATATAAGTGAAACAATATTTGCTCATACTTTCTGTGATGTTCTATTGTTTTTCATTTTAAAATATATATACAAATATCAAATCATTATGTTGTATACCTGAAACTAATATAATGTATGTCAATTATACCTCAATAAAATAAATTTATGTATAAACTTAAAAAAAGAAAGGTTGTCATTAATGTAATGACTCATTCATGGGTCCTGACCCATAGTTTGAAAAGCACTGCTCTAGATACCACATTTGTGAAACAGGAAGGACTGGAATTAGACCTTGTTGGGTTTCTAGTTAAGTTCATTCATGATGTTGTTGTTGCTTTTTGGCAAATGTGTATTTGTGTTTATTTTAACTTAAACTTTAATCATACTTTTTTCTTTCAATATAAGTCAAAATCTGTCTTTTTATATAATATTTCTCATTTAGGATGGAACAAGTATACAGAGCCATCAGATACATTGTATAAATTGTCTCTTTAACATTACATGTGTCTTTCTACTAGGATCTTTTTGACAAGGGCTGGGATCAACTGCATAATGACCAATTTTGGATTTTTCTATATAATTTCCTTTGACAGTGATCTCTGGCAGAAGAATAAATATAATAGATCTAATGAGCTTGCCAATTGTAGGGTTACCAGCACCATTCTTTTCTACCCTTTTACATATTGTTGACCACTAGTAGAAGAAACAAGGCAGCTCATGTAACTTGTTTTCTTAAAAATCTAAACTGGTAAGCTTATTTGGTCAGAGTATATATAATATTAAAGAATAAAGAAGTAAAGTTCCTCAAGCCTATTTTTATTTAAGCAGTTTAAATGTACTTAAGGAACAACTGTTTTACTTTCTGGCAGTTAAAAAAAATGTGTGCTAAGATACACTGGATATCTACTAAGTAAATAAGAATCACCAAAAATAGTGTTAATGCCTTTTGGTGACAGAGTTGCAGTAAAACTGATATGCATTACCCTGCTGGTTGTATTGAATATTAATGTGATCCTTTTGGAAATGAATATATGTATTTAATAGCCTTTGTGGAGCACTCTCTATTTGCCAAGCATAGTTCTGAGAGCTTGTCATGTGTTTTCTGTCTAATCCTCGTGACAGCTCCATGAGGAAAGGTTCAGTTATCACTCATATTTTACAGGAAACTGAGTCATAGAGAGATTAGGTAACTTGTCTGAGGTCACACAGAAATGGTGGAACTAGGATTGGAACCCAAAAAGTTTTAGACTGAGCCTGCTCTCTTAGCCACTATTCTGTATTGCCTAACATGACAGTCATTAGGAGGAGTTTGAATCAGTAATCCCACCCCTCAAAGTTTACATGAAAAACAAATCAATAGGGACACAACACTTTATGCACAGAGTTATTCCTTGCCATGTTGTCTGTGAAACAACATCAATTCCAATACAGGAATACTTTAATCACTTCTGATTATCAGCACAGCAGGGTATTTATAGTCAAGAAATGGAATAATTCCATAAATAATGCTATTTCTAAAATACATTCCAGGTATGTAGTGTCAAGTGACAAAATAAATCAAAGGAAATACAGACAGTGATTGAAACTACATAAAATGTGTAGCATTATAGAGAAGATGTAGTTAATGTGTAGCATACAGAGAAGATGTAATTAATGCACAGATGAGAATTGTTAGACTATAAAGATTACCAGCAAATTCTTTTTTTAAGAATTCCTTTTGGTTGGAAATATGAGCAATATTCACACATATTGTTGCTTTTGGATGACAGGGGTGGCATAAAAATGATCTAAGAGAGATTATTGCGGTAGATGAGGTGAGAGATAAGTACCTGAACCCGGTGAACCATACTGCATGGTGAAATGTGGACAAATCTAAGATGTTTAAGAGATGGAAACAACAGTAATTGGATGTGAGGAGTTAGGGAAAGGAAGAAGTTTAGTGTCTTCCTGGTTTCCAGCTTGAACAACTGGGTAAACATAGGTGCTGTTCAACGACAGAGACTTTTTGTAGGTGGGGAAGGTTTATGGTGTAAGATTAAGAGTTTGTGATGGCCTAACGTTGTCCATACTCATCAAACATTCAGGTGGCGATATCTACATAGACAGGAATAGGATATCACTCTGGAGCAAAGGAGAGAAGTTCTAGACTAAAGAGCATGATTAGAGAGTCATTTGGTTTGTGTGTGATGACTGAAGTGATCCACTTTATTAATTGTATTGACTGTGATTATGTAGTCAGCTTGTCTAAGTTTTAAAGTGACAGGTCCTTAATTTTCAAAGCACAGTCATCTTGAAGCACTTTATTAATATGGGTATGGGGACTGTAAAATAAGAAATGTTAGCTGTCCATGTGGAGTTGGTAGGAAACTAGATTTTATGGTCTTTTCTTGCTTCCCATTAGTGCATTGCCTGGTTAAGGCATAAGTTATTTCTGTTTCTGTGACAGTTCTCTCCCAGGCAAATGTCTCATGCCAGATTGTGCATGTTTGTGAGATTTCCCCAACAGAATGTTGAAAAACAGAAACCACAAATAATATTTCAATAAGCAAGATTTATACATCCCTCAAACAGCATATAGGTGTATATACACATCCACAAATGGGAAAATGCTCAGATATCCAAAGCAATATATTTGTGCATACAGACTGTGTGTGTGTGTGTGTGTGTGTGTGTGTGTGTGTGTGTGTGTGTGTGTGTAGTAAATATGTAATAACTCTTAGGAACCCCAAGGTCAAATTTAGAATTCTTAAAGTTATACCACTGTACTCCTGAAAACTATGTGATTTTAAATAAGGGATTCCAGCTTAAGATACCATTAGGCTCCCTTCCCCTAATATAGCCTGCATTACTTCCCACGGAAAGATCGATAAACGTATGCAAAGAGGCAAACATTGATAATATTAGAAATGAAGTCTGACAGAAAACCTATTGCCAAAATTTGGGAGGAATTTCTCCAAGGCAGGTGGAACTGCATTATGAAAGCCAATTGGTGGCTTCCCTCTGCTTTCCCTCATTAAGCAGAGCAGCCTCAGTGACCTGGGCAGGAAGACCCGTTGCCCCTCCCCACTGTCACCACCTTCAAGGCCAGGTCAATACATTCAACTTGGTGTGTGTCCTTTACCGCCTGAGGCCTCTATGGTCCTTCTGGTTCCATCTCATCTTTGTATTTTCTTGAGAGATGACCACTTGGAGAAACAGCTGGGGCAGGAAGGTGGGTGGTTGGGTGCGTGGAAAGGCGTCTATGGAGAATACCATTTTGTCTTTGACAGGTGTACTGCGGTCTTCATAAAAAATGTGATTTTATAGGCACCTTTGAAGTACGGCAGTAACAAAGCATGCTGGATTTTATAGTTTTGCTTGCAATCTATTGGTGACAGAGAACGACGTGGTGGGATAAGAGATAATCTTGTTTGAATTGCCAAAAACCATGGTCCATGGCACCTGATGACTTATCACTGGGAACTTGGCTTGGAGCTGTGCACTTCAACCAGGAAGGAAGACTTGTAAGTGGGACCAAACCCACACCTTTATCTTTAGCCCCATCCTGGGTACTGCAGAGAGGTTCAAGACCCAGGGTGCATCAGTCAGTGATCACATTTGTATCCCTATGGAAGAAGGAAAGCCGCTAAATCCAGAAACAGGCGTCTGTCACTCCGTCATGAACTAAACATGGCTGCTTCTCAGCTGGGGAGGAAGAGGGAAAGCATGACATTCACATGGGAGGCTTTGGGAAGCTGCCAGTTACACATGTGTATTTCTTTTCCACCCCTGTTCATGTCCCCTGTGTGTGTGCCAGAAAGAGAAGGTTGGTGGGATGGAGGCTGGTGAGAACCCTTCTGGTTATGAAAGTCGCATGTCTTCCTGGGTTAATTTGATAACCATTACTCCCCCAAGTTGTGAACTGTTTTGCTTTTTTTGGCTGCTCTGCATGGCCTGTGGAATCTTAGTTCTCCGACCAGGGATCGAACCCACGCCCCTTGCATTAGAAGCTCGGAGTCTTAACCGCTGTACCGCCAGGGAAGTTCTAGTGAACCGTTTTCTTAACCAAACAATTTATCGTTCGCTTTTATGAGAGTGTTAATTGGGCATTAATCTAAACATAAAGATCTCCTTGAAATCTTTAAGCAGAAATGTAGAGATTTGGTTCTTTTTTTTTTTTTTTCCTCCAAAATGAAAGAATCCTGTCTGCCTTGGTGACTGGAGGTGAACATGTTTGGGAACATGGGCATGCGTGTTTGTGAGGCAACTAAAAATAGCCCTAACCCAGGTTCTGGAGAAAACAGTACTCACTATCCTGGGGAGAGGAAAGAACCTGTTGGCCTTTGTCCGAGGGTGTCCAGAGTTGGTTGAAGAGTCTGTAGGGTTTCCTTGTTAACAGGCTTAGGGTTTAGCCAGGCTCTCGAAGAAATAGGAAAATCCAAACATGCATAGGCAGTTCTGTAAAGACCCAAGAGAGGAGAAATATCTGAGATTTTTCTCCAGAAATCTGGATGATAAACACTAACGACAAGATAGGAGGATTCCTAGAAAATTCCACACACAGGTAAAAGTTGTTTTTTTTCAGGAAAATTATATTTGTATTAATTACATCCTACATTTCATTTAATAGTCCCATCCATAGTTTATGTAAGTTGATTCAGAAAACCAACCATTTATGTTCTCGGCCCCAAGTTGGAAGAGGAAATATTATGTATAAATTATGTAAAAATTATGGTAATGAGTTTTAAAATGAGAAAATACTTATGAGAAGTGAAGAATTGGGATACAAAATTACATGTTGCAGTGTTGTTACAACCAGTTGTTACAGTTGAGAGGTAGCATTATTTTTTTATACTTTCTACTTTTTAATAATTTCCAAAAAGTAACATGAATTGCTTTTGTAATCATAAATAATTATATAAACTCTTTTATAAACCGAGCTTTATTTCCTATATAGAGTTTTCCTCTCAGGATTAGAGGTTAGACTGGTGGAAGTTGAGTCTGGAAGGCCTGAATTTCGTTTCTCATTTATTCCGAGGAAGTACTGTGTTCCAAAGTTTCAAAGTGGCTTTCCTTGCTATACTTGCTTGATTACTTGTGATGTTGCGGCTTTGTTTATTTCCCAGTAGTCACAAAGCTGTGTTTTCAGATGGCTGTGGGGTACAAATCTTTGGAAAAGAGCCCTAATCCCTCTTTGAGAAAGAGCTTCAAACAAATCATCTAAGATAAAAATACTGTTCTCTCCAAGAAGTGTTTGTTTAGAAGATGAATGTTGGTGTCACTGCTCACTTTCCATTGTCTGTAAACTCTGTCCAGTGAGACTGTGGGTCCTGGGATAATTTATGCAGGAGAAATTGATCAATGTAGAGAGTCAAGAACTTGAAGAGGTTTTATTTAGCAATTATGGGGAATTACTGCTTATTTATGGGTGTCACGGATGGAATGTTTGTGTCCCTCCAGAATTCTTATGTTGAAGCTCTGACCCCCAGACTGGCTGTATTTGAAGTAAGGAGGTAATTAAGGTTGAATGAGGTCATAAGGATGGAGCCCTGTTCCAATTAGATTACTGTCCTTATAGGAAGAGACCCTAGAGAGCTTACTAGCTCTCTTCAGGAACTCAAGCATGCACGTACCTAAGAAAGGGCATGTGAGGACAGAGTGAGAAGGCGGCTGTCTATAAGCCAGGGAAAGAGCCCTCACCAGAAACTGACCCTACTGGACCTTGATCTGGGACTTCCAGCCTCAAAAACTGTGAGAAAATAAATTTCTGCTGTTAAGCCACCCAGGCTATGGTATTTTATTATGGCAGCCTGAGCTGACTAATACAATGGATTAGAGCAGTTTTAGGCACTGTAGGAAGAGGAATGAAGAAAACAGAAGCAGAATCTTGAGCCTCTGTTTAATAGGTGTAATCACTGTAGCCCCTGTCTGTGGTCTGAGATCTAACTAACTCCCTTGGTCCACCCTCAGAAGCACAGACTTAATTGAGTCAGGGTGTTTGATGTTGGTCATCTGCTGATAACTCCAGGAAAATGTTTATTTGAATAATGGCATTTGTGCGAAGTTGCTCATATTGTCTTAAGTCATTAAATCAATTTGGGTGCCTTCAAAGCAACCAATAGAAGTAGGGTCTTGAAATTAGTCATTTCTCCCTGCTACAATTATTTATGAGAAACTCGGGGTAATGGTTTTGACCATGTGGGTTAGCATTTAGAACAGGTAGTTGAAGTTTTATTATATGGAAATTTGGTTGGAGACATCACTTTAGGTGTACTTCGTTTTTGAAAGGCCTGCCTGGGGAGTAAATGCCAAGTCCCTGAGGAGAATAAAGCAATATTGGGAGAATTTTTTGTCCATTTTCTGTCCTTAAATATGCGTATCCTGATAGGTAGTACATCCCTCTAAGAGTTTACTTGCATATTTTTTTTTCCTTAGTGATAAGTATAAAGGCATATCTAATGACACATTGATGGAAAAACTTATGTTGGGTGATTATTTATTGGGTATGCCTGCTGTCTATAAGGCATCATGCTAGCTTTTTGGGGGCACACGAAGAGGTGTAGAACTGAGTCCCTGGACAGGTGAAGAAGGTAAAAATGTTTTATAGTTTTCTATTTAATTTACACAACATTTTTTTCAAAGTAGGTGTTATCCTTTTTTTTTTTTTTTTTAAATATTCACTTAGTAAGTCAGTATATAAACGTATCACAGAGAAATCAGTGTGAAGGTTAAGACATATTTTCCCTCAAGCTTTAAAAGGAAGATAAGGACTTGGGATGGTGATGCTATTCACTTGTGAGCCTGAGGAAGTAGCCCCGAGGAGGGAGTGTCTCATATCCTGGAAAACTCAGAACTTGTCCAGAAGAATAGAGGTTTCATTTTTAAGATACTTCCCATAGAGTGAGTCACCAGCTGCTGAGATTGTCCAGTATAAACACCTGAGTGGAGTTGTGCTTTAAATAGCTGGAAAACCTTCTTCCTCTTCCTACTGGGTAATTTCCGCCCCCATTCCCCCCCCCCACGCCCCCCACCAACCCTGGATTCATTCCTGTCACCTGACCAATGTTAAGTATCTTGGACAATGGATTGTCTTTTTTTGTGATTTCCTTCTAAGACTGGGCAGAGGAAGAAAGATGGATTCACTATTAACTAAGAGTGGGTAGGCAGAGGAAAAAACAGCCTTAAAATGAATGTTTATCAGGGGCTAGGCCTGTGTGATTGACGCCAGATATATGCACTGAAGCCTTAGCAAACCTAGAGAGGGTGAGTGATTTGTTCAAGGTGAGATTTGGACACACTATCTAGGTCTGAAGCCTGTGGTCCTGTCATGGTACCACACTCTTCTGCACACACAGGCCTATGGCCAGAATCTGGAGGCCCAGCTTTGGGGCCTGTGGACAGGGGTGAAGAAATTGCTCACCATACTTTACTTTTTGAATAAGATGCTTGTATTAATTCCAGTATTATATGAAATAAGTACCTTCATTGTCTTTTTGCTTCAGCCTTAGTCTCTGGTGGTCATGGTCAGGCCCCTCATGTGCTGCCTGCATGTGGGTGGGGGATATGGAGCACAGTGGTGCTGGAGGCGTCATGAGGTGGGTCAGGAGATGGATGGGTACCAGAAGGGGTGGGGGGAATGGGGGGATGAGAGCCAAGGACCGAACAGGGCTGCATGACAGGAAGGGAGTAAAAATGTGCATCTGTGAATGAGGATGGACCTTGGCCAAGTGTGACCAGGACCGAGGAGGAACCCTGGAGCAAAATGCAAGTTCTCAGTGATGGGGGGACTAGAAGAAAGAGCTAGAAGGGAGGGCCGACCAGCATTGATTGGAGCAGCCATGAAAACCCAAATCTCTGAGGCTGGTGGTTCTGATATTGGAAGTCCTTGCTCTGCATGGACCTGGGCCCCATCCATGCTCAGGGAAGCCTCGTCCTGCAGGGCCAAGGATCCAATGCCATGGCAACCTGGGTGTGCTGGGTTGGTACCTCTTGTCTGATTACTGTGGTAGCCTCCTCATTTGTCTCCTACCTAGAGTCTCTTCTTTCTCTAGCACATGCCTTGCATTTTAACCACAAGTGATCTTTTTTATAGAGCAACTTTGTTGATGTGCTTCATCTGAAAACACAAAAATACCGGTAATGTTTCCTTTGCAGTCAGGATAGAGTCCAAAGTCATTTCAAAGCACACCAGGCCCTTCCTAAATTGGCCCCTGACTGCAATCCAGTCCTGTATCAGACAGTTCTTCCTCCTGCACCCTGTGCTCTATCCTAGGGAACCAGGTAGAGCTTTTCAGAGGTGCCATGCTGCTTCTGAACTCTCGGTCTCTGCACTAGCCGGAACTCTGCCTGGACGGTCCATCCTCCTTTGCCATCTTTACCTGGAAAACCTAACTGTGGTGTCTCTTCTTTAAGAGTTTCCATATCTGACTCCTCCTGGCAGAAATGAAAACTGCTCTTTATTCCACATCTGTGCCCGCAGCTGCCTCTCTCAGGGCTCTTGTTACTACCATTTGAAACTGTCTACCTCTGCTACAGGCTTGTGAAGCCCTAGATGCTGTGCTGTCCAGCTTTGATTTCCTGCGGGGGTGATACAGAGGTAGCTTTTAGTAGCCTCAGTAAATCAATGAATCAATGAATAAATGGTATTTTAGTCCATTCAGGCTGCTATAACAACATACCACAGACTGGGTAGCTTATAAACAGAAATTTATTTTTCACAGTTCTGGAGGCTGGGGATCCAGCCTGGCTGGGTTCTGGTGAAGGCCCTCTTCCAGGTTGCAGACTTCTTGCTGTATCCTGACATGGTGGAAGGGATTAGGGAACTCTCTGGGGTCTCTTTTATAAGAGCATTAATCCCATTCATGAAGGCAGTGCCCTCATGACCTAAGCACCTCCCAAAGGCCTCACCTCCTAATACCATCGAATTGGGCATTAGGATTTCAACATATAAATGTAGGGGGGAAACGATCATTGAGACCACAGCCAGTGGGTTCCTTGGATGAGGAAGAAAACTCTAAGCTCAGTGTGTTGTAGTTTTTTGTTAAGTTTGTCTACCAGGTTGTCCAGACTGTATAAACCAGGCTCTGAGGACATGAGGTCAACCAGACTAGCCAGGGCCTGCCCCCAACATCCTACAGGGCTGATCTAGACGAAGACAAATATTTGTCAGAGCGACAGAACTTGTCAAAAGTATATGAAATTACCTACAGAAATCCCGAAGCATATGGCATGGTTCTGTTTGTTCTGTGACTGTATAAAGTTGGCATCCAAAAATCCAGATGGAGAATAAAAACCAGAAAGTTGTGAGTGCTATTTCATGAAGAAACCTACTGCTAACCACTAAACTCCATGAAGACAGGACTGGATTTTTTTTTTCATTTGTACTTTCTGTTCTTAGGATAATATTTGCTACGTAAGAAATTGTAATTTATAATAAATTATAATATAAAAATAAATTTTATTTGAGTCAGCATGGGCAGGTCTAAATTTTTAAGAGTGTTTATAAGTGAAGTCTTCACAATAACATATGGCTCTTGGACTCTGCTTAAAACACCAGATGTTCAGGCACATCTGTTTTTCACATGCTCTGGTCACCATGTACTGGTCAATTGTAGAAAATTTTCTGGCGAACAATGTATCTTAGACATTTTTAGCAAACTTCCTGCAAGTTTGGGGTGCATTTCCAACTTTTTAGTGATTCAACTTTGCAACATATGTTTCCTACCCCTGCTTTTTCAGAATAAGAGTATCCTGAGATTGCAAGGCAAGCTACTATCAAAAGACAGAAACAAAACTGCTACCAAATACACAATTAGCCGTTGGCGAGAAACAGCATTTTTCACTCTTCTGTGCAACCAAAACAAAATATAGAGATATGTGGCCTGCTGAAGAGATAGACTACAGTTGTCATTTATAGCTTCCCATTTAAAAGTTTTGTTTTCATGGGAACAGCCTTATTCATTAGAACTTTTTATTAGAAGCCATCTGTCATACCCCACGTATGGTGTTGCAGGATGTGCTCTGCACAAGGTGGTTGGATTTGGGAAAGTCTGCTGGGAAGGAGAGATGTCCTCTCTCTGATTTGCACAGTGGTGTGATATGGGCTCACAGGAACCCTGATCAGTGTCCTTCCTCACTGAGTGATTTGATGCTGAGCAGATAAAATTTTGAAAATATAAATCGATTAGGATAAAATGCTGATTTTATTGATATTAGATGTTGAGGTTCTATCTAAGAGTTCATTAAAAGACAAAAAACAGGAAAACTTTACTGCGAAAACCAAAATTTGAAAACCATTGACATGGCAGAATGCCTTGAAATGAGACTGGAGTATCACAGGTAAATTTCTGTTACAGCAAACGTTGAAATTCCTGTCAGAATTCTCCTGATCAGCTGATATCTTTCTGCTTTGAGTGGTGGTGGAGAGAAATCTTCTGGTTTGGGGTTATGAGTTGTAATGGAATTATTGTATTTTCCAGAGCACATATGCCATGTGGCACATTTTGCACCATTTATATTGATGTCATAAAGCTATTCATGTCTGAAAAAACCATTTGATACCATCATGCTATAAATTACCTATTTGAAAGGATTAACATAAGTTTATCTTATGAAAGTAAGAGCCTAGGGTTCTAATTTTGGTTCCTTCATAATAACTGTCTGAACTGTATGAAAGCATTTATCTCTTAGGGCCTTCTTAGGGTGATTTCCAAGTTTCCTTGAAATTCTAAAATTCACTGTAAGTTAGAGATTTCCTTGGGCACTCCTCTGACTAGATATCAGTGGAACTGTCTTATTCTGTATCTGAAATGTTTTGGTTTGTGTTAACCGAAGGTGAAGTGTATGAGATATTTACCCTTTGTAGTGTTTTCTTCTGCCAGACAGTTTACTGCATTTGCAGCCTTGTGTGTTTCTTGATGCTCTTGGGCAATTCCCTATAGAATTTGGTTCTGTGAGTTTTGGTAAGTGTTTATAAATATCATATAAAACCACTCTATTCCCCTAAGTCTTTCTAGCCCTATTAAGGGATTGCCAAGGTTATTAACATATTCAAATGAATAAACGAAGCCCCATACTCCCTTTTTGAGTCACATTGTACCAATTCAAAGAAAGCCAATTTGTGAAGAGGGTCAGATTTGGAAATAATTTATTTCTGAAAAGCTTCTTTTCTTTTTCAGATGTGAAAAAAGAACTCAAGGATGGAAATACAATATTACACTTAGCTGTCAAAAGGAAAAGAATCATCTTAGATCTTATTCCACATTGAAATTATAACACTCACAGACCACACTATACAAGATTGGTCAGATTCTATCGACTGGTTGCGATTACTTCCCTAATTGGAAAAAATTAGGACTATTAATCATTGTGACACAAGGCAAAATGTCATCATGGCATGACAATCTTATTTTCCACCTGAGAAATGGTGGCTTCCAAGGGCAAAACCAAACCCTCCTTTCTCCACTTTCTCTTCCCATTTTCTTTCTGGCTGTAGCTCTGTGGAGTAGATCAGACAAAGACTTAAAAAAGCAGAGGGCACAGAAACAGAAGAAGAAAGCTTTCCTTCGTTTTGTATTCCACAGAAACATCTGTGAAAATGAAAATGGGGGAAGGGAAGGAAGATCTCACAAACCAAAGAAATGTGGCTATTGCATAGACATTTAAAATTATTGCAGGTAGCTAATTGACGGAGATAAAATCTTCTTAGGCATGGAGACATCAAAATGACTGAACTCTGAATTTTCATTTTATTCCTCCTAGATCCACTCAGAAGGGAAACGTTTTAAGCAATTTGCCAGGATTTTCTTATGAGGATAATAATTTTCTAACTATAGAAGTAATTATGGTTGTAACACATGAATTATTTTGGTGTTGAGTTTTGTAATTTCTTAGTGTTTTAGCATACTTAAAATTTACTGGGGCAATTGCACGTTGCACATTTTGAGCAGGATTTAAAAGAAAAAGGTAACTGACAAGTGCTAGTCTATCTCGTGGTTAGCTTTTAAAAATATATATTTTTTTCTCTGGGCATCAATATTAACTTGTATTAGCTTTTTTAAAAAAGAGAAACAAATATAAGCATGTGTACAAAAATGTGTGATTAGAGACCACCTCTTCGTCCCCTTACCATTTTTTTTTTTTTTATAGTAATGGCATTTTTGCTGGAAGACTTTTGTTTCTCTAATGTAAGCAACTTCTTTTATATGTCCCTGAAGTTCTGTCCCCCTTCACACAGAGCTCTTGCTGCACTTTAAAGAGGGTACTGACCTTTTTGGAGTTTTTAATCTCTCAAAGAAGGAAAAGTATTATGACATATTTGCCATGATGCTGCTGTTGTTTTTTCTTTTTGAGTGTCTCATTAAGCACAATGGGAAGTTTCTTGCATTTATATTTTTACCTTAGTGCTAATGTTAATTTGATGTCAAATTGTTGGTGCAACCATATTTTGTGATGATATAGATGATTACAGGCAGTACCTTGCTTTTATAATAATAGTATTTACTGAGCTCTTAGTATGTGTCAGGCATCATGCTAAGGTTGTGTACATGTTATTTCATTTCATGCTCATGACAATTGCATGATGTGGGTGCTGTTCTTATTATTGCCTGTAATTTTACAAATGAGAAACTGAGGCACAGAAATGTTACAGCACCTGCCCAAGATCTCAAGGCTAATGAAGTGTGGAGCTATGATTTGCTGTCATGCCTTCACCGCTATGTCACAGTGTCTCCCCTGTCAGGTCTTTGTTGCTGATTTGTTTTGGTTTTGCTGGTGGTAGTATAGGACTGGAGCATGTCAATTACCCTCAAGTTAAGCTGTCAACATAAGGCATAGTTATTACTGCAGCACTTAATTTTTTTTTTTTTTTTTTTGGAAACAGGCAGGTCCACTGGGATAAAGAGATGTAAGGTGGCTCCTGACGCAGAGCCAAGGCTAGTGGTTGGACAGCCTGTGACTTTGAAACCTTTGCATTGGGTTGGGCCCTTGACCATCTGTTCCCTTTGAGAACCCCCATGATGTCCCAGAGAGGTTCTCCAGCCCAGCCCAGCCTAGCCCAGCCCAGCCCAGCCCAGCCCAGCCCAGCCCAGCCCAGCCCAGCCCAGCCCATCACTGCTACAGGGTTCATCAGAAGTGTGGGCTGAGACTCAGCCAATCAGGGAGTGCTTGCAGGAGCCTGGGGTTGGAGCATCCCTAAGTGTGCAGCTGAGATGGCCCCTCCATCCAAGTGACCCTTTCCCTCAGCTGCAGCCAGCAGTGGCAGGTACCCTCCCACCTTGTGGTAGTCGTCATTAGTCAGGTGCTGTATAAAAGATTAGATGCCGCTTAGGAAAGGCAGTTTAGGACTATGTTGTCATAATGTGGGAAAGGCAGGTTAGGAAAATAGAATGCATGACAGTAGAGACCTGCTGGGCCTTTGGGTGGGGTCGGGGGGATCTGGGCAATACCAGGGAAAACTAACCATAAACCATCATGCAAGGATTGTGGTCAGACTGAGTTTCTCTTTCATTTCAAGTGACTTTTGCCCCAGATAGCCCTCTGAGGGTGTGACCCACATTCCAACTCCCTTATGAATTCACTGGGCCTGATAGATAGAAAATGACTTGACTGCTGAAATCATAACTCTCCTGTGTGTAGAATAATAATACCCCGTTCCATTGATGTGGGACTTTTAACTATTTGCAGTGCTTTCTCACTTGTCCTTTTAGATCCTTTCAGCCTCCTAGAACATGGGCTAGGAGGGAGTTGTTCCTATTTTAAGGATGAGATGGTGAAGGCACAGCAAATGAAGTGACCCGTGGAGTGTAAATCAAATGTCACCGGTCAAGACAGCCCAGCTCTGCTGTTCATTTGAAGAACTATCTCAGCTTGTTTCTCTGTATACTCATTTTCCATGTCTGCAGAACTTTGACCATCTACCACATGCTTTGTGCATATGTGTGTCTAGGTAGTGGATCCAATAAGATCCTGATGGGTAGTCACCGTCTTTAGACGTAAACACCAGTGTGTAGCCCGTACTTCGCTGCTGCGTTCTCCCAACCTCAGCACTACACTACCAGTGCTGTGTATACTGGCTGCTCTGTAGTTCAGTATTACTGGTGTCCTATGGATTCTTTATCATTTTTATAGCCCATGTCAGGTTTTTATTACTTTCTCTTTTTTATTTTTGTCTGTGTTGGGTCTTAGCTGCAGCACGCGGGATCTTCGTTGTGGCATGCGGGACCTTTCGTTGCAGCGCATGGGCTCTTTGTTGTGGTGCGCGGGCTTCTCTCTAGTTGTGGTGTGCAGGTTTTCTCTCTAGTTGTGGCATGTGGGCTCCAGAGCGCGTGGGCTCTGTAGTTTGTAGCACGCGGGCTCTCTAGTTGTGATGCGAGGGCTTGGTTTCCCCACAGCGTATGGGATCTTAGTATCCTGACCAGGTATCAACTGGCGTCACCTGCATTGCAAGGTGGATTCCTTACCACTGGACCACCAGGGAAGTCCCAGTTTGTTTGTTTTTTTTGGTAAAGTGTGGGAAGGGTCCTTTTAAGGGAAACTAAAGGAAAGCTTTAGTTCCGTGCTCTGTAAACAGGGATAGTAATACCTGCCTTGCTTATTCACAGTGTAATTATCATGATCAGGTGAGATCATTCTTGTGAAGCCATGTAAATTATAAAGGACTTTACAAGCATAAGGAATTATTATGGATGACCTTGAGTTCAAGATGGAAGTCCACACTAGTCAGAATAATTGGTCGTGATACCATCCATATCTCCTCTCAAGACCTTCTCCAAGCCCCATGGGGAGGTATGGGGGTCACACAGGTGTTTGTGAAGGAGCAGAGAGACTTCTAAAGCCCCTTGGGAAAGACCTGGCTCACACTTCTGGGAGCCAGTATCCAAGGCATGTGACCGTAGGAACAGAGATTCACTGTTAGGAAGGAGTCACCAGCTGATTTCCGGGGATCAACTGGGTGTTGGTAAGGAGGGTGAGTGCCATGCTGCCTGGAACGAGGCAAAACAAATATAGTAGCTCGTACCTTTTGCTCAAAAAGGAAAAAAGAAGAGAAATGAAAGACAAGTTGGAGCACATGCTTTATTAAGCCTTGAATCAGTTGGAGTTAGTCCAAACGCTAGTGTTTCCTATGTACTGCTTCTGTATGAAGCTGAGGTGGAGAGTACAGTGCAATGTGAAGAAATTGCCCAGAACAGTACCCACGGGAAGTGCCCACTGATCATGCAGTGGGAAGGGAGGGAGGGAGGGAAGGAAGGTTTGGAATAACCTGATCCTACCCGGATGTATTAGCAAGTGATGGTCACCCATGCGGCTACATCCCTGCGATAGTCACTGATTTATGAGTTCCTCTTTTGCGAGGCACTGTGCTGGGTTAACATGGGGCTGGGAAGGCGTTTTGGACCTCAGGAAGCTTAAAAATTCACTCCTTCATTAAATATGTGTTAGGTGCATGCATTAGGCATATGCAGTGTGCTGTGGGTGCAGAGATGAATGGTGAATTCCAAGGACCTCAAACCTTCATGGAGAAGGCAGAGAAGGGATCACTGATTGTGGTCCTGGGAGAGACAGGCATGCCCAGAGGAAGGGACCCTTCTGTCTGGGCAGGCAAGTGTCCTGGAGAAGGTGGTATCTGAATAGAGTTGAGTGAAATTGTGGGAGTTAACTAGGTGGAAGAAATCGGAGAGGACTTTCCTGGATACAGAAATAGTATAAGTAAAAGCAGGTAAGCTAAAGGTGTGTGTGGAATGGCTGGGGAGCTGCACATTGGTGACTCTCATATAAACTGTCATCATCTTAGTACTGCTACATGTAGCTGACACATTATCTTATTCCAGTTTAGATCAGTGTCTCTCAACTTGAATCACTCACCTTCTACCCCTACTACCAGGGGTATTTGGAAATGTGTTGTTTTTGACGAATAATTGGGAAGTCCTGGTGGCCTTCATTGGACAGGGCCAGGAATGCTATTTACATGCCTTCAGAAGGAAGAACCCTCCCATCTCAAATGCCTATGATGTACTCTTTGCAAAGCCCTGATAGACATAATCTCATGAGCTAACAAGGCAGTGAGTATGCCTACTGTTTTTTAAGACACAAAAGCCAAAGTCCACAGCTTGTAGGTCATCAATAGGGTCTGGAATGCTTTTTGCATTACTATTCTTATGTTTGAAATTGCTTTTGCTCTTTCTAGTTTCCATGTTTTATTGCTATTCTGTCTTATAAAATTCTAGATAATACCTATGTAGCTGGTATCTTTGTTAAGAGCAAACACTTAATTTTCCTCCTGTTCCCAAGTGGAGAACTCTATTAATGAAACAGTCTGCCCTTTCTCTGCCCCTTCTCTCCTTCCCTCCCTGCCTGGTTTGATTGGCAGTTGTCCGGCTAGTTTGAGACTGTGGACCAGGTTGGCCTGGCTCAGTCTTTCCTTTCCATTGGGAGCTGTCCTCTGCAGAGAGTCTGCCTTCTGATTTGTGAGGTTAGTGATGGTGTGGGAGACCTACATGTTCATGACCTAAACTCAATATCGGGGAGTGTTAGCTGGGTCCTGTGTACAGTGGTGTGGTTTGTGTACTGCACAAAGGGGGAAAGTGGCGTTTGGAAGCCAGCCACAGCTCCGCTGGGCCTAGCCAGCTGTGCTGGGACCCAAGCAGTTCCTTTTGCTCATTTGAACGAGGACATGGTGTAGTCCAGTGGCCACCCTGTTGTGCAACCCCAGAGGGCACCTTTGTGTTCTCATGTGTTCTGTGTCAACTGTTCTAGGTCTTGCATGCCCTGCCTTGGTAGTGAGCCAAAGGTCTACACACCCAATTTTGTCCTTTCGTCTGGTGTTGAATGTCAAAAGCTGACATTTTGATCCCCATTGGTTCGACCTGCTTCCTCTATTTCTTCAGTGGATGAAAGGGGTGCTACTTTTTACTTTATATGATCTTTAGTTTCCTTAGTGAAATGAGGTGTTGGTGCTCTGTGAGCTCGAAATTTTGTCTCTCTCATACACATGCACTTTATACATGCTTGTGATTAAAAGTTTAACAGTATAGAAGAATATAAATTATGACACTGAAGTCTCCCTTTACCTCTTTCCCCCACTCTCTTTTTTAGAAATTATCATTGTAATGCTTTGGGGTGGAGCCTTAGATCCTTTTCTGTTCCGTTGGTGTGTATATTTTTAGAAATGTGATCACATTTTTTATGTTCTGCAACTTTAAAAAAATATATCTGTCCATGTAAGTGCATTATAAATCTAGCCCTTTTTAAAACTAATATATTTTAAAATTTATTTATTTGAAAATTTATTTATAATGATAATAATAACCATAATATAATACTTAAATTTGAGGCTTACTGTGTGCCTGCACTGTTTTAAGACCTTTACATGTATTAGAACAACCTTACAGGATAGGTACCGTTAGTACTATTTTTCAGCTCAAGAAACTGAGGCACAAAGATCAGGTAGTTTGTCTAAGATCATGCAGGACAACAGTATAAAATTGGTATTTGGGGCTTCCCTGGTGGCGCAGTGGTTGAGAATCTGCCTGCCAATGCAGGGGACACGGGTTCGAACCCTGGTCTGGGAAGATCCCACATGCCACGGAGCAACTGGGCCCGTGAGCCACAATTACTGAGCCTGCGCGTCTGGAGCCTGTGCTCCGCAACAAGAGAGGCCGCGATGGTGAGAGGCCCATGCACCGCGATGAAGAGTGGTCCCCACTTGCCGCAACTAGAGAAAGCCCTCGCACAGAAACGAAGACTCAACACAGTCATAAATAAATAAATAAAAGAACGTGAATTTCTTTAAAAAAAAAAAAAAAATTGGTATTTGAAGCCAGGTGGCATGGATCCAGAATGCATACTCTTAAATATACTTGACAACATATGGTATAAAATTCAAAAGGTGCAAAAAGTTAGTGATATAGGGACAATTGAGGTTCCCATCCATTTCAGCCACGTAATCCTGCTTCCTTTTACCTTTTTTTTTTTTTTTTGGTCCCAGGAAACCACCATTCTATTCTGTACTCTATGTGTTTGAATATTTTAGATCCCACACATATAAATGAAATCATGCAGTATTTTTCTTTCTGTGTCTGGCTTATTTCATTTACCATAATGTCTTCTAGGTCCATCCATATTGTTACAAATGGCAGGATTTCCTTCTTTTTTTTTTTTTTGTTTCACACACACACACACACACACACACACACACACACACTGTATTTTATTTTTACAAGAGATAAATAAACTTTTCTTCGTCTTTAATTTTTGCCAGTTTGATTACTATGTGTCTCGGCGTGTGTCTCCTTGGGTTTGTCCTGTATGGGACTCGCTGTGCTTCCTGGACTTGGGTGGCTATTTCCTTTCCCATGTTAGGGAAGTTTTCGACTATAATCTCTTCAAATATTTTCTCTGGTCGTTTCTCTCTCTCTTCCCCTTCTGGGACCCCTATAATGCGAATGTTGTTGCGTTTAATGTTGTCCCAGAGGTCTCTTAGTCTGTCTTCATTTCTTTTCATTCTTTTTTCTTTAGTCTGTTTCATAGCAGTGAATTCCACCATACTGTCTTCCAGGTCACTTATCCGTTTTTCTGCCTCAGTTATTCTGCTATTGATTCCTTCTAGTGTATTTTTCATTTCAGTTATTGTATTGGTCATCTCTGTTTGTTTGTTCTTTAATTCTTCTAGGTCTTTGTTAAACATTTCTTGCATCTTCTTGATCTTTGCCTCCATTCTTTTACCAAGGTCCTGGATCATCTTCACTATCATTATTCTGAATTCTTTTTCTGGAAGGTTGCCTAACTCCACTTCATTTAGTTGTTTTTCTGGGGTTTTATCTTGTTCCTTCATCTGGTACATAGCCCTCTGCCTTTTCATCTTGTCTGTCTTTCTGTGAATGTGGTTTTTGTTCCACAGGCTGCAGGATTGTAGTTCTTGCTTCTGCTGTCTGCCCTCTGGTGGATGAGGCTATCTAAGAGGCTTGATGGGAGGGACTGGTGGTGGGTAGAGCTGACTGTTGCTCTGGTGGGCAGAGCTCAGTAAAACTTTAGTCCACTTGACTGTTGATGGGTGGGGCTGGGTTCCCTCCCTGTTGGTTGTTTGCCCTGAGACAACCCAACACTGGAGCCTACCTGGGCTATTTGGTGGGGCTAATAACAGACTCTGGGAGGGCTCACGCCAAGGAGTACTTCCCAGAACCTCCGCTGCCAGTGTCCCTGTCCCCACGGTGAACCACAGCCCCCCCCCCCGCCGCCTCTGCAGGAGACCCCCCAACACCAGCAGGTAGGTCTGGTTCTGTTTCCCCTGGGATCACTGCTCCTTCCCCTGGGTCCCGATGCGCACACTACTTTGTGTGTGACCTCCAAGAGTGGAGTCTCTGTTTCCCCCAGTCCTGTCGAAGTCCTGCAATCAATTCCCACTAGGCTTCAAAGTCTGATTCTCTAGGAATTCCTCCTCCCATTGCCGGACCCCCAGGTTGGGAAGCCTGACGTGGGGCTCAGAACCTTCACTCCAGTGGGTGGACTTCTGTGGTATAAGTGTTTGCCAGTCTGTGAGTCACCCACCCAGCAGTTATGGGATTTGATTTTATTGTGATTGCGCCTCTCCTACCCCTCTCATTGTGGCTTCTCCTTTGTCTTTGGATGTGGGATATCTTTTTTGGTGAGTTCCAGTGTCTTCCTGTCAATGACTGTCCAGCAGTTAGTTGTGATTCTGGTGTTCTCGCAAGAGGGAGTGAGAGCACGTCCTTCTACTCCGCCATCTTGGTTCCTCCTCGATGTAACTGCTAGTGTTGGAGGGTCTCCCGCAGAGGTGGGGGCTGGCTGCGTGTCACCGTGAGGACAAGGACACAGGCAGCAGAAGCCCTGGGAAGCACTCCTTGGCGTGAGCCCTCCCAGAGTCTGCCTCCTTCTTTTTTTAAGGAGGAAAAAAAGAAATATGTATATACTACATTTTCTTTATCCATTCATCTCTCAATGTACATTTAGGTTGTTTCCACATCTTGGTTATTGTGAATAATTATTCTTTTTAATAGTTGCATACTGTTCCACACTAGGAAGTGTCATAATTTATTTAAACACCTCTTTTTTGTGGTTTCCAATATCATGTTCTTCTAAACAATATTGCCTCAAAGATGTCTGCATTTATATTAATATGCAACTATATGCAATCATGTAATTACACATGTGTGAATATCTCTGTAGAAAATATTCTTGGAAGTACAATTGCTTGGTCAAAAGGGATTCACATTTAAACTTTTTATAGGTTTTGACAAATTATATTCCCCCAAGTCTCTACCATTTATATTCCGACTGTTTCCTCTTGTACTTGTTTCCTCTTCCTGTGACAACATTGGATATTATCGCTAGTATTTTATTAGTCTATAAAAGTGATGTCAGTACCCCCAAATGAGCAAAATCAGTAACATTTGACATTGGTGATCTTTTAGCTTATCCAGTCACGCTAGGATTCACTTGCTCAAGAAGAGTTATGTGTAAGTTATGCAGAAACACACTGTGTTACTAAGAATTATCTTCCATTCTTTTTCCTTTAAAGTGCAGCTATCATGTGTCATTTTCACCTACTTTAGGAAAACTGTCTTTGCTGCATCACAACCAGGGAATGCTTCCTAAACTAGGGCCAGGCAGTTATTATTGATTAGGGAGGGAGGCTATACTTATACAAGCAGCCCACTTTGCCAGCCCCTCCCTTGAAGGCAGAGAAGCAGTGTGTAACCACAAAGTCCCGGGCGGCACTGTGGGCCCCCCAGCTACTCAAAGAAGGATGCCGTCATTGGGACAGTGCCTCACACAAACTGACAGGAAGCTCATGCTGTCATCGTGGAATTGAGAAAGCTCCAGCTTGTGCTTTTATCACCAGCGCCTTTCTTCTCTGAGCGTTTTCTAAGGAAACGCCAGTGCCTTTAACTACATGCCCACAGATTCATTTCGGAACTCTTGGGCTCCAGAGGATCAACTCACAGTAACTTTCAAGCCTGGAAGAGCAGAATTTCCATCTGATCTGCCTGGCAGATCCCAGATTGTGTTCTGTGGGGTACAAGGTTGTTTGCTGAAGGAAGAGGGGAGTTTTGTGTATCAGGGTGTGCTGTGCCTCTGAGGTCTTCGGTCCTTTGAGTGCTTGTTAGGTGATTTGGGAGGGAAGAGGTTTTGCAGCCACCAGGGAGTTCTGGGTTGGGGTGAGCCGGGTCCTTCCTTGCTGTGTTCTGCTGCTGCCCAACCTTGGGCTCAGTGGATGCCGTTTCTCTTGTCTGGTCAGTTTTCTGCCTAATGAACTCCAAGTATGTGGTACTGACAACTGCTCAGGTTGAATTTCTTTTTTTTTTTTTAATTTTAAATTAATTAATTTATTTTTGGCTGCATTGGGTCTTCGTTGCTGCGCATGGGCTTTCTCTAGTTGTGGCGAGCAGGGGCTACTCTTCTTTGTGGTGTGCGGGCTTCTCATTGCGGTGGCTTCTCTTGTTGCGGAGCACGGGCTCTAGGTGCATGGGCTTCAGTAGTTGTGGCTCACGGGCCCTAGAGCGCAGGCTCAGTAATTGTGGTGCACGGGCTTATTTGCTCCGTGACATGTGGGATCTTCCCAGACCAGGGCTCGAACCCGTGTCCCCTACGTTGGCAGGCGGATTCTTAACCACTGTGCCACCAGGGAAACCCGTTCAGGTTGACTTTGAAGTTCTCAAGTTTTAGTTCTTACTTTGGAATTTTGTTTGCTAGTCACGTTCTATTAAATTTAGACTTTTGGACTTGCTACAGAACAAGGAACTGATGCTGTGCCCCTTCCCTCCACCTTTAAAACTGAACTGACAACTTGTCAGTTTCCTAATGACATGCCAGAAGTACATATAATGGGAAGAGTCTAAACTGAAAAGTGTTTATGCTTATGCTAAAGTGATATGAGTGTAAGTTTAATATTCATCACACATTTCAGGTACCTGTTTCATTGGCACATTCCTGATTTTGAGGCTTTTCAATAAAGCTATCCTAATCTCCTAAATCTTGGCAGAACTGCCAGTTTTATTTCCATATTTCTAATTAAGCTAGGTTTTTGTAAGTTGTGGAAGAAAGGGTTTTGAGGTGCCCTTATGTGTCAGTTAAAAATCATGTAGTGATTCTAGAAAAACTTCCTTTTGAAGCAGTTGTTTTCTTGAAGGGTTTCTTTGAGTGCCAAGCATCTTTAATTCAGGTTTTTGTATGTGTGTGTCTAGGTTTAAAAGAAAAGTCTTTTGTGTTGGGTGTTTTGCTGAAACTGTCTAATGAATAATGATACATTAACACTGTATTACTCAATATCTGTAAGGGAGCGTTTCTAGAGAGTTCACGTAGAAACTTTTCTCCTGTGGTCACCTCTGTGCCTGTTTCTATTCCTAAATAAGTGTTCTAACTTTTTGGGTACTTATAACTTTTGAGGAGTTGGCTATAGGCAAACACAATTTTAAAAAATTTTTATTCTTTTTACCATCATAGGTTCATTTTATGTCTGAAGTTGCTGCGTCTTTCAGGTAACCTTTATAATGAATATTGTCCTGATTTCTTGTGGATTGGTAAGTGTATTGAGATCTTACAAAAGCCTCTAGTTAAGCAGCCTGCTGTTCTTTGCACGTATATTCCGTGTGTGAGCTCTTCTGTGGTTCTGAACTGAGAATGAAAGGGACGATTAAAGGGAAGTGTGATGCGTGATGGATAGAAAATTTATTTTTATTTCTTGGATCACTTTTTTTCAAAGCATGCAAGCGAATCATTTCCACATGACCAGCTGCTAGCAGCAACAAAATGATGTCCTTGTCATTGTAGTTCAGGCAGCTCCTTTGTAAGGCTGGGACTCGGTGTATGATGTATGTATCTGGTACTTGCAGATTGATAGGAGATGGTATATTCTCAGTTCAACTCTTTCGCCAGTGTTTCTCTGCAGTTTCCTTCTGGTAGGTGTCTCTGTTCCTGGCTAAATTGTACAGGCTGGAAGCAGAGAAGTTGAAAAGTTTTACTAAGTGCGTCTTTTGAATAGGTATGGCTGGGAGACAGAGGTACTATAGCTGCTGATTTTCTCTCTCATATCTCCCTCACTCCCTTGCTAATGTCTTGTCTTCTCCCCTCCTTGACTGTCTTCTGGGAAAGCTCTTTATTCATTTACGTTACAGAATGACTTAGGACCATTCACAATTAAATAAGCAGAAAGGCATACCATAAGCTTGCTTTGTAAGTACATCGGCGAGTGATACGGCCAGGCTCCTTCTTACATCTTGAGGCAGAAACACTGCAACTTTTAGTGCATCCATGACTGTAATACTGTGTTGCATTTCATCTATAAATGTGATGAAGGAAGATGAGACCAGAAGCAGTCTTCAGAAAGGTCTTAGGGAATGAGAGAATGCTTCTGGCATCAGTAAGCATTTTGTGATTCTCCTTAAAACAATTTGTTTATTGGATTGACCATGGTCCCACAGCTGTTTTACTATCACTGTGAAAGTCTCAGGGGATGAGTGTCTTAGGATATGTGTGTGCGTGCCTGAATGTGCAAGCATGCACACACACACACACACACACACACACACACACACGCAGCTCATGCTAAGCAGATGACGGCGGGTGGCAGCCAAGGGGCTGCCCATGTGTCCCCATAGCATGAAGAAGAACAGAATTTCTGTAAAGCAGGTATCCTTTCTTTTAAGCAAACCTAATGTCATGTTGATAAAGATCTGGATTTCCCCAAAAGGGTGACTCTTTTTTTTTTAACCTTGTGAAAGGGCTTATTTCAAATTTCTGTGAAAAAAAAAAAAACAATATTCCCCTATTGTATTTGACATATCATTTATGAATTAATTTTAAGAAAAATTGGTTTGCAAATGTGTAAGAATATTTTGTTTAACAACAATAGCTACTGCTAAATGAGTAATTCTATTTGTCAGTCAATGGGTTAAGTGCTCTTAAATGGATTATTACCTTGTCTACTTCTCACAGTAACCTTGTGAAGTAGGTGCTATTAATATCATCCCTATATTTCAAGAGAGCTGTCTAAGGTTGGAAAGGTTGCTTGACCAAGGTAAAGTCACAGGTAAAGTAAGGGATGATACCAAACTTTGCACCTGGGGTTGTCTGATTCCTGAGCATAAACTCGTAACAAATCCCTCGGCCTGTCCTGATTGTGGCCTGGTGTGTTTAACTGCAAGAGAGGCGCCACTTCTTAGGGACAACACATATTCCCACTGTCTCTGCCTAACTACTTGGTCTGACTGTGATTATGTGCCCAGGAGCTTAAATGTCTGACAGTAAAGACTGGAATTGGAAGTTGGTTGGCAGGAGAACTCTCTTCCCTCCTACCCTCACCCCACCTCACTGTCTCTATAATCTAGGGCAACCTAGTTCCCAAAAGGATGACTGTACCCAAGGTCTTGATGCAAAATGGTATAGCAGGCTGCTCACACCTAGATGATCAACATCTGTGCAGCAATTTTGTTAAACAAACAACCAACAACAATCACTAAACTTGCTTTTGTCTTAAGTGCAGTCTCAGCACTGAGTACAGTGCTCTCACAGCAAATGCACTTGGTTAAAGAAGTAGGTACTCAGGAGACAGCTTACTATAATGAGACAGTTCCAGCATTGTTACTGAGCAGGACTTGGTGGTTAGAAGACTCCGGGGGGTAAAAAGTGCTGTAATTAAAATACAGTAGGAGGTAACGCCAGCATTTTGAGCCAACAGCATTCTTGGTCGTGCACTTAAGTTCTTGGTTGGAAAGCTTACATCTCCCTTGACCTGAATGCACACTTGCAATGGAGAATATATCATACAGTAAATACTGAATATTCATTTTAAAAGATTTGTTTGAGTGGAAATGCTCTTTCTTCCATATGGTTGACAGGATCTTGGTGCTCTGGCCTTGTGTCAGGCCTGAGCCTCTGAGGTGGGAGAGCTGAGTTCAGGACATTGGACCACCAGAGACCTCTGGGCCCCACGTGATATCAAACTGCAAGAGCACTCCCAGAGATCTCCGTCTCAATGCTACGACCAGCTCCACCCAACGGCCAGCAAGCTCCAGTGCTGGACACTCCATGCCAAACAACTAGCAAGACAGGAACACAACCCCACCCATTAGCAGAGAGGCTGCCTAAAATCATACTAAGTTCACAGACACCCCAAAACACATCACCGGATGTAGCCCTGCCCACCAGAAAGACAAGATACAGCCCTACCCACCACAACACAGGTACCAGTGCTCTCGACCAGGAAGCCTACACAAACCACTGAACCAACCTTACCAACTGGGGGCAGACACCAAAAACAACGGGAACTATGAACCTACAGCCTGTGAAAAGGAGACACCAAACACAGTAAGCTAAGCAAAATGAGAAGACAGAGAAATATGCAACAGATGAAGGAGCAAGGTAAAAACCCACCAGACCAAACAAATGAAGAGGAAATAGGCAGTCTACCTGAAAAAGAATTCAGAGTAATGACAGTAAAGATGATCCAAAATCTTGGAAATAGAATGGAGAAAATACAAGAAATGTTTAACAAGGACCTAGAAGAACTAAAGAGCAAACAAACAATGATGAACAACACAATAAATGAAATTAAAAATTCTCTAGAAGGAATCAATAGCAGAATAACTGAGGCAGAAGGACAGATAAGTGATCTGGAAGATAAAATAGTGGAAATAACTACTGCAGAGCAGAATAAAGAAAAAAGAATGAAAAGAATTGAGGACAGTCTCAGAGACCTCAGGGACAACATTAAATGCACCAACATTCGAATTATAGGGGGTCCCAGAAGAAGAAGAGAAAAAGAAAGGGTCTGAGAAGATATTTGAAGAGATTATAGTAGAAAACTTACCTAACGTGAGAAGGAAATAGTCAAGTCCAGGAAGCGCATAGCGTCCCATACAGGATAAATCGAAGGAGAAACACGCCAAGACACATATTAATCAAACTATCAAAAACTAAATGCAAAGAACAGATATTAAAAGCAGCAAGGGAAAATCGACAAATAACATCAAGGGAATCCCCATAAGGTTAACAGCTGATCTTTCAGCAGAAACTCTGCAAGCCAGAAGGGGGTGGCAGGACATATTTAAAGTGATGAAAGGGAAAAACCTACAACCAGGATTACTCTACCCAGGAAGGATCTCATTCAGATTTGACACAGAAATTAAAACCTTTACAGACAAGTAAAAGTTAAGAGAATTCAGCACCACCAAACCAGCTTTACAACAAATGCTAAAGGAACATCTCTAGCCAGGAAACACAAGAGAAGGAAAACACCTACGTAAACAAACCCAAAACAATTAAGAAAACGGTAATAGGAGCATACATATCGATAATTACCTTAAATGTAAATGGATTAAATGCTCCAACCAAAAGACACAGACTGGCTGAAAGGATACAAAAACAAGACCTGTATATATGCTGTCTACAAGAGACCCACTTTAGACCTAGGGACATGTACAGACTGAAAGTGAGGGGATGGTAGAAGATATTCCATGCAAATGGAAATCAAAAGAAAGCTGGAGTAGCAATACTCATATCAGACAAAATAGACTTTAAAATAAAGACTATTACAAGAGACAAAGAAGACATAATGATCAAGGGATCAATCAAAGAAGAAGATATAACAATGTAAATATTTGTGCACCCAACATAGGAGCACCTGAATACATAAGGCAAATGCTAACAGCCATAAAAGGGGAAGTGGACAGTAACAGTAATAGTAGGGGACTTTAACACCCCAATTTCACCAATGGACGGATCATCCAAAATGAAAATAAGGAAACAAAAGCTTTAAATGACACATTAGACCAGAGGGACTTAATTGATATTTATAGGGCATTCCATCCAAAAATAACAGAATACAGTTTCTTCTCAAGTGCTCATGGAACATTCTCCAGGATAGATCATATCTTGGGTCACAAATCAAGCCTTGGTAAATTTAAGAAAACTGAAATCTTATCAAGTGTTTTTCCGACCAAAGTACTGTCAGACTAGATATCAATTACAGGAAAAAAAACTGTAAAATGTACAAACACATGGAGGCTAAACAATGCACTACTAAATAACCAAGAGATCACTGAAGAAATCAAAGAGGAAGTCAAAAAATACGTAGAAACAAAGGACAATGAAAACACGACGACCCAAAACCTATGGGATGCAACAAAAGCAATTCTAAGAGGGAAGTTTATTGCAATACAATCCTACCTTAAGAAACAAGAAAATCTCAAATAAACAACCTAACCTTACACCTAAAGCAATTAGAGAAAGAAGAACAAAAAACCCCCAAAGTTATCAGAAGGAAAGAAATCATAAAGATCAGATCAGAAATAAATGAAAAAGAAATGAAGGAAACAATAGCAAAGATCAGTAAAACTTAAAGCTAGTTCTTTGAGAAGATAAACAAAATTGATGGAGAAGACTCAAATCAACAGAGTTAGAAATGAAAAAAGAGAAGTAACAACTGACACTGAAGAAATACAAAGGATCATGAGAGGTTACTACAAGCATCTATATGCCAATAAAATGGACAACCTGGAGGAAATGGACAAATTCTTAGAAAAGCACAACCTTCTGAGACTGACCCAGGAAGAAACAGAAAATATAAACAGACCAGTCAGAAGCACTGAAATTGAAACTGTTATTAAAAATCTTCCAGCAAACAAAAGCCCAGGACCAGATG
This sequence comes from Balaenoptera physalus, assembly GCF_965194825.1. Taxonomy (NCBI): domain Eukaryota; kingdom Metazoa; phylum Chordata; class Mammalia; order Artiodactyla; family Balaenopteridae; genus Balaenoptera; species Balaenoptera physalus. The sequence continues at coordinate 86,685,201 of NC_138887.1, read as the reverse complement.
GCTTCACAGGTGAATTCTGTCAAACATTTAGAGAAGAGCTAACACCTATCCTCAAACTCTTCCAAAATATAGCAGAGGGAGGAACACTCCCCGACTCATTGTACGAGGCCACCATCACCGTGATACCAAAACCAGAGAAAGATGTCACTAAAAAAGAAAACTACAGGCCAATATCACTGACGAACATAGATGCAAAAATGCTCGACAAAATAGTAGCAAACAGAATCCAACAGCACATTAAAAGGATCATACACCATGATCAAGTGGGGTTTATCCCAGGAATGCAAGCAATCTTCAATATATGCAAATCAATCGATGTGATACACCATATTAACAAACTGAAGGATAAAAACCATATGATCATCTCAATAGATGCAGAAAAAGTTTTTGACAAAATTCAACAAAATTCAAATTTATCATAAAAACTCTCCAGAAAGTAGACATAGAGGGAACTTACCTCAACATAATTAAGGCCATATGTGATATTCCCACAGCCAACATCGTTTCCAGTGGTGAAAAACTGAAACCATTTCCTCTAAAATCAGGAACAGGACAAGGATGCCCACTCTCACCACTGTTATTCAACATAATTTTGGAAGTTTTAGTCACAGCAATCAGAGAAGAAAAAGAAATAAAAGGAATCCAAATCGGAAAAGAAGAAATAAAGCTGTCACTGTTTGCAGATGACATGATACTATACATAGAGAATCCTAAAGATGCTACCAGAAAAGTACTAGAGCTAATCAATGAATTTGGTAAAGTAGCAGAATACAAAATTAATGCACAGAAATCTCTTGCATTCCTATACACTAATGATGAGAAATCTGAAAGAGAAATTAAGGAAACGCTCCCATTTACCATTACAACAAAAAGAATAAAATACCTAGGAATAAACCTACCTAAGGAGACAAAAGACCTGTATGCAGAAAACTATAAGACACTGATGAAAGAAATCAAAGAGGTTACAAACAGATGGAGAGATATACCATGTTCTTGGATTGGAAGAATCAACATCGTGAAAATGACTATACTACCCAAAGCAATCTACAGATTCAATGCAATCCCTATCAAACTACCAATGGCATTTTTCACAGAACTAGAGCAAAAAATTTCACAATTTGTGTGGAAACACAAAAGACCCCGAATAGCCAAAGCAATATTGAGAAAGAAAAACGAGCTGGAGGAATCAGGCTCCCTGACTTCAGACTATACTACAAAGCTACATTAATCAAGACTGTATGGTAGTGGCTCAAAAACAGAAATATAGATCAATGGACCAGAATAGAAAGCCCAGAGATAAACCCACACACATATGGTCACCTTATCTGTGATAAAGGAGGCAAGAATATACAATGGAGAAAAGACAGCCTCTTCAATAAGTGGTGCTGGGAAAAGTGGACAGCTACATGTAAAAGAATGAAATTAGAACACTTCCTAACACCATACACAAAAATAAACTCAAAATGGATTAAAGTCCTAAATGTAAGGCCAGACACTATAAAACTCTTAGAGGAAAACATAGGCAGAACACTGTATTACATAAATCTCAAAAATCCTTTTTGACCCACCTCCTAGAAAAATGGAAACAAAAACAAAAATAAACAAATGGGACGTAATGAAACTTAAAAGCTTTTGCACAGCAAAGGAAACATAAACAAGACAAAAAGACAGCCCTCAGAATGGGAGAAAATATTTGCAAATGAAGCAACTGACAAAGGATTAATCTCCAAAATATACAAGCAGCTCATGCAGCTCTATATCAAAAAAGCAAACAACCCAATTCAAAAATGGGCAGAAGATCTAAATAGACATTCCTCCAAAGAAGATATACAGATTGCCAACAAACACTTGAAAGGATGCTCAACATCACTAATCATTAGAGGAATGCAAATCAAAACTACAATGAGGTATCACTTCACACCGGTCAGAATGGCCATCATCAAAAAATCTACAAACAATAAATGCTGGAGCGGGTATGGAGAAAAGGGAAACCTCTTGCACTGTTGATGGGAATGTAAATTGATACAGCCACTATGGAGAACAGTATGTATGTTCCTTAAGAAACTAAAATTAGAACTACCATATGACCCAGAAATCCCACTACTGGGCATATACCCTGAGAAAACCATAATTCACAAAGAGTCATGTACCACAATGTTCATTGCAGCTCTATTTACAATAGCCAGGATGTGGAAGGAACCTAAGTCTCCATCAACAGATGAATGGATAAAGAAGATGTGGCACATAAATACAATGGAATATTTCTCAGCCATAAAAAGAAATGAAATTGAGTTATTTGCAGTGAGGTGGATGGACCTAGAGTCTGTCATACAGAATTAAGTAAGTCAGAAAGAGAAAAGTAAATACTATATGCTAACACATATATATGTAATCTAAAAAAAAAGAAAGAAATAATTCTCATGAACATAGGGACAGGACAGGAATAAAGACGCAGACGTAGAGAATGGACTTGAGGACACGGGGAGGGGGAAGGGTAAGCTGGGACGAAGTGAGAGAGTAACATTGACATATATACACTACCAAATGTAAAATAGATAGTGGGAAGCAGCTGCATTGCAGGGGAGATCAGCTGGGTGCTTTGTGACCACCTAGAGGGGTGGGATAGGGAGGGAGGGAGACGTAAGAGCGAGGGGATATGGGGATATATGTATACATATAGCCGATTCACTTTGTTATACAGCAGAAACTAACACACCATTGTAAAGCAATTATACTCTAATAAAGATGTTAAAAAAACAAATACAGTAATTGGCAGGTTTGTACAAAATACAGGGTTTTCTATTCTGATTCTGAAAAAGCCCAATAAGGGCATTTTTTATATGAGCTTTTTTTTCCTAATAACCTGAAAGCCATTAAAAGCTTTGTATTGTTAATAATGGGAAGGTAAAATGAGAGGTGATGCAGACAGAATTGCATTACTGTAGGAGGGAAGAACAAAGCTCCCAGCCCCGTGTTGTTTTCGAAGTCATGACCAAATAGAACATTGCAGCGTCAAGGGGCGATCTTCAGACAGGGGTTCACAGACCCGTAGACTATTGATGAGTACGAGGTCGTGGTGAGGGGTTTTAGCGGATTTCAGGGAATCTATTTGTAGATCTCAACTTTCATATATGTTCTTTCTTTATTACCTATAGTCTCCTTTCCCACCGTACTCCCTTCCCTGATAGATCTACCTCTGGACGAGAGAAAGGCCAATCTCCCACCCATCTCTAATCTTACTAGGGGACCCTTCAGACCCCAAGGTAGAAAAACTCCTGTGTTCCAAACAAAAGGATGATTGAAATAGTGTTGTTGGTGTTGATGAAAATTAATGAGTCTAATGACAGGATAACAAATACTTTTGCAATTCAGGTGGCGTCCAATCCTTTATTTTCCACAAATTGAAAGAGGACTTAATTGAGTTTTCAGTTGATCATTAAAAATAATTTTGATGATAGATCACCCTGAGATTGTTTTTGGCATATGTCCCAGAAGGAATTCAAACTATTGAGGAAAATTACTACAACAAATCTGAATTTCCATGTAGTTATTTGTGTGAAGAAGATTTCTCAGCTTTTAGATTAAAAAAGGGGGAGAGCCAGATAGGAATAAAACTAATGCTGAATTTTGTCTCATTTTAGCAATATTTATGTACAGATGCATAATTTAATTGGAAAAAGTGGCTCATTCATCTCATTAAGTGATGCATTTCTAACAACTAGTTTTTATTTTAATAATCATTTATAAAATTATAATGTTTATGGTTTTATCTGTTGTATATAGCTAATAACTAATGTACATTAATTCAGATGAAAAAAAATGAGACATGGTTACAGGAAACTTAGATATTCACATTTGTATTTTTATGTATGTAAATTTTAAAAGATCCTGTCACCACACAATATTTATATTTATATGTAAATTTTTTAACTTGAGGCCATAAGATATTTACAAATATATAAAATTTTCTGTAAATTATGCATATATATTGTTCATACTTAATTTGCAGAGATATATGATAGAATGACTGATAAAATTTTCAAACAAAAATATTTTACGTTAAGATAAATTTCTGTGGGAATGCTGGAATGGACAAATAAATTCAAAGGGAATAAGGAACAATGAAAATGTTTGTTATACAAGAGCTTCTCAGTTTTTTTTTTTAATGAATAGTGGTAGATAGCAAATAGCTCTGGTGTTTTGATTCAGTTGGATACATTTTAGAGAATCATGTTACACTTTAAGTTTCAAATGTCATTATATGATTCCTTGGAAATTAGATTCTTTCAGCTATTGAAATTTGAGATTAAAAAACTTAGGTGTCAACTTAAACCTGTGCAAGGGGAAACATAGTTGTCATAGTTCTTTTAGCAGACATACAAGGGAAAACTTTTTGGAAAACGTTGAGATAAAGCATCATCTAGTGAGAACCAGGTGCCAGTCATCCTGGAATATAATATGGAAGTGACAGAGCCTTAAAATCAGGAGATGTTACAAGTCTCTGGAGCCCTTTAGGGTCACATGAAGAAAGGTGCTGGGAGAAGCATCTTTTACTCTCCTAAGGAGGTGGTGAAAACTTCTAATGAAAATAGTAATAATAATAATTATTATTATTGCTGTTATTTAAGACCTGCCTTTATTCCCTAAAATCATGCTTTCTTTCATATATATGGATGTGTGTCTATGTGTGTGTGTGTGTGTGTGTGTGTGTGTGTGTGTGTCATTGTTTGGTGTGATGGTAGAGAGAAGGTTTTGGGGTCCTTTTACCAAAAGTAAAAATCAGTGTGTTTGTGATTGTGTGTGAGACGGCACCCACATATCTCTCTGTGATGGAATGTCCACAGCTGACCCTTAAGCAGTGGGTTGGAAGAGCTTCTGAGTCATTAAGGTCTTTGGGGGAGAACAGATCAAGCTAGGAAAGGGAGAGTGCGATTCAAGGATCATGGCGGTCTTTTCCAGATGATGCTTGCGTCTGTGAACAGTTTCTGTTTTTAGATGATAGGGGCCATCTCAGATTGTGTACTAATGTCTGATGGAATCCCACAGTCTCTCCCGGCCAGCTGAAAGGTTGAAGGGCTTCAGCTGGTCGAGACTGGGAGTCTGCAGATGGCATGGTCCTGGCCGTGGTCCAAACCATACCTGGCAGGCCAGAGCGGAGCAGGACAGAGGTGAAGAACCAGGAGGGAATTGGTGTAGAGGAGGGGAGGTGGGGAAAGGCAAAGAGGAGGGGAAAGCCTGCATTGGGAGGACCAGAGCTGTCCTCTCTGAGGTGTCCTGTGGGTCACCTGTTGGGTTTGCTCCTGGAGGCCCAGTCCCCCTGTTGTCAGGTTGTACAGATACCCTGCTTGCTCTCTTGACTAATTTTGGTCACTATATTGTTGGATGTAACGCTGCTTAGGTAACTTTCTTGGGGGCCATTTTCCACTTGGAATTGCCAGTGGAAAGTGTCTTGCTGTGGGGTTGTGCTGGGCCAGCGCCTGCCCTTGGGCGTTTCCAAGCCTTCCCTCAGCTGGTATAGCTATGACTCGGGCCTCTGGCAGGTCTTTGTAGTGTATTCAGAGTGTTCGGTAGCCTTTGGGAGCAGGTGATTTCTAAACATTGCCCAACTAATAACTATTTGGAAAGCCAGACTGGATCCCAGTGGAACCCTTTTGAACTAAGTGCTGCCTGCCTTTAAAAGAGCAGTGTAGGCTTCAAAGCCACTTCTGTTTGGCTCTGTTATTAATCTCTTTAGGAAGTGATTCCTTAGGGATCTGGGTTAAGAGGACCTGCTGCCTATAAGACAGCTGCCTCACCACTAAGTCTTTAGAAAGAGACAATGGAAAATAATCTAGTACAACAAGGGCTATTGTCCAGAAGTGACATTTCCCTCCTTCCCTTGAGTTGAAACAGTTGTGTTGAAACCTGGAAAAGTAATTATAAATTGGGGGTATGGGGGGTGTCATCCCTTCTGCTGTTTCTTTCTTGCACAGTGCACGAGGGAGATCATGCTTTTTAGCGGTTTGTTTCCTCGCTGGATTTTGAACAGAATCCCCGTAAAAATCTGACACTAAATTAATCAGGCAAATGTATAGAATGTCAGAGGGATTACATTGGATTCTGGGTAATCATTGGTTGGCCTTTGAGCTGTTGACGTGCCAGAGGTCTTTGTATCAGTGAAGTGATAAATGTCCATGTGATCAGACTGGTTGTCATGAAAGGCTCACAGGAGGTGATTCAGCTTCTTTCTAGTTCCCAGAGTTTGTTTGGATATGAGACTGTGTCCTCTGGGCTAAGGTCTACCCATGAGGGTCCTTCAGGACAGTAGGCTGTCACTTTGACCTGTGCATCCATATAGCCGAAAATAAGATTTAACACTTCATGGATGAAAATGTGGAACTATCAAAAAGTGTAAAGGAGAGAGATCAAAATCTATCTGTGATCCCACCACCAGAAATAACCTACTGTTATTTTTTAAGGTCTATTCTTCTGTTCTTCTGTGTTTGTGTTTTTTATTTCTATATTTGATGTATTCTCTCTAGTAACAGTATTGTATAATACTTACCGTTTGGTATTATGGTTCTTCCACTTAACGATAGATTGCAAGCTAAGGAATTGATCTCCATTGCAGAAGATAAACACTTGAAAATGTGAATTACTGTAATTTTAATTAGCGTAGCCTGGCTTTGGAGGGAGCAATCTGCCCTGATTTTTACCTCTGTTTCTAACACTGACAGTGAGGAACTAAAAGTCACTTGTTTTCTTCATACACTGGAAATGGCATTACGTGGGCTTTATTTGAGATCACGTGCTTCCAATGGTTTGCTTTCTAACAGAGGTAGAGAGAGGATAGATCTCAGAGATTTGGTCAAAACCCTCTTCTTACAGGGCCCTACTACAGGACCCAAAAAGAGAGGCTGGCACAGTAAAGTAAGCCCACAAAGAAGAGATACATTTTTCTTTTTCTGGAAGTGCTTCTCTTGTTTTTGTGGGCATTTCTTGTGGCCGAATGAATGTTAGCCTTCTAGATGGGACATTTCCTTAACTTGCTTTGAAGAATCCTGAGATGCACAGCACCAGAAACTTACTGGAATATTTGCTTTGAATTTCATTTGGGCAGTGGTATGGGATGAATTGTTCCCCCAAAATTTATATGCTGCAGCCCTCATTCCCAGTACCTCAGAATGTATCAATAACTGTCTTTGGAGACAGAGCCTTGAAAGAGATGATTAAGTTAAATGAGGCCTTAGAGTGGGCCCTAATCTGATCTGACTGGTGTCCTTATAAGGAGAGGAAATTGGGATACACGCAGAGACTCCAGTGGTGTGCGTGCACAGAGGGACAGCCATGTGAAGACACGGTAAGAATGTGGCCATCTGCAAGCCAAGAAGAGAGACCTCAGAGGAAACCAACCCTACCAACTGCCTTGACCTTGGACTTCCAGCCTTCAGAACTGTGAGAAAGTAAATTTCTGTTGTTTAAGCCATAGAGTCTGTGGGTTTTTTTTTTTTTTTTTTAATGGCAGCCCAAGCAAACTAATAAGGCAGGTAGAAGAATCGTTTGAAATATTTGGTAGTATATTTTCCAAATATAATAATATGGGAACATTTCTATATAGATGTGAACAAATCACCTTAGGAGCCAGGGGTCAGGGAGAGGTGTACCTGGATGATGCAGGTTTTTGGTAAAGCTCCACCTCCTGGATCCTGTGGTCTGTTCATTGGGTTCCATGGCATTATCATGCTTTATAACTTACATCTTTTTAACATTATGTTATTTTCCATGATCAAATATTATATTAAAGATAAAGAAAAAACCCATTAAATATAAAAAAGAAAACATATTTATATGGATTATATTTAGTGAAATAAAATATGACATGGTCAGGCTACTTTCTCATTGCTATCATTTACATAGTTTTTCTTTTCAATAGCTAGTCTGTTCTCTCAAGCAAGTCATAATGGTATTCATTAGTTATTTCTTTATGGGGAATAGATTAGTTATTTTTCCATTTAAGGAGAAAATTAATATCAGAAGTGAGCCATTCAGCCTTGCCAATGTGATATGAAAGTGCAGAAGCTTATGCCGTTGAAGCGTGATCCTAAAATATCTGCTGTGAAGGAGGGTCAGGACTGTTTATGAAAGTTTTTCTAACATTTAGAATTGAAACTATTTCCCATTACCTGGAGAGTAAGGTGTCGGTGGGTATTTAGTGAAAGGGGGTCCAATCCACGTTCATGTCAATTTAGCCTTTTTTTGGTACTGTGACTCTAGAGATTTCGCACATTGATAAATCACATTTGAAATTCATGGCAGTGGTTTCAAGGTAGAATTGACTGGAGCACTGTGCTGGAAAAACACCCCTTTTGGCACATATGGTACTGCTTCTGAGTATTCTGTCCTCTGAGGCAGTAGCTGACAACATTTCTGCGTATCTCAATATCTAGATAATTATTCATAGGGAGCTTTGGGCTTTAACATTTCTTAGATTACTAACATTTCTTAGATTAAAGCATTTTATCAGGCTTTCTGGATACCTAAGTTTCTCCCTTTAGCACCCTAATTTAAAAATATGTCTTAAGAAAATTTTTGTAAAACATGTTAATTATCCTTTCCCTCTTAGCTATTCTGAATGTAGCTTGACCTTTCGTGTAATTAATCAAGATCATCATTATTTATGAAAGCAACTCTTGTTCTGCAATATAGTGATGTCTTTGGAGGTACTGAGATCAGTAGAGTTTGCTCCTACAATAAATAACCCTAAATATATATGATTTTTTAATGTTTTCCTTGCCCTTTTACTTTTTTCCTTTCCCATTTTGTTATCAGATTATCATTTGGAATTTTCTTTGCCGCTTTTTGTAGCTGCTTCCCTCCTTGTAGTTTGCTGCTTCTGCTTTGCTTGTGGGGATGGAGATTGTAATAATTGAACTTACAGTGGTTGTGTATAAATCAGTGACCTGAGAGGCCTAAGAAACTCTGCTTCAGGAAGAAGTGCTAATGGACTCTGTGGTGTCTAGTTGAGTCGCTCACCTGTTCAGATTAATATAACTTCTACTGGGTGCCTGTTATAGGTGAGCCCCACCCAGTGCTGGCGCTGGTCAGCTCCCTGAATTGGAGCTGGTGAAGCACAGAGGTCATCTGTCTCCCTGCTCTCTTATCAGCTATGACCGTTTATGCAGTTGAAAAATAAAAGTTTCTGCTTCTCTAAGTCTTGATTTGTACTTTGGAATAGAGGGCAAAAGTCTCATCCAAGGCTATAAGGGAAAGGCCTTAAATGGTCCACAAATGCATAACTTAGACTTATCTGCCTAATTCCACATCCCTTAGCTATTGGCGTATTTTTCAAAAATTTCTTCATGGAATAAACCACAGAATAGTTTATAATCTTCCTTCATAGAAAGTGCTTCCTTTAAAAGATCAAATATTTGGGCTGTAAAATTCTCATTTTAATCCTTCTAAGACTTAAATGAGCTTGTTCTAAGAGGCATCTTAATTTTGGTTTATAAAATTTCATCCTTCAAGCTGTGTTACTGACGTTTTACTTGGAAAACTATAGCTTTGGAGTGATAGTGATAACATAAATGTATGTGTGTGTACCTTCCTAAAAAGGACCACCCAGGATACTGGGTTTTTTTCAGATCACCATGGTTAACTTGCAATTTTTCATGGACTTCTGACCCAAATGGGGGAAAACAGATGTACTTGATTTTCTTCTTCAGTGATTTACAAATATAGCTGTAGGTAGAATTAAAAATTATTCTTTTCATCAGCCATGGGCAGCACTTACCTTGCCTAATTCCTTGTATTGCTTAACTGTGTTTATAGAGGAACATCTTGTATACGTGCTGGCAGTTCGTCCAAAATTGACGAGTCTCTTTCTCTGGGCACTTTGACTTATACAGCTCCAAACAGTATATCCAGACACCAGAATGGGTGTGATGGGTCTAAGATGTTGCATTTAAAACTTGATTAATACTTGGGGTTTTTTTTACTAGGAAGTACCAGATAGGTTTTATTCCAAACTGAGAGATTATCTTCAAATACTCATGAAGAGTAGTATTTTTCTGCCTGAGAATGTAATGTGTGATGGATTCAGTGATTCAAAACTGTGGTATGGTTTTCAAATTTTAATTTAAGTGAACCATGATCATGACTGTATTATGCATCCTAGTCAATAGGTTTTAAAGTCTAGGACAGTTATGTAGAGTCATGGAGAGTGAGGAGGGGCTGGTGAGGAATTTGCTGGCATAGGAGAAAGTCAAGATGTTTTAATTTTATAATGATGAAATGGAAAGGCTTGAACAAGTCTTAGTGATTATTTAGTCTAGTACAGCTGACCCTTGAACAATGCAGGAGTTAGGGGTGCCGACCCTCTGTGCAGTCGAAAATCCAAGTATAATTTATAACTGGCCCTCCGTATCTGCAATTCGGAATTTGCTGATTCATTCAATCAACTGCAGATCCTATGGTACTGCAGTATTTGAAAAAAATCTGCATATGTGTGGACCAGTGAAGTTCAAAGCCCTGTTGTTCAAAGGTCAATTGTACCTCATTTTTTTTTTTTTTTTTTTTTTTCTGAAGAAACTATCAAGGCCCAGAGTGGGTAATGGAATTTCTTAAGTTTACTCAGGTATGTGTGAACCAGCGATCAAGGCAACAGTACAAAGTCCTAGAGGCACGTAAAAGGAACTATGAACTGTATAAAGGATGATCGCTAAGAGTAAGGGATGGACAGATGGAGTTTTGATGATTGATATCTTAAAATAAATTCCTTGAATATAAATTACCCATCCCCACCAAGAATTTCTGTGCCTCTTTGCTGTTCCTTCTTTTGCCATGAGCATTTTAAATCAATGGGCTGATCTTCTAATGGCCATTATGACACTAGCAGATTCTATGTTCAGGTGTGTGTTTTCTTGGACATGCCTTTTCTTGTCTTTCACAAGCATTTTTCTAAAATTTATTTATTTATGTATTTATTTATTTATAGCTGAGTTGGGTCTTCGTTGCTGCGCGCGGGCTTTCTCTAGTTGCGGCGAGCAGGGGCTACTCTTTGTTGAGGTGCGCGGGCTTCTCACTGCAGTGCACAAGCATTTTCTTGTAAAGGAAGGACTGGCCACTGTACAGCTGTGCATTGGGGAGTCACTGGTGACCTTGGCCAAGACTGAAGTCGGGCCATCTGGCTACTGGCTAGAACCGTTGCCAGTTTAGCTACTTGACCACCTGCTTCTGTTTTTCTGTTCCACTTGCAAATGGAGGTTGTTTGTTGTTCCTCGGGCATCAACATCAGTTTCCAAAAAAATTCCTTGGAAGAACTTGGAAAGGGGAGCCAAAAGGTTGATTGTTGTTCCTGGCTTTGTTCCCTGAAGAATAACAACTCTTAATTGAGACCCCAGGACATTGGTCCAGCTATAGGCCATTTGACTGAATGAAATTTTGTCCACTAAGGAATTCTTTTGTAGTTGTGAACTATTGGAGATGTGTCTGATGGAAACCTTGAAAATTATAAACCATTTCACCTGTTTTTCTTCTATACCTGCCTCAATAAATATGCAGTAGGTTTCATTAAAGTAATGAGAATTTAAACAGTTATAATTATCAGAATTTATTCTTCCAAGCAACTATTGTGACCTAAGAGAAGTTACTTTAAATATTTAATCTGTTTTTCATTGCTACTGCCATTATTGAAAACAGAAGAATTTTTAAAAATTGAAGTATAGTTGCTGTACAATATTATACAAGTTATAGGTGTACAATGTAGTCATTCACAATTTTTAAAGGTTATACTCCATTTATAGTTATTATAAAGTATTGGCTGTATTCCTGTATTGTACAATATATCCTTGTAGCTTATTTTATACTTAATAGTTTGTACTTCTTAATCTTGTACCCCTGTATTGCCCCTCCCCACTTCCCTCTCCTCACAGGTAACCACTGGTTTGTTCTCTATATCTGTGAGTCTGCTTCTTTTTTGTTATATATAGATATTCACTAGTTTGTTGTACTTTTTAGATCCCACATATAAGTGATATCATACAGTATTTGTCTTTCTCTGTCTGACTTATTTCACTTAGCATAATGCCCTCCAAGTTCATCCATGTTGCTGCAAATGGCAAAATTGCATTCTTTCTTATGGCTGAGTAGTATTCCATTGTATATATCTATACATCTTCTTTATCCATTCATTTGTTGATGGACACTTGGGTTGCTTCCATATCTTGACAATTGTAAATAATGCTGCTATGAACATTGGGTGCATTATCTTTTCAAATTAGTGTTTTTGTTTTTTTCATCTATATACACAGGAGTGGGATTGCTGGGTCATATGGTAGTTCTATTTTTAGTTTTTTGAGGAACCTCCACACTGTTTTCCATAGTGGTTGCACCAATTTACGTTCCCACCAACAGTGTAGGAGGGTTCCCTTTTCTCCATATCCTCTCCATTACATTACATTAATAATTACTCATTATTATGAGTAATCTCATACCGGAGTTTATCACCCAAAGAAAGCAATCCACTTTATAGACCATGTAGTGGACAATTTTTGTCTGTATTCTTAGACTGAAACCCAAGGTTATACTCTGCTTAATATTAATTAATTAATAGTCATATTAACTAATATTACAATTAATATTAATTAGGCAGTTTATGCTGATGATAGTATTTAGAAAGATAAAGATTATTTTACGCCTTAGCAGATAGTTCTTTGTCCCAGGAGGTTGTAATAACATGTCTATCACAGTGGGTGACATTTTCCCAATAGTCTATAGTGGAGCTCAAGCAGATCCTGGTTTGTATTCTGGCTTTGCCGCTTACTAGGTGTTTGAGCCTTAGCTTCCTCATCTGCATAAAGGAATAATAGTACCCACCTCAGGATGGGCATGAATGTTAAATGAAGTAAGACACGCAACGCATTTAATACATTGTGGGGCACGCTATGGAAAGGTTTTTTAAATTAATTGTAAATAATGAGCATGAGATAGGCTCTCAGGACAGTTGCAAGATTGGGTAGATTAGATGTCCATCTATTGAACTTTAGATAGAGCACATAGGCTTGGAGTATAAATGTATAAATTAAAGAATGCACACTTAGTATAGTTCCTGACAGAGTGAATAAGTAATCCAGATAGGTTAGAGCAACAACTCTGATTGTTGTTATTTATTCAGTTTTTTGGAAGTCTAACAAATACATACCTTATTAATATGGCTATATATAGACTATAGAACAAGAATAAAAGTATGTATTTAAAGCACACTAAGTGTGCTACGTAACCAATAAAGATGAGCAGGGTAATCTTAATGTGATCAGATATACATTCCTTCAAGGCAAGGTCTTTGTGTGTTTTGTTCACTGCTGTCTCCTCAGAGACTAAAATGTGTCTGGCACATAATAGATGCTCAAAAAGTTTGAATGAGTGAATGAATGAATGGGTGAATGAATGTATACTAAAGTCATTTCAGAATGTGTGCATGCCCAGCTTCATGCAGTCCTAACTGATCGTGAAATTTTCTGTGGCTTAGTGATTAACAGTATAAATTCTTCCCCCCGAGACAGTCTCATCTCAGATCCACTTATTGACTGTGAACCTCGGGGCAATTATTTACTTCTGTATGCCTCAGTTTTCTCATCTGTGTAATGGGAAAATAATTGTACCTACCTCATTGGTTTATTATGAGTATTAAATTAATGAATATTTGAAGAGCACTTAGAAAAGTATTTGCCTTGTCTCTACTAAGTTCTGTGTAAATGTTTGTTAAATAAATTATTAAATAAATAATGAATGAGTAAATAAAAGGGACCTCTCTTTGGCTACCACTGATCGTGTCCAGGTGGACACACAAGCCAGAGATAGCTGTCCATAAGCTGATTTTGGGTGATGTTGGCAGGATGTTGGTCTAGCTCAAAAAGAAGAGCTAAACCACATTCCTCTTCCAGGAAGTTACCCTTGGGAAGCTGAGAAATGAAGCCAATTAGCTGTGAGAAAGGTGATTCACCGCCCTGAGAAGGGTGGCCATTAGAGGCAACAAGGGCTGCCAGCGACCTGGGCAGTGGTGAGGGTGGTACGTGTTGTGCAGACAGAAGCAGATGGGGGGCAGAAGGTGGGGGGCTGGGCTCTGTTACAGTGGCTGCCTTTGGGTAGCCTGTACTTCCTGCCCCCCCATCTTTTTGTTTGTTTGTTTGTCATTTAACTTGAGTGAAGCTCTGTTCCTTGTGTAAACAAAGGGCAGGGTGTGATTAGTCATTCACAGCAACTAGCTTGGCATGTCTTAATTTATTCCCCTTTAGTAAATGGTTTCTGGTCAGTAAATGGTCTGTTGTCGTGGGATATGGCAATAGAGACAGCTACAAGGGAGGACAAATTCAGAAATTTAGGTTTCTGGCTCCCACACACTCAGGCAGTGTTATGTTGCTTACAATGTCATAAACACAGGAATCTGTTACAAAGCAATACTGACTTATGTAATGAAGAGTCATTTATCCCTGGATAATAGAGTAGGGCTCGGGAATATCATATGTTACGATGTAAGTGACTAGATCAATAAGAAAAGGTTAATTTATGTTGACTATGGCTTTTTTTTTTTTTTTAAACTAAGGTAGAGAAGCATGCAGTTTGTTTGGGGAAGTGTTCCTGTAACATCAGGTAAACTTTAAATCAGATGAAGTCTGGACATTGAATCACAATTCTTTTAGTTGCAAGCGATAAAAACCCATCTTGAAAATGTTGATCATGTAACTACTATTTCAAAGGCATGGCTGGCTTGGGGCAAAGCAGTACTCAGGAGGTTAAGTGGAATTTCTTAGGGTTCGGTTGTTTTTGCTCCAAATCTACAAGGTTGGGGCTTTTGGATAAAGAAGAAAACAAACTCTCTTCCTCTCAACATCCGTACACAAAATTAAGTGAAAGGGCACAGACCTTGTTTGGGTCACATGCCTACTTCTAGATGTACCACGATATCCAGGGAGTGTTGGCTGTGATTGGTCCAGTTTGGGTCACATGCTACTTCTGAGGCCAGGTGACTGAGATGCCATGAGTGACAGCCAGCCTGGCCAGGCGGAGTGGAGGAGGGGAGGCACAGAAGGGAGGAGTGCTGGCAGGAGAGGCACTTCCACTACAGGCAAATGAATGGCAGAGTGTTTGTTATTCAGGAAACCACTCCTCCAGAGCTCTACCCTCTTGATGCCAGATAAATAAGGTTTCACACTGTTTGGAGTTACTCCCTTTGGGAACATGCAAAATAAAAATTGTGATGCATTAAAAAAAATTACACTATCATTTTTCATCAAACTTTATTACATATAGTATAATGGAAAGAGAACCTTTTTTCTCGAGCTTTTTAACCACTACATTGGAAATGATGTACCCTCTTTCCACCCTCCAAATCTTAAGAGAAAAGTTGAAACCAGTCTGGGTGGGTGTAGCAACTATGACTTCAGTATACTGTACTCTTTAGTTAGCACGCTCAGGATGAAGGCTTTTGCCATCCTTTTCTTACAGTCACAGAGGAAAAAATTACTTTGGCGTAAAGATCCTCCAGTTTTGTTATGCCACATTAACCAAGGTGTGTAAATGTCGTAAGTGAACTATTGATACTGCTTAAGTGGTCCAGAGCGACTGTTCCAGAGCTGAAGTTGTTACCTCCAGAGAGCTTAACCTACCTTCCTTCCATAAATAAAGCATCCCTTACATCACGTAAATTAGCCCAATCTCTCTAGACAGTCAGCATGGACTGCATTTTGTTTTAGCCTAAAAGGCTTTGCTGTGTGAAATTGGAATGCAGAATTAATAAGCTGCTTTTGTGTTACACAGGTTGATACTATGATAAAGACAGATTCCCAGGATCAAAGCAAAATCCTCTGATTTCCCTTTCTCGTCTAATTAGAATTTATAGGAAATGTAGCCTTCCATTAGATTTTCCAGGCCAGGCACGAAAGATGTATTTAGCTTTCCTTCCTGTTACTGTGTGCCTAGCCAGATTGTTTTGTGCTATTAGCTACTAGGTTATGTGGTAAAGTGAAGTAAACTGTCTTATTTGGATTCTGCAACAGGCATATGTGCTATTCAGTTTTCTAAACAAGTACAGCAAGCTTACTAGTCCACAGAAGTGTTTTCTCAACCTTTTCTTTTACATTAAACTTATATAGGTAGTGATAAGCATGTTATAAAAATATTCTAAAAATATTTTTGTATGGGGTATTTTTGGAGAGTAGCTAGCTATCACCATGTAGACATAACAGGAAAGGAAACAATAGGAAATTTGCCACTGATTGGCCTTTTCTGTACGTCTGCTTTCAAAGCTATTTTTTCGTAATTAAAATCCTATGACTCACCTTAGTTGTTAATTCTGTCTCCCTGCGAATATTAGTTCAGTGTCTATATCTGAGGAAATGCAGGATCATGGTGGTGATCCTGATGGTGGGCTTCGGGTCCTGCTTTACAGAAACCAGAGTCCATGTTGGCCCCTGAAAATATTTGCTAAGCCTGCACTCTCAGGAAAAAGTTGTGAAATGCAGACTGATGAATGCAATGATAGGTTCTTTAATAGAGGCCGTAGCCAAGTACAAGTAAGTCATTTAGAAAGATAAGTGTATAGAAAGCTAAAGTTTAACAAATTTATTGTTGTTCCCCACTGAAGGAACATTCTGTTTCCTTTCCTGCAGTGGCCGCTGACCTCTGGCTGGGGAAGTGGTGGTGCTTGTCTAAGGAGACCACCCAGTGCTGGTCCAAAGATTTCTAAGTAACCTCTGACTGCCATGTTCAGATTCTCGATGACTAACTAGGGGATTAAGATGTTTCAGAGAGGCTGGGCAGGCTTGGTAGGTTTCCTTTGTCCTAGCTGCTCCTCTTCTGTTTGTTAATAGAGATCCTATACCTCCCTCAGGGCTTACCTCAAATTCTTCTCTCCAGAGAAAACTTTCCCCAGGAATCCTGTGGAGCCAGGAGTGGTCCTTGCTGTCTTGGAATTCCTGTGCCATCTGACACCATTAGAGCTTGAGGGCATGCGGTCTTGTTTGGGTCTCTGGTATTGTGTGAATGCACATTTGCCTCCCCAATTATGTTATCCTTCCAATTCAATTTGTAGAGTGTTTTCAAAAGAAATGTTTTGTTATGTCATTTGAAGTTCACCAAAGCCCTTTGAGAGAGGTACCACAGGAGCCTAGTTTGCAGAGGTACTGAGGCCCAGAGATGTGGTTCCTGGGGTTAGGTATTTATGGAGAATTACTCTCAATGCAAGTGCGTTGTGCTGAACAGATGGATGGGTGTTGTTAAGTGTGACACACAATCCTTGTTGTGTAGAAGCTTACAGTCACGCCAAGAAGAGACGTGTGCACAGTTGTCTGAAATATGTGACAATTTACTTTGGGGAAAGTGGGGAGGAGATTGTTTATTGGGATAAGGAAGTCTCTTGGGGGAGAAGGGGGTCATACATGTGCTAGATCTCAATAGATGGGTAAGACTTTCACAGATGCAGGGCATCATTGTTAGGGAGGAAACAGAGCAAAAGAAATATGGAAGCAAAAAGCATGTTTTGATCAGAGGAAGTAGGACAGTTTGGCTGGAGTGAAGAGTTTGGAGAAGCAGGAAGGAACTAGGTCGGAAACTCAGGTTAGGATCAAATGATGATGGACCTTGGTTGCCAGATCAAGGCTCTCGGTTGGCCCAGGAATGTGTCTGAGGGAGAGAGTGATGTGATAAAGGCTGTGCAGTGGGAGTGCAGCAGGGAGCTTCTGGGGAGGAGGAGAAAGATAAGGGACAGCTGCAGAGGCCTGCCTGATAGGTACTGATGATGGGGATGATGGGAGCTGGTGGGGGGGAAGAAATGCAGATGTGAAGGAAAAAAAGACAGCCCCAGGCAAGTGATGGGGTGGGGTTGTGTAATTTGTAGAGTGGTGTTGACTTGGAAAGATCCTGGAACTTCATTCCAAGGGAAGATAACATTTCAGAGAAGGACGTGTTTGTGGAGATACACCTGTTGGTAGAATACCAAAGGGATCTGGTAACACTGCTCACAGAGCTGAATTGTCGCTGACTTTCTCTGGCTTCTGTAATCTCCGTAGCAACCAGCACAGAGCAGGCCACCTTACAAATACATGTGGACTTCAGTAGTGGGTTTCTTTTAGTTGGCTTGTAGTAACTTAGATGAAGCTGGGCTAAATCTTACCGAAGTGTCAACTTTACACTGTGGTTATAGTAAATGAGAACGGACCAGAATACTTAAAATATTATGGAAACAAATGCTTTTTTTAAGTGCTGTCAGGAGCTAGAGAAACATCCATTTATTACTAAACTATTGAGATGCTAATTGAAAATAGTTTTCAGCCATTTATTACAAAAGATTCCCTAAAAACTTTTTACTGGGCAATTCTTTGAACTGTGCTGAGTTTGTTAAAAGTGATAGTTTCTTTGAAGTTTTCAGTGTTTGACACTGTAAGCCTTAATAAGAGAGAGATTCCTTATATATGAATAAAGAGGATTCAGCATTTTTTCACGGATTGCCCAAGAATTATTTTGAAATGTAAATGCGTACTCTTGAGTGTTTATCTTATTTATAGAGGAATATAACTGGCAACTTGAAGGTCATTTTTTGAATCTAACGAGGACTTGTAAATTAGATCAAAACAGTGTAATCCACTGTCCTTAGGACTTGCAAGGATTACAGAAAAAGCATAACAAAAACCAAGTGAAGGTATAACTTAGCCAAACATTAAGCACTAAATTCACTATTGTATCTGTATTGCTGCTTCATTTGTTCACAAAGTATTTATTGAATTCATACAGCGTACCGAGCTATACGCTCTAGGGATACAGAGGTAAGCAAGCATATCAGTAGTACCAAGTCCACTTAGGTTTCTAGCCAGAAACCTGGGCATCGCCCTAGTACAGTGGTTCCTAAGTGTTTTCCCCAGGCCAGCATCATCAGCATCATGGGAACCGGGAGGTGGGGGCCAGGAATCTGTTTTATTTCTTAATTGAGGTGTAGTTGATGTACAATGTTTTATAAGTTTCAGGTGTACAACCTAGTAATTCACAATTTTTAAAGGGTATATTCCATTTATAGTTATAACATATTGGCTATATTCCCTGTGTTGTGCAATATACCCTTGTGGCTTATTTAACCAGCAGTCTGGTTTTTTTAACATCTTTATTGGAATATAATTGCTTTACAATGGTGTGTTAGTTTCTGCTTTATAACAAAGTGAATCAGTTATACATATACGTATGTTCCCATATCTCTTCCCTCTTGCGTCTCCTTCCCTCCCACCCTCCCTATCCCACCCCTCTAGGTGGTCACAAAGCACCGAGCTGATCTCCTTGTGCTATGCGACTGCTTCCCACTAGCTATCTATTTTACATTTAGTAGTGTATATATGTCCATGCCACTCTCTCACCCTGTCACATCTTACCCTTCCCCCTCCCCATATCCCCAAGTCCATTCTCTAGTAGGTCTGTGTCTTTATTCCCGTCTTGCCACTAGGTTCTTCATGACCTTTTTTTTTTCCCTTAGATTCCATATATATGTGTTAGCATACTGTATTTGTTTTTCTCTTTCTGACTTACTTCACTCTGTATGACAGACTCTAACTCCATCCACCTCACTATAAATACCTCCATTTTGTTCCTTTTTATGGCTGAGTAATACTCCATTGTATATATGTGCCACATCTTCTTTATCCATTCATCCGATGATGGACACTTAGGTTGCTTCCACATCCTGGCTATTGTAAATAGAGCTGCAATGAACATTTTGGTACATGACTCTTTTTGAACTATGGTTTTCTCAGGGTATATGCCCAGTAGTGGGATTGCTGGGTCGTATGGTAGTTCTATTTGTAGTTTTTTAAGGAACCTCCATACTGTTCTCCATAGTGGCTGTATCAATTTACATTCCCACCAACAGTGCAAGAGTGTTCCCTTTTCTCCACACCCTCTCCAGCATTTATTGTTTCTAGATTTTTTGATGATGGCCATTCTGACCAGTGTGAGATGATATCTCATTGTAGTTTTGATTTGCATTTCTCTAATGATTAATGATGTTGAGCATTCTTTCATGTGTCTGTTGGCAATCTGTATATCTTCTTTGGAGAAATGTCTATTTAGGTCTTCTGCCCATTTTTGGATTGGGCTGTTTGTTTTTTTGTTATTGAGCTGCATGAGCTGCTTGTAAATCTTGGAGATTAATCCTTTGTCAGTTGCTTCATTTGCAAATATTTTCTCCCATTCTGAGGGTTGTCTTTTGGTCTTGTTTATGGTTTCTTTGTTGTGCAAAAGCTTTTAAGTTTCATTTGTTTATTTTTGTTTTTATTTCCATTTCTCTTGGAGGTGGGTCAAAAAGGATCTTGCTGTAATTTGTGTTATAGAGTGTTCTGCCTATGTTTTCCTCTAAGAGTTTGATAGTGTCTGGCCTTACATTTAGGTCTTTAATCCATTTTGAGTTTATTTTTGTGTATGGTGTTAGGGAGTGTTCTAATTTCATTCTTTTACATGTAGCTGTCCAGTTTTCCCAGCACCACTTATTGAAGAGGCTGTCTTTTCTCCACTGTGTATGCTTGCCTCCTTTATCAAAGATAAGGTGACCATATTTGCATGGGTTTATCTCAACAGTCTGTTTTAACAAGCGCTCCTAGTGATTCTGAGATGGACTAAATGTTGAAAGCCATAGGCTCTTAGGGCTTCCATGGGGAGAGCTGTATTTCGGTGTTATTAGTTTCTTTTAATTCTACGTGTCTGATTTTATGCACTTAAAAACATTTTGAGAAACATTCTTGGCCTCACCACTACAAAAGCGCTTCATGGCACAGAAGAGCTTAGTTAGGGATCCCGTGGGCATACATTCCTTCTGTTCTCCCTCCTCCTTTTCTCTCTTATCTATCAGTTCATCACATCCTGTGGATTCTACTATTGAGGTATCTCTCAAATCTGCCCTTTCTTCTTTATCCCCACATTGTTTGTTTAGCTTAAGACTCATTTCCTTCTTAAACTATTGCAGTCACAACCTAAGTACCCTGCCTCTCAGCAGGCTCTCTACTCCCCCAACTCATCCTCCCCACTGCAGCCAAAGGGATGGTTCTTAGCTGCCAATCATTTAACTCGTTCAAATCAGTCGCCGATCAGATGGGATCAAGTCCAAATTTGTTAGAATGGCTTGCAAGAAGTTTTCATGGCCTAGACGTTGTCTGCACTTCCAGGTTCCCTTCTTAGGCTTTTCAGCACATACCTTGTACCTTGGCTTCAGCCGAAGCTACTCCACAGTTCTTTGACTGTCCTGTGACATCTCGCCTTTGCACTGACTGTTCCTCTACCTGGAACATTCCTCCCTTTCTTCCTTGCCTGGTGAACTTATATTCACACAGAAGTTCTATAGCCAGGTATTCCTCAGCAACCCAAGCTGGGTTAGAAGCTCCATTCTCTGAGCTCTTGTAGTGGTTTTCCTCCAAATAGTCATTCCAAAAATTATTAGACCACAGACTTCCTATCTTAAAAAACTTTGGGACCCAATGAAGACTTTTCACGCAGGTTACGTAGGTGTGTAGTCGCTAGAGGAGGGTACTTCTTCACCCTTAACATGTTCCTGTCTCTGGGGAGCAAGCCAACAGCTGGTGCAGAACCTGGTGTGCCACCATTCAGTGCAGGGAGGAGAAGGTGATGTCGCCAGTGGTGGCCACAGGGAGGGTATGGGCTGAGCGCTCTGGAATCGCTCTCATTGCCTGGTTGCCAGGCTGCAGGGGACCAAAACACATTTGAGGTATTGTGGGTTGAGCGCTTGTCTTTCCGCAGTATGGTGAGCTGCTTTCAAATGACGGGAAACAAAGATGACTGGGGCTCCACCAAAATGAGTAACTTTAAAAGCATTTGTGCCCCACCACCCACTCTCATAGTCATACGTACTCATTACCGAAATCTAGGAAGAGAGACGTGTGAGGGAAAAATTACATGTTGCTCCATCTCTTAATGAAAGTAGCTGTTATTATTAAATCTTTTCACCTTTTTTCTATGTATATTTTTAATTTAAAGAATTATGCTGTATATAATTTTATAATCTTATTTCTTTATTATACTGTAAGCCTCTCATTATAAACTCTTAATGACGACATGAAATTCCATTGAATGAAGGTCTCTTTGCTTACTTACATAATTCCACTGTAGTGGAATGCTTAAGTTGCTGTCCACTTTATTCCTTGTAAATAAAACTACACTGAGGGCTTCCCTGGTGGCGCAGTGGTTGAGAATCTGCCTGCCAATGCAGGGGACATGGGTTCGAGCCCTGGTCTGGGAAGATCCCACATGCCGTGGAGCAACTAGGCCCGTGAGCCACAACTACTGAGCCTGCGCATCTGGAGCCTGTGCTCCGCAACAAGAGAGGCCGCGAAAGTGAGAGGCCCGCGCACCGCGATGAAGAGTGGACCCCGCTTGCCGCAACTAGAGAAAGCCCTCGCACAGAAACGAAGACCCAACACAGCCAAAAAAAAAAAAAAAAAAACCAAATTACACTGAATATCGTGAATAATGTACGTGTGTGTGAATAGTCTTTTAATAATCTTTAAGGCCAGGTATACAATTAAGGATGTCAGTAATTACTCTTGAACTCTTATCTACTTTACAATCTATCAAGCATTTATTGAGCACTAGAGCAATGCTGGATAGTTCATCCCTTACACGGGAATGTAGAGAATTTTCAATCTGCTTCTTGTGAAGACTGTATCATATAAAGTAATGTTTAGACAACATTATGTGGTTTTTATAGTCTCTGTTATAGAATGTTATGCTTTGTGAGATAAGAGAGGAACATGCTTTGGCTTTCTGGCTCATTACTAAAGCACAGTTGTAATTAACCAAATATTGAAAAATGAGTACAGTTTATAATGCTTTGATGCCATAAGACTTTTTGCCAAGTTAAGATGTAAGCCCAGATGTGATTTTCTTTTTTCTTTCTTAGCTTACTTCTAAGAAGCTCAGATGTTTTTATTGATTGTTCATGACATTATATCTCCTAATTGCCTAGTAGGTTCCAAGTGTATAGTTCTTTTGGATTGAGGGGATGGAAGGGGCATGGTAGGGGAGAGAGACTAATGTTTTACAGTGTTTTGTGTGGTAGACATAGTGGGAGGGAAGCCCTTTCCTCCCAGCCATCCTGAGAAATGTGTTGAGATCCCCACTATAGAGATGGAGAAGCTGAGGCTCAATAAAGTAAACTTTCAAGGTGGTACAGCTTGTAAGAGACCCTAGTCTGCCAGCCTCCAAAGCCCAAGCTCGTTTCGTTACATGGGTCTCAGCCCTGTGATAACAAACTGGGCTGTACTTCCTGTGTAGAGTGATGTCATTACTCTTGAGAGGGGCTGCTCATATGTGGGTCTTTACATTTACATTTAAGTTAAGTAAACTTACATAAAATTGAAAATTTATTGGGTTAGCCAAAAAGTGCCTTCGGTTTTTAAGACAAAATAAAAGACACATTTTTCATTTTCACCAAGAACTTTATTGAACAATGTATTCACTCTTTTGTTCCACTACCTTCTGCCATTTTTCAGGCAACTTCATAATTCCATCTTCCCAAAACTTTTTATCTTTTTGAGCAAAGAACTGTTCCAGGTGCCTTTTACAGTCTTCCAGGGAATTGAAATTTTTTTCCATTAAGAGAATTTTGTAAAGACCGAAATAAATGGAAATCGAAGGTGCAGTATCTGGTGAATATGGCGGTTGAATCAGAACTTCCCAGCCAAGCTGTAACAGGTTTTGCCTGGTCATCAAAGAAACATGTGGTCTTGCATTATCCTGCTGGAAGATTATGCGTTTTCCGTTGACTAATTCCAGACGTTTTTTGTCGAGTGCCTCTTTCAGTTGGTCTAATTGGGAGCAGTACTTGTTGGAATTAATCGTTTGGTTTTCTGGAAGGAGCTCATAATAGAGGACTCCCTTCCAATCCCACCATATACACAACATCACCTTCTTTGGATGAAGACCGGCCTTTGGTGTGGTTGGTGGTGGTTCATTTCGCTTGCCCCACGATCTCTTCCGTTACACATTATTGTACAGTATCCACTTTTCATCGCACATCACAATTTGTTTTAAAAATGGAACGTTTTCATTGCGTTTAAATAGAGAATCACATCTAGAAATGTGGTCAAGAAGGTTTTTTTCGCTTAACTTATATGGAACCCAAGCATCAAAGTGGTTCACATAACCAAGCTGGTGCAAGTGATTTTCAGCACTTGATTTGGATATTTTGAGTGTGTCAGCTATCTCCTGCGTGGTATAACATTGATTGTTCTCAATTAATGTCTCGATTTCATCGCTATCAACTTCAACTGGTCTACCTGACCGTGAAGGATCATCCAGCGAGAAATCTCCAGCACGAAACTTCTCAAACCACTTTTGAAACGTTTGATCAGTCACAGCACCTTCTCCATACACTGCACAAATCTTTTTTTGCAGTTGTGTTTTTACCTTTCTTGAAATAATAAAGTGTAATAGGCTGAAAAAGTTACTTTTTGTCTTCCATCTTCAATATTAAAATGGCTACACAAAAATCCACCAATTTTGATGTCCTTTTTTAAAAATGCATGCTGATATGACAGCTGTCACAATACAGTCTAGCAAAATTGTTTTGAATGAAGTTAAAGACAACTAAGCTCTATTAGACCCATCTTACAGAAAAAAACGAATGAACCTTTTGGCCAAGCCAACAGTTTTCTGCCACACTAACCATATTTCAAGCTCTCAATAGTCACGTGTCGCGAGGGAGTACTACATTGGATACTGCAGATATGGAGCATTTCCCTTGTCACAGAAAGTTCTGTTGGACAAGGCTGGCCTGGAGGCTGCCTCTGGAAAAGTCCTTATAGGCTACCATCCACTATCTTCATTGGTAGAATTACTAATACACCTAGAAATACTATTTGGGACTCTGAGTTCTACTCACTCTTAGCTACTCATGCACTCTCATATCTCTTTGAACTCTGGAATCTACATTGTCCATAGTCTGGAGCCTCCTGACTGAGGAGGGGAGAGGGCTTGCATAACCCACTGGTTGGGGATTGCACCATAACCATAATGCTAGTATATGTGGAATATTACCCAAAGAGCATTTTTATTTTGAGTAGGTCAGACCATGAGAAGAGTAATGATTTGTTTCTTTGCCCAATAAATGATAAACTGTGTATCTCCCAGGTACAAATTATTCTTTTACATTTGCTTAATAATTTCTCAACATGGGGTCTTAGCTGGGGAAGGATAAACCAAAATGGGGAAGAATTAGTGAGAACTGAAATTCAGAGTGTACTCTGGCGAATACTAAAATCCTTAGCATTCTCCTCAGGAAATTTTTCTGATATAGGGAATAGACTTTTTATTTTTTATTTTTTAAAAATTTATTTATTTATTTTTGGCTCTGTTTGGTTTTCGTTGCTGTGAGCGGGCTTTCTCTAGTTGTGGCGAGCGGGGGCTACTCTTCCTTGCGGTGCACTGGCTTCTCGTTGCGGTGGCTTCTTTTGTTGCGAAGCATGGGCTCTAGGCGTGCGGGCTTCAGTAGTTGTGGCACGCGGGCTCAGTAGTTGTGGCTCGTGGGCTCTAGAGCGCAGGCTCAGTAGTTGTGGTGCACGAGCTTAGTTGCTCCATGGCATGTGGGATCTTCCCAGACCAGGGCTTGAACCCGTGTCCCCTGCATTGGCAGGCGGATTCTTAACCACTGTGCCA
Source organism: Balaenoptera physalus (assembly GCF_965194825.1). Taxonomy (NCBI): domain Eukaryota; kingdom Metazoa; phylum Chordata; class Mammalia; order Artiodactyla; family Balaenopteridae; genus Balaenoptera; species Balaenoptera physalus. The sequence continues at coordinate 86,659,527 of NC_138887.1, read as the reverse complement.
CCAGGGAAGCCCGGGGATAGACTTTTTAAAGGACTTTTTTTGGGAGGGGGGTTACATAAAAGGAGTTTTAACCTAATGTCTATGTGTTTTATTATTATGGCTTTCAAAAGTAGTTCAGTAAAAGAGATCATTTTGACAAGTGAGACAGTGTCCTATAAAAGAAAAAAATGCTTTACTATGGATCTCTAAGAAGTCATTTAACTCCTCTAAGGTTTATCAATTTCCTTATCCATTTCTTCATCAATAAATTGGAACAATAATGTCTTCCTTGCTTGTCAGAGTCATTGGAGACTCAAATGAAGTGATGTTTGTGGTAGTGCTTGGGAAATTACCGGTGCTTTGCAAATGTCAATATGGCATCATGTCATGGATCCTTTATTTTCTGAATCCTTTTAAAATCTAAAGAACAGCAAGGTTTTGCATGAGGTCCAACTCTCCTTCAGGGCACTCTGTTGTTTCATGTCTCTGGCACGCACTTGCAGTGATAGATCTTGTTCTTGAGAGAGGGTCAGTAGTGATACGATTGACATGATGAAAAATGCTTTGGGGAGGAGGAGTCTTGATGCCATGGACTACATGAGCTGTCTTCACTTTATGAACTCGTTCACCCTGAGCCAGTGTTCCTGGGAGATGAGAGAGTCTTTCTCTCATGGAGGAATAAATACCAGTCTCCATCTTAGCACATCTATAGCAGAGAACAGTTTTCTTGATATGTAGTAGACAGTGCTCTATGTATTAGCTGCCATCTTTATTCATGAAAGGGGGGAGTTATCTAATACTTTCGCTAGTTAGGCCTAGAAGGATGTGTGACAAATGTAGAACAACATTGTAGAATTTCCCAGTGATCTGTATTTCAGAAAGCAAGTGCAAAGGAAGAGGAGTCATTCAGACAAAATCTAAGCAGAATGGAGATGTTGCTCTTAGCTGGGAAGGCAGCAGAGTCTTTATTAGCGATAACTGTAACTCTCAAACCTGGGTTTTCTTCAGGTATGGTGTCATTTAAAGATTACTTATTCTTTTAACCTAGAACACTATTGAAAATTTGCTACATCATTATTTTGACAAGAAGTTTGTTATCTCTGTCTCAGGGGTTCGTTTTTATTTTTTCCAGCTTTTAAACTGAAGGCTGACTCTGCCGAAATATTATTGCTTTTGGTCCTCCAGAGTACCTCGTATGATGCCTTGCACACATCGCTTGCTGATTCAATAACTGCGGTTGGTAGAAACTGGAGGGTGATCTCTTTGTTTTGCTAGGACAATGTGTCCTTCACACACATCCCGCATTCTATATTGGAACTGGCAATTAATTTTCCAGTTGGAATAATATTATAAATAATGGGTTCCCAGAATGGTCCACCAAGCTAAATTAACCCCTAATATGGTTTAGCTGAAGGAGAAACATATTTGCTAGAATCTGGAGGTGCTCTCAAAAACTGACTCAGAGCTAAATTTTACACAGCTAATAACTTAATGTTGGTAAGTTGGGAATTGCCTATTCATTTTTATAATATGATTTACAAATAACTATCGTCTCTCTTAACATTTTAAGTTATTTCTGACTTCTCAGTGTATGAATTACCTTCCTTCGTAGGAACTTTAACCTGCAATCTAAAACAAACCAAAATTTAGCAACTGGTGGATGCTGAGCTAAATTTAATGTTGCCTGTTTATTTGTCAAAGTTTTGCTAAAAACTGGTGCTGTGGTTTTTAAATTTTTTTCTGCCTTTTGATTAGATATAATTTTAAAATGGTCTCATTTCATTGATTTACACTGTTTTTCCTTTGTTGTAAAGAGAGTTCCTTAAAAATTCAACAAGACAATACATAGTAGTGGTAGCAAAGACATAAGTCTGAGAATTTATTGTGCTACATCCTGAAAAGGTAAATACAATTTATTGTAAAATAATGTTGATCTCTATAAAGACTACTTTATATAGATATTTCCCATCTGCCATTCCAAACTGTAGTCCTTAAATTACTCTTGAAACTGACGTCAGTATCCTGTGTGAATACTGATCCTATTTGTGACATGTTTTTGAAATGGCTCAACATGAAAATATGGTTAAATTCTTATTACATCATAGACTCTATACATTTACTCTCACAGGACCTTAGTTTGAATAAACGTTGGTGGTTTCATTTTTTACTACTTAAGATATATCCTTCAGCTTGATGGATATAAACTGCAAAAGTACTCTTAAGAGTCAATCTTTGGCATGTTTTGAGTAACAGATGAGTTTTTGTGGTTTAAAATCTGATGGGAACATTGGGACTGCATATACCCCCCTTTGTTTATTTTTAGTTGAATTGAGGAGACAGAGCCTTTTCAATACTGCAGGCTAAAAATTGCTGTACACACGGTCTTCCTGTGGGGCTCTGTGGCTTGCCCCCCATCACACCACCGAGCTTTGTCCTTAGGAGGCACGTGGCCCCAATTACCATACTCGTGACTATTTCACTTGATGGAAAAATCTGTAGTAAATCAAGAATATTAAGTCTGTTTGTTAATATTGAAGTCTTCAGAAGCCAGCTGTGCTGAAACTGTTTATTGCTTATATTTATAGAAGAGTTTGTTAAATGCTAATATTCTCTGTCATGCAATGGTCTAATTGTCCATTTTCTGAGATTGTTACTTACATAGTAAATGGAAGAGTTATTTTTTTTCTTGCGGTCTTCTAAACTTAAAGTTGAGCATGTGCCTTTATATAAATAGAGTATTTGGGAAAATAGCATTCATTTTTCATTTGTACGTCTTTGAATGGATTTTAGTTTTCCCCTCTGTCTCAAATACAACTAGGCATCAACTTATTGCATAATAGCTTCAATCAGTTGGAGTTTGTTTTCTAACAAATCAGCAGCAGTTTGGTGCTGTAGTTAAATATATTCTACATTCTGCATTTGTGTGTGACTGCTTACAGCCAGACATGGGTCCTTTTTTCATCATCAGATTTGTGTAGGTGGTTGGTTCTTAGAAACCTTTATGTTCAACTGCATGCCTGCAGTTTGCTGAACTTTCCTCATTATTGCAAAAAGATATCCATTTGATAAAAGCAAAAACAGCAGAGCCCTCTGTGAGAAAAGCATTTAGAGGCCCAGAATAACAGAAGTTTATGTTTGCTGGATTTAACCTCGGCATGAAAGCGGGATTTGGGAAAAGATACTCCACTACTGTGCATGACTCAGAGGTGTGTGTTGGTGGTGAGCTCCATCTGCATCTCGAATGTGCCTACCTTCCCACTGAACTAAAAGTTAAATGAATCTTGCAGGTGTCTTTCTTACCCTGGCTGTGTGACCCTTGTAGGGCAGTGTATATGTATTGAGTTACTCCTTTTTTTTTTTTTTTTTTTAACTACTGCTAGTAATATCTGCTATATTTTGAGTGTTAAGTACTTAACATACATTATTTTATTTGCTCTCTACAGTCCTACAAGGTAGGCATTATTATTATTGCCATTGTACACGTGAGGAAACTGAGGCTGCAAGAAGCTAAGGTAGTTGCTGAGTATGGGCTACCCGCTCAGGTTCAGGTGCCATAGCCTCAGGCTTCAGCCACTAAACTGACCTAGCTGTAAGTGCAGATCTTTGCTATTGTAATACTGCTTCAGAGATGGCTGTTGCATCATCCCTCCTAGGAACTGGCTCCAGGGTATAGTAAAAGTGTCCAGAATTAAGTTACTCCCCACGTAGTTGAATGCCACTTACTGTATGTTGTGCTGTGCTTTAGATATGGAAGTGGTGCTCCTAACCTCTACTTAATAACTCTGGAAGGCTAATCTTGAAGATATTCCTTCCTAAGGTTTTCAGTCTGGCTGGTGCCAAGCGGTGCCTTGTAAATAAGTTGTGAAGATGATGTTAGTCTTGTTAATGTTTTAGAAGAAAGTGGCTAGGAATTGGCATCTGAACGTATGGAAGCCCCGAGAAGGCACGGTTAGTCCCACATTGGGACTTTGAAGGTTCTGGGGAGTTTAGGGAAGGGGTTTGTTAAGTCATCCTGGAGCTTAGGGCTGTGAGGCATGCTGGAGCAGAGGACGTGGTGCCATTCGGAAACTAGGCTCAAGGGCTGAGCAATAGGGTAAGCTGACCAGATGCTGGGAAAGTGGGAAAGGTCTTAGTGGAAACTAGGATGCTGAGCAGTCCCACATCAGAAGGTTTGCAAGCGGGAGCAAGATTGACTTGCTGTTGAAATGGTGGACTTTGTTTCTGTTTTTGAAGCAAACAGTTCAGTACAGGACTCTGTGAGGGGTAAAGCAAGACTAGACAAGGTGGGACTTCCCTGGTGGCTCAGTGGCTAAGAATCCGCCTGCCAGTGCAGGGGACACAGGTTCAATCCCTGGTCCGGGAAGATCCCATATGCTGTGGAGCAGCTAAGCCTGTGCGCCACAACTACTGAGGCTGCGCTCTAGAGCCCACGGGCCACGACTACTGAGCCCGCATGCCACAACTACTGAAGCCCGCGTGCCTAGAGCTCGTGCTCTGCAACAAGAGAAGCCACCGCAATGAGAAGCCTGAGCACCACAACGAAGAGTAGCCCCTGCTCGCTGCAGCTAGAGAAAGCCCGCGTGCAGCAACGAAGACCCAACACAGCCCTCCCCAAAAAAAAAGACTAGACAAGGTTATCTTTAAGGATGGGGTGGAGGGTTTTTTTATTTTTATTTATTTATTTTGGTGTGCCGGGTCTTAGTTGCAGCATGTGGACTCTTAGTTGCGCCATGCGTGCGGGATCTAGTTCCCCAACTAGGGATGGAACTGGGCCCCCTGCATTGGAAGCGGGGAGTCCCACCCACTGGACCACGAGGGAAGTCCCTGGAACCAGTGTTGACAGGAAAAATTCTTCCTTCTTTCCTTTCTCCCTCCCTCCCTCCCTGCCTTCCCTCCTTCCTTCCCCTTCTTCCTATACTCCATTATAGGCTATTACTAGATAATCGCTACAGTTCTCTGTGCTGTATGTACAATATATCCTTGCTGCTTGTCTATTTTATACATTATAGTTTGTATCTGTTAATCCCATACCCCTAATTTGTCCCTCCCCACTTCCCTCTCCCCTTTGGTAACCACAAGTTTGTTTTCTATAAAAGTCTTTGAGGGCTTCCCTGGTGGTGCAGTGGTTGAGAGTCTGCCTGCCGATCCAGGGGACATGGGTTCGAGCCCTGGTCTGGGAGGATCCCACATGCCGCGGAGCAACTGGGCCTGTGAGCCACAACTACTGAGCCTGCGCGTCTGGAGCCATGCTCCACAACGAGAGGCCGCGACAGTGAGAGGCCCGCGCACCGAGATGAAGAGTGGCCCCCACTCGCCGCAACTGGAGAAAGCCCTCACACAGAAACGAAGACCCAACACAGCCAAAAATAAATTAATTAATTAAGTAATTAAAAAAAAAAAAGAGATCCATTAAGCAGTCCCTCCACACTTTGGCTTTCACAGAGTCACCACATTATACAATAAAGTTAATTATATTAAAAAAAAAAAAGTCTCTGAGTCTGTTTCTGTTTTGCATATACATTCATTTGTATTTTTTTTTTAGATTCCACATAGAAGGGATATCATACAGTATTTGTCTGACTTATTTCACTAAGCATAACATTCTCTAGGTCCATCCACGTTGCTGCAAATGACAGTATTTCATTCTTTTTTACGGCTAAGTAATATTCCATTGTATAGCTGTACCACATCTTCTTAATCTAATTGTGTGTTGATGGGTACTTGGTTTGCTTTCATAATTTGGCTATTGTAAATAGTGCTGCTATGAATATTGGGGTGCATATATCTCTTCAAATTAGAGTTTTTGTTTTTTCCAGATATATACCCAGGAGTGGAATTGCTGAGTCAGATGGTAGTTCTATTTTCAGTTTTTCTGAGGAAACTATACTGTTTTACACAGTGGCGTGAGGGTTCCCTTTTCTCCACATCCTCTCCAACATTTGTTATTTGTACACTTTTTGATAATAGCCATTCTGACAGGTGTGAGGTGATATCTCATTGTTGTTTTGATTTGCATTTCTCAGAAAGACTCATTCTTTTTTAAACAGTTTTTTAAAAAATTGAAGTATAGTTAATTTACAATGTTGTGTTAGCTTCAGGTGTACAGGAAAATGATTCAGTTATATATATATATATTCTTTTTCAGATTCTTTTCCATTATAGTTTATTACAAGACATTGAATATAGTTGCCTATACAGTAGGTCCTTGTTATTTATCTGTTTTATACATAGTAATGTGTGTATCTTAATCCCAAACTCCTATTTTATCCCCTAACTCCCCCTCCCCCCCCCCCACACCACACTGTCCCCTCAGGTAACCATAAGTTTGTTTTCTATGTCTGTGAAAAAAGACTCATTCTTGAAGCAAAGATAATTGAGAATATTGAAACCATTTATCCATAAACTACCTAATCGTTGGGTAATTTGTACTGATATTTCTGCCAACTATAATAAAACATTTGCATGTTTTTATGCATTTACCACTGCAATTGCAACATGCAGTGGTCATTTTGGGAGTTGCTTGGTTAAAAAGGTAGTGTTAGGGTCCTAGGAGGAGAAATTCCTCAGGCAGGGAAGTATTTCAAAGCTTTGGAGTTCCAGTTAGGTTCAAATCCAGACCTAGGCTCTTGCTAGTATTGTTATTTTAGGAAAATTACTTAACTTCTCTTAAGTCAATGTTTTCTTTTCTAAAATGGTGGACAGTAGCGCTTTTGTGAGGATTAGATAGTGCATGTGAAGCACTTGGTACCTTGCCTGGCCCATAGTAAATGCTCAGTGAACGTCAGCAGCTATTGCCTCTTCCCATCCTCCACGAGGAAGTGCCAAGCACATGCCAATGAACCTGACCCAGACGCCTCTGGGGGTTGCCCTTAGGGCATATTTCAGAAGCCTCTGCGTACTTGCCAAGCAGATCTGGTGGCTTGGCCAGATTCTATTCTATTCTGTTCCTATTTTCTCTAGCAGTATGTTTCATCCTTCCTCCAGATGTACTGAATCCAGGGAATAGGTACCTTAGAAACGATATCTTCTAATATGAGATTAATCTTCTTTTCCCAGCTTATGTGAACTTCTGTTCCCCTGTCGGTGATAGAATGTTCTCTTCTTTGGTAGTCTTATTTTCTGCAAAATAAGGATACTCTGTATACTTTTTATAATGTTGTTTTCTTCTCCTTTTCTTTTAATTTTCCTTGTAAGACGTTTCTTTCTTTTCTGTAGAAACTTTAAGACCCGATATTTTCATACACAGAGAGACAGACCCATGTTGGCATGTGATAACAGAGAAGTTATTATGTGTGCTCTAAATCTGTACTCTGAAGGGCCCAACTGCTGAAAACATGATTGTTTTGCATCTTCCCCCCTTAGTGCCTGGGTTATATCAGCCTACGGGCTCAATCCTTGAGCACAGGAATAGTGATATATTCAAGTGGGAAGCCAAGAATTCATAATGACAAAGGGATGGCAGTGACACTCTCTTGCAGAGCCTGGGACTGGTCCTGCAGTTGCACCATCTTTTACTCCACAGATGTTAAAGAATCATAAATCCTTGTTGACTGGCATGAAAAATTTCCATGGAGAGTCTCTATATCCACATGCCAGAAAGAGAAGTGTTAGCAAATAGCACTTCTTAAAATGTGAGGAAAAGAAATTAAAAAGTGTTGTTCAAATAACCAGGAACTGAGCAAGACAAAGCAATAGAGCATAATTGAGAATGTGGACCCTGCAGCCATACTGCCTGGGTTCGAATCAAGTTCTGCAACTTAGTAGCTGCATGACCCTGAGCTAGTCATTCAACCTTTGTGTGCCTCAGTTTCCTCATCTGTATGATGGGGATGTTAGCTATTATCTCATAGTCTTATCTTGAAAATTAACTGGGTTAACATTTGTAAAGTGTTTAGAATGATACCTGGCACTATATAAGTATTTGTTAAATATTAAATACTGAAAATGATAATAATGTGTATTTGCTGAGCTGATTGGTTGGCATGTTTCTGCGTAAGACTAAAACACAATTAAGCATTGGTTAAATAGATTCCATGATTCATAAAATCTATTGGCTAATATTTTGAAACTTCATACATTTCACTTCTTAAATATCTTCAGCCTAAGCACAATATTTGGCATACTCAGAATAACATAAAATCACTTATATTTTTTATTCAATTCTAAGTCTGAGACATTCTGCTCCTTCCCACAATCTTTTTATTTTTTTATTATTTTTGGCTGCACCGGGTCTTAGTTGTGGCATGTGGGATCTTCGCTGTGGCATGTGGGATCTTTTGTTGTGGCGTGCGGGCTTCTCTCTAGTTGTGGCGTGTGGGTTGGGTTTTCTCTCTCTAGTCGAGGCCTGCGGGCTCATTAGTTGTGGCGCAGGCTTAGTTGCCCCGTGGCATGTGGGATCTTAGTTCCTCGACCAGGGATTGAACCTGCGTCCCCTTCATTGGAAGGCGGATTCTTTACCACTCGACCACCAGGGAAGTCCCCCCACAATCTTTAATGTCTGAAAATTGTATGTATCTTAAAATCCATAGATGTACTTAATGTTGTGTTCCCCCTGCCCCCATAAAGCTCTTATTTAATTAATGTTGCAATTTTTTTAAAAAATTGATCTTGTCTTTGAATAGGAAACATAGTGATTCATGAGTCCACACAAATGTGCTTATGTATCTTCAGTTGGAAAGTATAAAATTAATGTCTAGGAATAAGGGAGTTGACACACCTACCTGTTGAAGGGAGAAGCAGCATACTCAGTGGCCAGAGCCTTCACCTTAGTTCCAGGGCATCAGACTTTATAGAGCTCCAGAGGCTTCACTGTATTCACGAAACACTGGAGTTAATGTTACACCTTTTGGTCCAGTAGTTGTGAGACCCGTAATCACTGAATTGGATGTGGCAATGGATTTGTATTGACATGAACCTAGAGGTCATTCCTTTAAGAACTTTAATCATTTTAGGATCTGGGGAGAATAACTGTGGCAGGGGTTCATAATCAGGGAGCCCATGGATAGAATTCTAGAGTCTCTGAACATGGATGGGAAAAAAAAAATCTTCATTTTCACTAATTCCTAAATAAAACTTAGAATTTCCTTTAAGTATGAATGTAGGCAACAATCATAGTAGCATTTAGCCTTTGAAATTATAGTACTTATGAAATATGCCACTACATCCTGTTATTCACTGTGGCAATAAGGAAGCACAAATACAACTATATTAGAATTTGTTCTTTTAAAATAATTTCATAACTGTATTTCAATGTAATTGTGTTCCTTTTTAATCCTGTGTTTTTTATGCTTGTAAAAACATTACTCTGAGAAGTGGTCCCTAGATTTCAGCAGATTGCCAAGGGTTCTGGGGTAAAAAAGTTAAGAACCCTGTTTTCTGGTAGTTTGCTTCTCTTTTGGTCCTGATTCTTAGCCATGCTTATGTTTTCTTCTGCACCATGCCTCTCTGCCTGCACTCTGGAGAGCTGAGATACGGACTTTGAAAAGTTCAGCATCAATCCCATCTCTAGAATCTGTTCTATGTTCTTGACTCTGGCAACAAGGATTCTTTGGCTGGCTTTGTCTGTGGTTTACATGTCTTAAATAAGAGGAGACTTTAGCTTTTCTGCCTCTCTAGGACAGTCCTGTCTACAGAAACTTCTAGTGAAAGGTGTTGATTCATGACGGTTTATTGGAAAGCTGGACGCTGTGAAAGCAAGACACAGAAAGCAAAGAACATTTAGCCATGGGAGTGTGGAGGAGGGGAGCGAGAGTGTGTGCTTGTACAGAGGGATAATATGATGCCCGAGGGGAGAGCTGGTGGAGGCTGTGAAATGAGTGGGGAAATAGGAAGTCGGGTGGAATAATAAGAAGATGGAGAGGTAATTAAATTGAGGCTTTCCAGCCTACTCCTGATGGAGACTTCTCCTTATCAAAATCTAAATTTGCTCCTGGGAACTATTCCTGTGTAGTTAAGGATGGATTCTTCACCTGTGTCTATAATTACTTCAGTATGGAGCTTTTGTGACTCAAGGCTTTCTGTGAAGGCTCCCTTACCTTCCAGATAACTCCCTTATTTTAGTTCATTTAGTTGTTGCCAGAATCTTCTGATGTGGTATTACCAGATTTTATACCAAACCGGGCAAAATAGGCAAACTATTGGCTTGTAGGAAATACTGTCTACCTTTGAGGGTATTTCGAGGTACTGGGCATGGAAATGGGTAAAAAATAATTCCAGAAGAAAATATTTTTAGGCAGACTATCCAGTAACAATAAGAATGTTGAGTCTTTGTGAAGCTGAAAGAGAAAAGTTACAGGTCAATTGGGTGAGGCCAGAATGTAAAGTGACACGCATGTACTGATATATCTATAAATGGCTGTGCTTAAAAATTAATTCTAGGGATTAATTATTCTAGGAATTAAAAAAAATGTTTATTCTAGAAATAGCAATGTTTATTCTAGTAATAGATCTGAGCCTAGGTTCAGATCTCCTTGAAATTCCTGCCTTTTGTTTGGCATTCCTGAAGTTGGGGTGACCAGAAAGGAGGGGGATCGACTTTTGCCAGTTTATTAAGGAAAGCCTTGGTAAACCCCTTGCAGGATGACCAAGCTCTGGGGACTTCTGTAGCTTTGTGTTGGAGATTTCAAAACTCCTCCCCATGCCAGCCTTAGAAAAGGATGATTTTACAAAATCTTTCTGGCGAAGCATTTAATATCCAACTGCTTCCCAAAGCTGAGTCCCTCTGTAAAGTCACCTTGGATTCCTGCTGCAAAAACTGATGGATGTTGTAAGAGTGATAAATGCTGCCACACTGTGATTTTAGATGTTGGATCTTTGGATTTGTTACGTGGGCCACTCACTGTAGGAGGCACATTTTATCCTGTTAGACTATTATGTCTTCCAGTCTATTTCATTTTCTGTTTTGGAAATAAACCTTTGAACACATTCTAATGAAGTATGCAGTTTAAGAGAAGTTAGATGACATCAAATAATAGATTGTCATAAATATATTTTTGCGTACTTGCTCTCCTACCCTTCCCCCGCTTTGTTTTAATTTTTTGACTTGGATACTGTGACCTGGGCTTCCGACTTGAAAGGCAAAGTCAGATGAAAATAAGCATTTCCATGCATATCATGTTTCTAAAATCATCCCTGGAGTGCCTGTATGTCTAGTGGAATGCAAAGCTTGCTAGAGAAGAGGATGAAATTAGGTGAGCCTGAAGGAAGTATAAAAATCCTGTTTAATGACCCTGTTAGGTTTTTATACAGATTAACTGTTATCAAGTAAGGAATGGTAAGTCCGTCTGGAATTTCTCATCCTCTGAATAGCCAGTTTTGGCACTATAAACTGAGAGGACTTCTGTTGTATCTCTGAATTCATAACACGGCAGTATTGGAAACCCTGAGGCCCTTTTCCTGAACAACATATGCTTGCATGTAGCTCGGTTTTACGTGAGCTGAACCAATCTCAGGTCTAGGATGGGAGTTTATTAGTCTGTGTGTATGTGCCTGTGTATGTTGTTGAAGAGAGGTTTTAAGGCCTGGAGTAATGAGACGTGGCCAGTTAGAGCAAAGCATCGCTTAGGGATGTGGTTTCATGATCACAGCCTGATCCTGAACACTTATGTTTACCGAATACCCTCATTACAGACCTTGAGTAGACGAGCTGTCGTCCATTCACACTTGCCTTGCCTTTCTGCACTGCTTTCTTGCTGCTCGTTCCCTCCCCTCTGACACCTACTATCTTTATCGCTTCCCATGGTACCCAGTCCCGGCCTCGGCTCCTGCAGTGTCCCTCCTTCTCACAACATAAATATTGTTTCCTCACAGAGGGAGCGGCCCTTACAGAGGCACAAGAAGAGGTCTGAGTTTATAGCTTATAAAGTATAGCACTCTTTAAAATTTTAACAAGCAAAAGTGTTTCATAACCCAGTAGGAAATAAATCTCTGATGATGAAACCCAGGCTTTTGGAAAAGGAGGTCGTTTGGGGGTGGGATCCCTCTTTTCACACCTTGGTGCATTGTCTGTCCTGATAGTCCCAATAGCTTCCTTGATGTTGGCAAGCATTCCAAGGAGAGCGAGCATACCGCAGAGTGCTTCAGAGGGATGGCATTTCGGCGTAGGGCGCGATTACGGGATACCTCTGATGGAAAGACCCTTGGTTCCAAAACCACCAGGGTATTTTCCCAGCTGTGCCAGAAATCTGGGTAAATGAGCATTAGATTATTAGTTTTGGCATCGTGGCGCTGAACCACAAAGCTCTGTGGCCGCTGCTCTTGCTACTTGCTGACCTGGCATCCTGGAGAGCCCCTGGTCCTCCTGGACCTGACTCAGGCTGTAGCTGTGAGCGAGCTGGGTGCCTGCTACCATCCGCACTGGCAAGTGCGGGAAGTGCCAAGCGGCCTGGCAAGTTTTAGTGTGGCCTTTGGATCCTCACTGAGCCATATGGTGCTAAAATGTCAAACTGTTCCTGAGTGTGGGCCACGATTGAGGAGGCTAGATAGAGAAAACACACGTCACATGAAGGATCGGCTGAGATTGTTTATTCCCCAGCCACTGGCTTTATCACTTGGTTACTTTAACCAACACTTATTAAGTAGTCTTTGGTTGATAGTGAGCTACTTATATTGTGGGAGGTATCGAAAAATAAAATCATCCGATGTTTCTTATTGGCAAGGATTATATCTCCCAGGGTTCACGTATCTTGCATGTGATAAACTGTCAGCAGCAGCAGGTGAAATGAATGGATGATTTATTAATAGAATTGAATGGGAAACAATCGCATTAGAAACTGAAGAAAGATCTTGAAGAAACTAAGTCCCCACAAAGATGATAACATACTTAGGCTGTGGTTGCAGAGATCTTACTGGAAACCAGGCCTTCTCCTCGTTTCCAGTTCGGCTTCTTTCTGCTGTATTCTGGCAGTTGACCACCTTGTTGGTGGATTGACATAAGGCCTTGAGAAGTTTACAATCTGGGTAGGAAGAGAAAACATAACAGGGGCTTACAGATGATCCAAATCAAAACATCTACAAGTGCTAAGTGATTGAGGCCAAAGGGAATGTGCAAGTCCGAAGGGAGAGAGGAGGAGCTGAGTGATGTGGTTCAGATGAGGTTAGTCCTGGCAGGCTTCCTAGGGGAGGTGGCTGGGCTTGGATTTGGCCCATTAGCTCTTCTCAGTCCCTCTCTCTGGACCTTTACATAAACACAGTTTTCTCATAGCACAAGGAATCTGCCTGGTTGGAAAGAAGAGGAAGAAAAAGATGTTTGAACTCAGAGGGTTTTTTCCCCCCTCATACTTGAGGGGACCTCAAACTTTTAGATGTGCCCCTACATGCATAGAGTTAAATCTTAGATTCAGTTTAACCCTATGAAAAAGGCAAGTCATGACATATATTGGACAGAGAAGTGCTATAACTTGAGAGGCTTTTTGACTCTAATGAATTTTTGCTGTCTTTTCAATTTAAATAACTTCTTCCTGTCTTGGTTCATAAATATTCAAAGAATTGCTTTGATTTTTTTACTTAACATATGTAAGCTCATATGTAAGCTTGACCATATGTAAGCTCAACTATTTGAGGCATTCTAAACAGCCGTGTTCACATGGCGGAGTTGTGACATTTCTGGGCTTGGGTGCTGAGGAGCCAGCCTCTTCCTGTTCACAGGCCTAGTCTGTGTCTGGTATTTAGCCCACAGCTTTGTAGTCGTATGGGGAGATTGCTTTGAGTGGCCCCAAAGAATGTGTTCTTTTTCTTTTTTAAAAACCGTTTGTTTTGAACTAATTTTAGAATTACAGAATTGCAAAATTATACAGAATCCCCTTACATCTCTCAGTCATTACCGTAGAATAATCGTCACCTCCACTTGTCCACCCCCAGAGGAAGCCTCATACTTGTCCACAAGAAGACACGTGTAAGAATGTGCTTTCTTGCATTATGCATAATGTGAACTAAATATCTAATAGCAAACAAATGGATAAATACCCTGTGTTATTTTCATGCAATGGAATGTTATGCAATACAGAAGAAATAAATGTCAAACGCATCACAGCGAGAAAATAAAAGCAAGTTGCGGAAGGGTGTATACACCTTACGATACCATTTCCTTCGGGCTTAAAAGCATGCAAAGTGGTATTAGATGCTATACATGCATGTGAAGTAACAGTGTAAACACTGCCACAGACATGTGAGTGATACACACAAAATTCAGGATTCCGGTTTCTTCTATAAGTGGTAAATACTTACGAGTATGGTGCACCTTCTGAGTTGAAAGGCAGAGGAGAGAGCCGTCGGTTGAATTACTGGCTCATTTACATGGGTGAGCCCTTCAGTATGTGTTTAGTTTTCTGTGTCACATTTTCTCCACCTGTAAAGTTTCCATGGCTGCCTTTACGAGCCTATTATAACATCCAGAAATGAAAAGTCAGAGCATCAAACTCTTGAGGATGAGGACTGTAGACAAATGGTAAGCAAAACTGTCTGTGGCCCTGTATTCTGCCAGAATTGATGTCCTGGCTGCCCCACTTACTAGTCATGTGACCTTAACTTCTATGCTGCCGTTTCCTGATCTGCAAAAAGGGCATGATAATAGTACCTGCCTATGGCGATGTTTTCAAGACTAAATGAATTACTGCATGTAGAATCCGTAGAGCCTGTTTTCCTCCTCTCTCCCATCTGGCTTACAGACTTGTTTTATTTGATCTCCGTAGGACTGGATTACAGGATGCTTTAAATTTGACTGGGAGGAGGTTACCTTTAAAAAGTATGGATTTCTGGTTTCTCTTGAACAAATGGAACATCTACTGGCACTGGTTCCCCATTGCAGCCTGGCAACACTGCTGTCCCCTGTAGGTAGAAGTGTCCACTGTTCAGTGTAATTCCCAGCAACTCCCTCATGTCTTCTGGGCACTGAGGCAGCCTGTTCATTGCTATCTGATGTCTAACAGCCACTCTCCCCAGTGACATTACCTACTTGGCCCCCATTGGCATTTGGGTTTACAATCCTGATTTTAAAAGGTCTGTAGTGATGCAAATAGGGAACTGGATTATGTATCAGTCATGGGGCTTTCCAAAGAAATAGAACTGGTGAGATTTATATATATATATATATATATATATATATATATATATATATATATATATATATATATCTTTGTTTTTTATATTTATATTTATGTTGTATCCCTTTATATATAAGGAAACCCTTGGACAAGAATTGATGCTGCAGTTTTGAGGCAGAATTTCTTCAGGACCTCAGTGTTTTCTTTTAAGGCCTTTCAAATGGTCAGATGAGGCCCCATCCACATTATCAAGAATAATTGTCTTAAAGTCAACTCATTACAGATATTACCATATCCACAAAATACCTTCAGAGCACTTAGTTTTGATTAGATAAGTGTTTGATGGATAACTGGGTACTATAGCCTAGCCAAGTTGACACATGAAACTAACCATCACAGATTACATTGTTTGGAACAATCTTATGATACATATATGTGGCACCTATAGACTTTTTTTCTGTTCTTTATAGTAGAGGATGGTGGTGGCATTTAGGATGTTTTGAGGGAGTTGAGTGTAAAAAACTCTGAGAACCTCTGAGCTTTGCAAATAAAGCTGTTATGCCTGGGTTGGGGTCTAAGAGGCTGCATGTTGGTGATTGATGATGCAGAATGCTTCCTCCAGGTGGGGTGTGACAGGAGATCCTGGGTTTGGCAGCACTGCGTATGCCACTCAGGGTTGGAAATAATCATGCATAGACTCTGAGGGGAGTTTTGAAGGAAAACAGGGTGTTTAGGAAGAACTAGATTTCTATACCAGTTGTAGAGCCTCCTACAAACCAGGTGTACAGGTGTGTGCTGTTCCTGCTTCAGGTCAGGTATTAATGCAGGTTCTGAGTACCTGTGTCCACTGTTAGCCTCATATGGCTTCGTGCATTGGAAGGCTGCCAACAAAGCTCAAAGGGCATTCTCCCAAAGCCTTCTTTGTTTCTCAGAGCTTTTTGCAAAGCTGCTAAAGAGAAGCTGAAAGGCAAGGCAGAAACAATCTTCCATGTGTGTTTGTCTCTGCATTATTATTTTTTGTAACGCATCAGGTAAGATGACTTTGAGCTTAGTTTTTTATTTGCAGAGAGTAGGTGAATAGGGAGTTTGAATAAAGCCTCAAGTCTCCATTTCTACATGTCTTGTGCTAATTCACGACAACTTAAAATCCTGAATATTTGTGTTTTATTTCTGTGAAAAAATAGACTGGCTAGAAGATCCAAAGTTAATCTTAAGGAATGACACAAAAACCCCAGCATCTCAGCCTCAGAGTTTTAATCTCAAAAAGTATGTTCTGTGTGGGACATTCTAAGACGCCGAGGAGCAAGCATGTAGGAGCCAAGTTCGTGGGCTCTGGGTGTAGTCTGGACATTGGCTGCTCGGCGTGAGATGGCGGGTAGAGGCACCAATGTTTCTACATTTCAGAGCTGCCTGTTCGAGGGGAGAGCATAAAGCCTTGTATTGTAACTGATCTTCTACTTGTATCCTTCATTAGGACCATGCAGGTTAGCCTTGATTTTTCTTGGGAGAATTCCCAACTGCATTAATTTTTATTCTTGGACTCGGTCAGTAGGAAGGAAGGGCAGTGAATTTGGACTTGGGAGCTGGGTGTCCTATCTTGGCTTGAGTGGTACCTTAACTTCGCAACCTTAGGCAGGTCACTTGGGCCTTTCCTTCCTCTTCTTAACCACAAGGGGGTTGAATGGGATGGTTAACTAAAATTCTGGAGATACTATATTTTCCTTGCTCTATAAACTGCGCCTTGGCAAAAACTTGTAGATTGGTTGGAGCCTCTCACAGTGCCTTGATTCCTCTACTTTTCCTTCGGCTGACATCCTCTCTTTATTTAGTGGTGACCTGGGGTCTAGCACATCAACTGCTCTCTTGTCAGTATTTCCATTCTCTTGCTCTCTTCAAGCCCCAGACTCAGCTATCTCCGTTTCTCCTCCTCAAGGACTTTACTGTCCTTTCAGGATATCTTTGTTTCCTTAGTTGTATGGCTTTGTTTCCTTAGTTGTATGGCTTTGACTCCCTGCCGCCGCCCCCTCCCCCCCAGGAAAACTTTTAATTATCACTGTTAACCTGTAAAGCACTTACTGTTTTGTCACACCAAGCTACAGAATTATCAGCCTGCTGCTGAATTTGTTAATGTGATACTTTTCCCATTCCCTCTCATTTTAGATTAGATAAAATGAAATTGCATTCTCACGTATTCTAAGGTTAGACTTAGCTAGTGCCCTTTTCCTAAGCTGTGTCTTGTCCGCATGTTGTCCTTAATATTTCAGAAATGATACTTTTGAGGCCACTGCTGCGTAAAGAAACAATGGGAGCGCCTGCTATTGTGATTAATGGTTACTGGAACTAGAACTTCCTTTTTCTTGTGGCAGAATGCCTGGCTTTGGGGACTCATAATGGTTTTATTCAAAGGAATCACCCCTCTTGGGGGGTATTTTCGTGCTTCCTACTTTACACCCAGGAGGTAGCTTCTTTGTCAGTTTAGAGGTAGCTAGACTCCATGCCATTCGCAGTTTGTTTCCTGAATCCCTGAGAACCGGTTTGTTTTTGTTTTTGTTTTTTAGAAAGTGACATAGGTGCTTTTATTGTCCCCACTTTACAAAGACGGTTACTGAGGCATGGAGGGGCTTCGTGGGATGGCGAGGGTCAGAGTCAGCAGAACCCTTCTCGGGGTTGTTAGGCAGGTGAAATGACGTATGGAATGAAAACTGCTTATTGAACTGTTGTTCTGTCTGCTTCATCCAGGGCGGAGCAAGCTTCACATGTTCTGTTTTTTTCTAGTCTAGATATGCCATCTGGCCTGAGACCCTGGCACCTTGACGAAGTCCTGTTTGGACTTAGCTGATTATCTAGGTGGGTGTTGGAAGCCAGTTTGACATGTAGGCCCTGGACTTACCATCCTCTTGCAACAGCCCGGGAGTCGCTGCTTGTCTGACTTCAGAGCTGCTACCAGCTGGAAGCCGAGGTTTTGAATGTGTATGAATTGGTTGCAGGAGCTGCTGCTGCCAGCTTCTTGCAGGGCAGGCAGCTGTGGTGGAGTTGGGTGTGGCCAGGGGTGCTGCGAGCGGCTCCTCTCACAACGGGATGTGGAATGAGCTTTTCCAATCTATTTGGAGTCAGCTGCCACTCATGGCCTCTTCCTGTAGGGTGTTCTGCCATTCTGGTATTCATCCTTGAGCTCCACGTGTGTGTTACCTGAATATATAAACGGTAACATTTCTTCTGCAGATTCTCTCTTGGTCTTTCTACATTAGCTCTACCAAAGAGAATAAAGCCCGTGCTCTCTATTCAGTGTCAAGAGTAAGGGCAATAATTGGCCTTCTGTATAATATTCCAGCCAAACCACTGAGGGTATATTGGTTCCTTTTTGGATAAAACATTTCTTAGGAGGATGTTGACAGGTTGGAGTGACCCAGAAGTGGGCAGGTGTTTTATTAGAAATCATGTCATGTGGAGGATGATTGTAGGGAGGGGATTATTTAGTCTAGAGGTAGATGATGATAATGGCTAACACTTTACTGAATGTTGATTGTGTGTCAAGCAGTGTGCAAAGGATTTTACGTGTGTTATCCCATGTACTGATCAAACAAAAAGCCTGTGAGGCAGGTATGGCTGTTAGCCCCATTATGCAGATGAGGGAACTGAAGTACTGAGTTCCATTTTTCTTTCTGGTAAAGTTCAGACTTTTTGGCTCAGCACTGGGGATATTCTACACTTGGCACTCACCTCATCTTGCTTGCCATTTTGCTTCTTTCTCAGATCCTACAGCTGAATCCCATTGTGCTTCCCCATTGAAAAGGAATTATGAGATATCATAAATAAAAGCTCATAGCCCAGAGTCAGCATACATACTAGACCTCTGGGAAATGTCAGTGGTCTCTTCTCATTTTTCAAATTATCCATCCATCTCTGCTTTTCAAAATCCTATTCATCCTTCGAGACCCAATTTAAATGTGATCTCCTCCAGAAAACCCTGCCTGATCACATAAACCGGTGATAATCTGCCTCTTCTTGACTCCTAGAGTACTTTGTTTATTTCATTCTGATGGCGTTTACAACATTTGACCTTGAACTCTCGTTTCCGGTCTTTTGTCCACCACCTGATTATAAACTCGGAGGGGCGGAGGCAAATCTTGTTCCCCACGTCATCCTCCAGCAGAGACCTTGACACGTAGCAGGTGTCACAGAGATATGTGGATAAGTGAATGAGTTATGGCATTTCATGACAGACTTATCTTTTCATAAATGTCTGGATTAAGCTAACAAAAATTATTTTGTGTTCCCTGAGTGCATTGTACTTGTCTGTGGGAGTGGGAATTGTGGCATGATTTTAGGCTGAGTGATTTACAAGCCAGCCTGGGATTGCAGACATGAAATAAACCACAGAGAGAAAAATCCACAAGCAGATAATGGCTTTTTGTGTGTTGCTAGTCCTTCATAGTTTCTATTTAAAAAAAAAAAAAACAAATGAAAACACTTCTATTAGACATAAAACAAGTTTCATTTATTTTGTTCTCAGTTTCTTCGGAGCTTTGAAATTATGCAAGCTATTGATTTGGATTATAAACTACAGTGAGCTAAAAACTTCTGAGAGTATGTTTAATTTACAGTGACATCTTTGGAAATTGGCCCAAATAATTCTCCTTTAAACCTATGGCAGTGGTGTATGACACGAGAGAAAAATCTGATTAGTTCTTGACTGTTGCCTAATGCTTGGTTTTCTCCTTTTGGCTGCAGATTTAGATGATTATTTTGGGGCAGGTGGCCTGTGATTAGGATGAATGTGGAAGAGAACTGATAGGGATGGTTGAGGTTTTATATTATTTTCTATACCGACTGGCCTTTTCAGTTGGCCTTTCAGATATTCCTGGGAAAGCACCAAAATTGTTTTTCATCATTATATATTTGGGGTAATTTAGAGTGGTTTAATTTTTTGATGAGAGGAATGATTAGAATTTTATAACCCTTGGAAAAGAGAGTTAGAAAAAGCTTTTTTGTTTGCTTTTTAAACATTTCTGATGGTTGAATTTCTATTCTATATGCTCTTTAATTCCTTGCATAATAGTCTGCATGCAGCTTAAGACAGCAGGCTGTCAACTGAGCGGATATAATAGTCAATGCTTGGATTGATGGCTTTCTGTTGATTAAAGGAGATAGGATGTAGAGTGAATAAGAACTTGCTTTAAGGAATAAAATTTAATAAATAAGTTAGGCTAGTTGGATATTAGAATAAATTTAATGTGTCTTATGTAATCTTTCCATTCAGAAAGTAATTTTTTTCTCAAATACCTACTATATATATGGTTGTATGTCAGGGAAGTGTAAAGAAAGAGATAGATGATAGATAGATAGATAGGGATATTTTAATGCCCTAGTTTTGACAAAAGCATAAAGAAGGAGAGAAAGGAAAAGCTTAAATAGATAATAATAAGCCATTTACTTTCATGGTTTTAGCTATCTTTAAATGACTTAAAGTTCAGTCCATCTGAATCAATGAGCTTTATCAATAAGCTTGAATCATATTTACTTGAAAAATACACTGACTTTTAATTTAGCAATGTAAAAGAATCAATTTAAAGAGCCCCAATCAGAATAATTATGTCATAGTTAAAGCAAATTATATCCTAGTTAAGGCAAAATTGATTGACTAAGGATTTAGAAATAGTGAATTATACAGAAAGGACTTTATTCAATAGAGATTGTATTTTTATTTAAAGTTTATTTGTGTATATATGTTCTAAGGGTGAAACAAGTTTTATAGCAATCAAGGATAAATGATTAAGAAAATTATGGAAGTAAATGTTTTCTTATCATGACACATTACTGCTACTCTGAGATATGCCTGATTGAATCATAGGTCAGGCATTTTTCTTACTAAAAAGATAAGACACATGAGGATTTTTGAAACATACCTTGATATACTTAACCATTTTAGTATCCACTTCTTTACTTTTCTGGTCTTAGATATTTTATCTATTTTAATTTTTTTAAGTCATTTGAAATATTAGTAAAAACCCTTCTACGGTTCATTGGGTCAGTCCCGCAGTTCGTGGGGTCAGGACGCCATGTTCAAGTCTGATGTCTTTAGAACAGATCGCTTTAAGAGATATAGGATCTTGATGGTTTTGGATGGTGGATTTACCCCTTCTTCAATTTGTTGCTGTTATGCAGGCTTTCCACGCCTCAGGGACGAGGAATGTTGTTATTGTTGTAAAGGCTCAGCCCATTTTATTAATTTTCTTTATCTTGAGACTAATGTGTTAAGGGTTTGGGGCTTAGTCTAATTACAGCTGAAATGATTCTGAAACATCGTAATGGAGTGAAGAATTCAAAGTAATGTGAATAGTATGAATAGTGCATTTATATTTTTCAAAATGTCAAGTTGACATCATCCAAAGTAGTGGCTTTTTATTTTAAAAACCAAATCTTGTTCAGCACTATGGTAAAAGTTTCACCAAATAATAGTTAACCTGACAATATGTGATACATTCTAATATTTTCCTTTCCATTCTATTCCATTCCATTGCACTTTATTCCGTTCAAAAAGTTGATTTCACGAACCATTTTAGGAACCATCAATGAGATACAACTCACAGTTTGAGAACCATCGATTCAGAGTAATAAACACCTGCCTGTATATGATGCTTTTCCAAAAAGCAATCTTTGTCCTTTATAAGTGTACATCCAAGCAGCCTTTTTATACCATATTCTTTTTTCATTCAGGCAAGGAGATGTAAGATCCAAAGCCTCATTATAAGATTAAACAAGAAAGCATGGCTTATGTATTTGAGGAAGTTTGAGAAGACTCATAACAGAAACATTTATGGACTGGCAAGATACATTCTGCCTCCGTCAGTCCTGGATTCTACTCCGGTTTCTTTCTAGACATGCTTCTGCATGTTGGAGGCTTGGTGGCTCCCGCAGGTAGCTACATCTTCCTCATCCTCTAACACTTGAGAGAAAGAGATATGACCTGTGTCCGTATTCTGGGAATTAGGTTGGAATGAAGAAATAGAAGTCTCAGGGGTACTTCAGTATTGGAGATGTCAACAATTCTTCTGGAATTTAAGGGTATGTGGTGATTCTGGAATTTGGGATTTTAAATTCTAGGGAACCTGAATACTAAACGTCTGGATTCATCCATTTCACTTCCATCCATTGTCAATTGAAACTTGGGAGTAAAACTTGGAACTTCTGACGAAGAATAAGGAAGGGTTTGTGTGGGCCTCTCTGCTTAATGAATCCTGCAAGGAGACCGGGTCTGTCAAGCCGTGGGACCAAGTGCCCACGGAGCAGTATAAACCAGGAATAAATGTCCCTAAGGTCAGAGAGTATTCTACTCATCCTTCAGTAATCTTCCTCTGTCTGTCCCGTGCCCCCTCCTACTTTGTAAACAAGCATATTGAATGTAGGTGAAATAGCAAAACGAAAGGCCTTTTTTTTTTCTTTCTTTAAAGCATTTCTCCAAATGTCTTGCTGTGTGCATGCATGCCTGTGGTCTGTAGCTTCCTCCTTCAAGGTCCTTTCAGGGGAGGGATGCCATCAATCTTTGTGCTGTTTCTAGATACCATCTCCATGTGAATGTTTGTTGATTCTATTTTTAACATTGCATCCTTTGTGCGAGCTGCCACCAGTCTGGGATGACCAAATGTCCTGTTTCCCCCCCTCCCCACCCCAGGTTTTTCCTGGTTAAGTTCCATTCTTTTGTTCATGATAGCTGGAAGTCCTTTTGGGATGACAGTCTGTTTTTTGACTGTGTTGAACCGAATTTCAAGCAAAACTGTGCCTTTGAAATTGTGTGGCTGAAACCTCTTTAAGAATCCCTGTAGTTAAGACAAACTGACCACAGAGAAAATGACCTCTGGTTCTGAAGTAAGGGGCCAATTTACATGGGGTTAAGGGAGCCTATCAAAGTGAGACTCCTAAACCAGACACCACGACAGGCCACTGTTTTCCTAGTGGTCTGAGGAGCTGCCAGCCCCCCTCCCCACATCCCTTGTATCTTAGCCCTCATGCAGTATTAATAAATACTTCTGAAATGAGATTTTTAAAGCTTTCAGACCCACGGTGATGATGAAGGCCCTTTGTGTGTGAGTTAGTCGTCTGCCCCTAGACCCTGCATGTTCTTCTCCCCACAGGACATCAGCCTCTTTCCAGGGACAGAATTTAAAAGCATCTCCTCTTGCCCCTGTATCAGTTTGAAATCGCGACATTTGTTCGAACCCTACTTAGTCCTTTTCCCTTTCTCCTCTCTTGGGTCCTATCTTTCTCTGCTGTCACCTATCTGCTCTTTCCTATTGTCTCTTCCTCATTAGCTAGGATGGTACTTGGCCCATTACAAGCACCTGATAAATGTTTATAACAAAAATAAGTGAATTAATAATGTATGTACCACCTTTTAACTGTTTTTTTGCATTGCACCATGCATACATTCATTCTATCAGTCACTCATTTAGTCCACACACATGTATTGAGCGGCATCATATTAGGGACTGAGAATATGAAGAGGGATAAGACTTATTCCTAATGAAGCCCGTGGTTTATTAGATGTGAAGGTAGTTGCTTCCTTCCTTTCTTATAAAGCTGGGGGCCATTTAGTACCTCACGTAGGTGAATGACCCACTCTGATGTTTGACCCTTAAGTTGGCATCCCTGTATCCTGTTGGAATTGCTTGCCTCCTTCTGCCCTCCCCAGGTAGACAGGGGATCACATGACTGCATGTACCTGATGCTCTCTAGTCATTGCAGAGTGATTGATCAATCACGGGCCAGAGCACATTTGAAAACAATCTGAAGTGCTGAACATAGAGCTGATCTCATTCAGCACACAGCATATATTTCATACTCGGAGTTTTAGGCTAATTCAAAGAGCAGAAGACACCTCGAAAACTACAAGAAGCAGAATCACATTTGTTAGTTTTGAGACATATTTATGACATATGGCATGCCATTTCTTTGATATCACGGAGGTTTTCACTATTATAAGCCTGTGTATTTCAAAGCTAACTTGACATCGGGAGAAATGGCTCTATTTATTGTCTAAAATACTGGAAGTCAAATGGATTTATTTTTGGTAACTTTTACTGATGTAGTGACTTGACATAAAATAAAGACTCTTCCAGAAATTGTGAATTACTGCCCATGTGAATTCAGCTTTGCAATGCCATAAATATTTTACTGCCACGGTGAACAAAGCTGTTAAATTTAAATCAAGAATTATTGGTTCTTTTTGGTAGGATGTTCTCTGCATTTTTACTCACCCCCTGTACATTTTTTTTTCCAATTTACTAACTTAAAACATGGCTTATGTTTATTTTGCGAGTATAGACAAGCTTTGAGAAAGGGCAAGATTGAATAAAAATAAATATGCTTGGAATACGTTACATGAGATTCCTTTAGCTTTTGTGTATAATTTGGGGTAGTGATTTTGATATCATTCCTCCTTGGCTTAATTTTACTTCCCCAGAAGAATCTACTTGCTTTGCTTAGAAGACAAACTGACAAAGCATCACATTATCATAATTATTGGGAGAATTGTTAGAACCATGATATCTTGTTTACCTTAACGAGCAGAAGGGATGCATGTGAGGGAAAGAAATAGCATGCAGGTATTGTAAACAAAATATAAAGACAAGAAGTGTTAAGAGACTTCCTGTCATCAGTGGAGTGTGGTCGGTGTGTGACCTTGAACTTTAAAACTTTCTGCCTGTAACACAGCACTATGGACCTTTAAGACCTGGTGCCTGCTTCTTTCCCACGACTACGCTGCACTCTTGTCATACCCTCTTCCCTCTTCCTTGCAGCCCTCTAAACCTGGGTGGCTGTCCCAGGCCTGTTGCTTCCTGGAATGCTCTTTCCTTCCAGTTCTGCCAGGTGACGTCCTACTTAACCTTCAAACTCAGCTCAAATTTCTCTTCTTGGAACAAGGCTCCCCTGACCTTTGCAGGCGGAGTCAATTGCTCCCAAGTCTAGATGTATTCAAGGGCTTGTTCATTTGGGTACGAATTCCCAAGGACTTGACAGCAAGGGAATGGCATTACTGAAAGCCAGAGACTATGGCTATGTTAATACGTTTGTGTTCTCACTGCCTTCCATTATAAAAGGTGTGATGGAGAACTGGATGGTGAGTTAGGTGGCATGGGTTCTAGTCGCCAGGCTGCTGCTGGTTTGAGGAGATTTGGGGAAATCGCAGCCTCATAAAAAGAGGAACGCTGCTCAGGCTGTTTAGAGGTATCCACGTAAGGACGAGCGAAAAAGCTGCTTGGGATTTTTTTTTTTTTTTTTTACTTTTACTCTTGAAATAATTATAATTATAGACTCATAGAAGGTTACTCCTACATGAAGAGGCCCATGTTCCCTTCACCCGGTTCCCCCAATGATGACATCTTATGTAGCTGTCATACAGTATTGAAACCAGAACACTGACATTGGCATGTGCCTTGTTCAGTTTGTACATGTGCTAGTGTGTATGTGTATAGTTCTCTGCAATTTAATCCCATGTGTAGATTCACGTAACCACCACCATAATCAGGATATGGACCATTTCATCACCACAAAGGACCTCCCTTAAGCCTCGCCTTTATAGATTCACCCTTCTCTCCACTGGCCCTGGCCTCTGGTAACTGCTTGTCTGTTCTCCATCTGGATAATTCTGTCATTTTGAAGATGGTATCTAATTGGAATCATACTGTATATAACCTTTTGAGATTGACTTTTTTTTTTTTTTAACTAAGCATAATGCCTTGAGATCCATCCAAGTTGTTGCACAGATCAATAGTTCATCCCTATTTATTCCAGAGTACTGATCCATAGTATGGTTGTACCAGAATTTGTTTAAGCATTCATCCCTTGAGGGACATTTGGGTTGTTTCTAGTTTGGGGCTATAAGGAATAAAGCTGAAAGGAGTGTTCATATACAAGTTCTTCTTTTTTTTTTTTATTGATTGATTGATTGATTGATTTTTTTTTTGGCTGCATTGGGTCTCCATTGCTGTGAGCGGGCTTTCTCTAGTTGCGGCAAGCGGGGCTACACTTCGTTGTGGTGCGCGGCCTTCTTATTGTGGTGGCTTCTCTTGTTGCGGAGCACAGGCTCTAGGCACACGGGCTTCAGTAGTTGTGGCTCGTGGGCTCTAGAGCGCAGGCCCAGTAGTTGTGGCACACGGGCTTAGTTGCTCCATGGCATGTGGGATCTTCTCGGACCGGGGCCGGAACCTATGTCCCCTGCATTGGCAGGTGGATTCTTAACCACTGCGCCACCAGCGAAGTCCCCATATACATGTTCTTGTGTGCACATAAGTTTTTATTTCTCTGGGGTAAGTGCTCAGAAGTACAGTTACTAGGTAATATTGTAAGTGCATGTTTCGTTGTATAAGAAACTGCCAAACTGCTTTCCAGAGTGACTCTACCATTTAAAATTTTCACCAGCAATGTATGAGAGGGCTCAGTTTTCAAGGTGGTAGTAATTTGCACACTAAGAAAGTCATCTGGGTACAGGATTCAGAATCTTCTAGGATTAGAGAAGGATAGTACTGGAATCTTCCCTTGCCAAGAGGTATTAAGGGACTGTCTAAATTATGTGTTTATGGTGCTGTTTGTCTAACTGAATGTTGCTTTAAGTAAGTGAGCCATAGCTTAGACTTACTTTACAAAGACACATGTGCACGTACTTGTTGGTTATATAATATTGATTTATTTTGTTGATATTATTGTGTTTTCATTGGCAAACATTTAGTCTAATATGCTGGTATCAGACACCAAGGGGGCAACCTGATTTCACGTGCAGATATAGATTTGGGAGTGAAAGAGATGGTGTTTAACTCACAGCTCTTCCCCGTTTTAGCTGCGGTTATTTATCTGAGTTTTAGCTTCATCTTTAATTTGGAGATGATAATACCTAATTCACTGGGCTCTTGGGAGTATTAAGCAGGATAATAGCCTGTTTTCCTGGATTATGGTAGGTACTCAGAGATTCTCTGTCTTTGAGGATTTCAGTGTTATGCCTTTTTGATTAACTTTTATGGTGATTAGAAATAGCTAATATTTTGATTAGCTCTAGTTTTCCATAAGAGAGAAAAATTCACTGATAATTCTTTATGATCAGAATAGTGATGATGATGGACTTCCCTGGTGGCGCAGTGGTTAGAAATCCGCCTGCCGATGCAGGGGACACAAGTTCGAGCCCTGGTCTGGGAAGATCCCACATGCTGCGGAGCAACTAAGCCCATGCGCTACAACTACTGAGCCTGCAATCTAGAGCCCGCGCGCCATTAACTACTGAAGCCCGCATGCCTAGAGCCCGTGCTCCTCAACAAGAGAAGCCACTGCAATGAGAAGTGGTCGCCACAACTAGAGAAAGCCTGCGCACAGCAACAAAGACCCAACGCAGCCAAAAATAAATTTTAAAAAAGGAAAAAAGAAAAAGAATAGTGATGATGAGCCTTCCATTATTGGTAGCATATTGAGTGTGATGCCATGCTTGATGAGTGGGAATTACCTGTCTCATTTAAGCTTCACAGCAGATCCATGGCTAGGTATTCTTATAATACCCATTTTTCAGATTAGGGAAACTGAGGCATAGAGAGGTTAATTAACTTGACAAAGGTCACATATCTTGGGAAGCTGGAATTTGAACCTAGACAGTCTGAGTCTAGTTCTCTCATCATTAACCTGTACCTCTTCCTTAGCGTCAGTTGCTTTTTCAAATGCAGTTCTCTGCCTGGTGTAGTGATAACTGAAGTGCCAGGTACACTCGCTGCATTCATTAGGAGCCAACTCCACTAAGAAGTGCTTTTACGCTTTGTCTACAGGTCGGTGGAAGCAACCACACGTACAAAATCACCTCACATTTCAGAAAGAAAGAAACCAACTAACCTTAGTATTTTTTAAATAGCTGGTTTGGATATTTGAGAGGCAAGATAATTGCTGTAAATGGCGTGATAGAGAAGGCTTTGGGTCACCCTATTGGGGGGGGCAGGGAGGCATTGTCTCTAAAACATATGATTTTCCCCACACACTGTAATTTAAATCATAAAGATATTATAGAAAGTACTAGATATTACAATTACCTGAGAGTCAACTCACCCATCTCTTTATCAGGCACAGAACTTTTAAAATGTATAATTCACTCTTATTTATAATTTCAAACTTGGTGGAGCTGTGGGCTTTCAGGTTTATTCTTTTCACAGGGAGGCCCGGTTTAACTCAGTGTTTTAGGGCTGTGCTCTCGCAGGAAGCTTCCTTAAGAAAAGAGGTTTTGATACTTGGTAAGCCAAACTCATTTTTGGTATGAATGTCTCATCTAAGTCTGTTCATTTCTTATCATTTATCAGCATGCTAATAGATCCAAATACAGCCTATCTTTTTTTTTTTAAGTGATTAAGTTATACATGAACATGTGTCTATTCTTTTTTTTTTTTTTTAAATAAATTTATTTATTTATTTATTTATCCTTGGCTGTGTTGGGTCTTCGCCTCTGTGCGAGGGCCTTCTCTAGTTGCGGCAAGCGGGGGCCACTCCTCATCGCGGTGCGGGGGCCTCTCACTATCGCGGCCTCTCCCGTTGCGGAGCACAGGCTCCAGACGCGCAGGCTCAGCAGTTGTGGCTCACGGGCCTAGTTGCCCGGCGGCATGTGGGATCTTCCCGGACCAGGGCTCGAACCCGTGTCCCCTGCATTGGCAGGCGGATTCTCAACCACTGCGCCACCAGGGAAGCCCCGTGTATCTATTCTTTTTCAAATTCTTTTCCCATTTAGGTTGTTACATAATACCTAGCAGAGTTTTCTGTGCTACGCAGTTGGTCCTTGTTGGTTATCCATTTTAAATATAGCAGTGTGTACATGTCAATCCCAAACTCCCTAACTATCCCTTCCCCCCACCCCGTAACCCTAAGTTCGTCCTCTAATTCTGTGAGTCTGTTTCTGTTTTGTAAATAAGTTCATTTGCAAACTCAGCCTATATTTAAAAGATTGAGCAGGTTGTAGTTAGGAAAGTGACGGAAAAAAAAAAAGAATCTAAGTTATACATGAAATGTGTCAATGAAGGTATTACCTTAATGAATGTGGGTTTGTTCTTTATATTAAAAACAAGGAAATTGACCAAGTGTTGTTTATTTTTTAAGAAACAGTATTTAATGAATACCTGCTATGGGCCAGGCACCATACTAGGTGGTCGATAATACATTTTTTTATTTTATCCTTAAAACGATCTTATGAAGTAGTTGGTAATATTATATCCTCATTTAATAAATGAGAAAATGAGGTTTCCCAAGTCACGTGGCCAGTGTGTGGCTAAACCTTTCTTCATCTATTGTTCTACTGTGTCCAGGCCATGATCTTCCCTCTGTTACACTGGAGGAAGGGGAAATAGAGCTGGGATTTGGTCCTTGGCCAAAAGAGGCTGGTGGAGTATCCTTTAATGTGGTCACGAGGTCACAGGTGGAATACTCTAACCAATTCATTTCTTATCTAAATGATAGTGACAAATGTGTCCACGTTAACCACTTCTCACTTATCGGATGTGTTACACATAAAAATAAGTTGTAGAGAATGTTGATGTCACCTAAATGATGTCACCTAATATGATGTCACCTAAAATGTCTTCTCCATGATCAGAAAAACGGATACCCTATTCTCATGATAA
This sequence comes from Balaenoptera physalus, assembly GCF_965194825.1. Taxonomy (NCBI): domain Eukaryota; kingdom Metazoa; phylum Chordata; class Mammalia; order Artiodactyla; family Balaenopteridae; genus Balaenoptera; species Balaenoptera physalus. The sequence goes on along the minus strand of NC_138887.1, from coordinate 86,629,880 downwards.
ACTCCTGATTGTAATTAGTACCAGGACAGAGCAGGAGGGGTGCTACCTAACTGTGGATGTCCCTTCTATTACTTCTAGACAAATTCCTTCTATCTAGACAGAGTCCTTCTATTAGGATTTAGAATATATTCTTTAGTTTTTAAAGCAGATTTTCCTTCCCTGTTACAGCTGATTTAGGGGAGAATGAAAATTGGTTTGACTGCCTTGAATTCTAACAGGAGGACATAGTAAGAAGATAGTTCAAGGCCATGCTGGATCCAGAAAGTACAATTTACCATGAATATTCCATGGGTAAATGGTGGACAATTTATTGAGTAGATAATTGATACAGTGGGTAGAGTCATTTAGAAAATTATTTCCTCTTCTATACAGGGGTAAGAGGTTTCCTATCTTGATAAGTAAAACTCCAGATGCTATTTGCTTGAATTATAGAAATGATTGATGGAAACTACATTTAGTTAACTAGACCTTTATTTTGATTTTGGGTCAAAAGTTTGTTCATGATACTTTTTACAAAGACCATCCCTTCAGGTCACTCTTTTGTGATCCTAAATTTCTTATCCCTGCCTGTGAGACAATTGCAAGTGATCTTGATCTTGACTTCATCACTAGAGGGTTTAGTGTCTATATGAGAACTTAAAGATAGCCACCAGTAAAATAAAAACAAGATTTCAACTTCCAAAAGACTAAAGTAAATAAAAACAGACAAAAACCTAGTCTTTATAATGAAGTGGAAGATAGAGTCCATAGTGTATAAACACACAAAAAGCATTCAATACAATATCAAAAATAAATGCAAACATATCTGTCATCTTAATAAATGTATTTGGGCTAAACACTAGAAGGTTCAGACTTAGATTGGGTTTTAAAAAATCCAATTAAATACTGTTTATAAGACACAGTCTTAAAACATAATGACTCAACTCTTAAGTAATCAAATTCATAGAACTAGAAAGTAGAATGGTGGTTTCCAGTGGGTGGGGGGAAGGAAGGAAGGAATGGGGAGTTGCTGTCTAATGAGTATAGAGTTTCAGATTTGCAGGATGAACAAGTCCTGGAGATCTGTTTCACAACAATATGCATATACTTTACACACTGCACTGACACTTAAAATTGGTAAAGATGGAAAATTTTATGTTGTATTTTTTGCCACAAGTAGACAAATATAATGACCTGTCAAAATTAAAAATAAAAAGACCAGTTCGGCTTTATTAGCAGTGACCGGTGAGAATCAAATGTGACAATATCAGACAAAGCAGAATTTAATTAATATTGTTTGCAGCATTTTTTTTTTAACTCAGGGATAAGTGTAGATCAAATACTAATAGAAGTAGATGGAGAAATTGATCAAAGTATAGTAGTGCTGGAGAACTTTTTTTTTTTTTTTTTTCATTTAAAGTTTTTATTAAATTTGGAAATTTTTCAGCAATTACGTCTTCAAATATTTTTGTCCCCATCCCCAATCCCTTCTCTCCTATGAGACTCCAATTCCATGTATATTAGCTACTTGAAGTTCTCCCACAGCTACTGATGCTCTTTTCATTTAAAGCAATTTTTTCTCTCTGGTTTCATTTTGGATAGTTTCTATTTCAGTGTCTTCAAGTTACTTATCTTTTTTTTTTTTCACACACACACACTGTATTTTATCTTTACAAGAGATAAATAGACTGACACCAAGCATTGTACATGGATGACCACAACAAAAGCAACAATGATTGCAATTACCAAACATGAAACACACTCATACTATGTCATAATATTGACATTGAGTCCAGTAATCCTCCACTGTAACAGCTCCTTTACTTTGCAGTGAAAATTGATTTGTATATTCGTTGCCTCTGAGTCCTTGTGGGATTTTTTTTTTTTTAATTCAGACAGAAAGTCACAAAAATTATACTCATCCTCATCAGTTCACTCAGTCCCATGTAATTAATTTTTTTTTCATCTTGATCTTTTGTTAGCACTTTTATGAGTTCATCAGTTTTTCATTAGAGTTCTGAAAATGCTCATTCATTCAGTTCAGCAGTACAGTCAGTTACCAGAAACCTGTACTTGTCAGAGTCTTTTCCATGAATTTCTTGAAGATGAAACCCTTTTATAGGAACATATTTGCAAAAGCATCAGAGTACACCCAGAACTGTCTGTAAATGACAAAAGACTTAAAAATGACCACAGTTAAAGATTTGATGAAAGTTCATAATAATGCAGTTGACAAGAAAATTAGTTATTTCTGAGATATACATTTTAAAGTAATAACTAGGATTATGACTTATAACATTATACCAGAACATATAAGATTTTTAGAAATTTCATGTAATGTCTGAAACATTTATATTAACATATTTCCATACAAATAACCCAATGAAAGTTTAGTATTAGTTGTTTTGTTTGTTTGTTTTTTTATACTGCAGGTTCTTATTAGTCATCAATTTTATACACATCAGTGTATACATGTCAATCCCAATCGCCCAATTCAGCACACCACCATCCCCACCCCACCACAGTTTTCCCCCCTTGGTGTTCATATGTCCGTTCTCTACATCTGTGTCTCAACTTCTGCCCTGCAAACTGGCTCATCTGTACCATTTTTCTAGGTTCCACATACATGCATTAATATACGATATTTGTTTTTCTCTTTCTGACTTACTTCACTCTGTATGACAGTCTCTAGATCCATCCACGTCTCAACAAATGACTCAATTTCGTTCCTTTTTATGGCTGAGTAATATTCCATTGTATATATGTACCACAACTTCTTTATCCATTCGTCTGTTGATGGGCATTTAGGTAGTGCTGGAGAACTTTTATACTGTATATTCAAACACAGGGTAACTTCATCTACGTTAAATAAGAGTTCAGTTATCATTTTGCACCAGAACATCATCAGCAACTTCGGTGAGAGCAGTTTTGGTGGATGGGTGGGGTCAAAACCACATGCCTTATACCCTGAGAAAACCATAATTCAAAAAGAGTCATGTACCACAGTGTTCATTGCAGCTCTATTTACAATAACCAGGACATGGAAGCAACCTAAGTGTCCATCATCGGATGAATGGATAAAGAACATGTGGCACATATATACAATGGAATATTACTCAGCCATAAAAAGAGATGAAATTGAGTTATTTGTAGTGAGGTGGATGGACCTAGAGTCTGTCATACAGAGTGAAGTAAGTCAGAAAGAGAAAAACAAATACTGTATGCTAACACATATATATGGAATCTAAAAGAAAAAGAAAATGGTTCTGAAGAACCTAGGGGCAGGACAGGAATAAAGACGCAGACGTAGAGAATGGACTTGAGGACACAGGGAAGGGGAAGGGGAAGCTGGGACGAAGTGAGAGAGTGGCATGGACATATATACAGTACCAAATGTAAAATAGATAGCTAGTGGGAAGCAGCCGCATAGCACAGGGAGATCAGCTTGGTGCTTTGTGACCACCTAGAGGGGTGGGATAGGGAGGGTGGGAGGGAGACGCAAGAGGGAGGAGATATGGGGATATATGTATATGTATAGCTGATTCACTTTGTTATAAAGCAGAAACTAACACCATTGTAAAGTAATTATACTCCAATAAAGATGTTAAAAACCCACATGCCTCATGTAGAGGAATGAAAGGGAACCATAAAGAAGGGACCCACAAACTAAAATATCTACGTATTGGTCTGTGAGTCTTCCTGCCTAGAATTATTCTCTACTGATCTGTGCAAATGCAATCTAATTTGTGAACAGTAAAGGTCTTCAAACAGTGTGTTTCTGTTCTCTCTCATGTAAGAGTAGGTGAGGGTTCCTAGACAAGGAGGATGAAATAATAGAAGTGAGAAGTTTCTGAAAATTCAAGGGAATTGAACCTAATGCCAGCATCTAGCATGGTGTCTGGTATACAGTAGGTGCTCAATATGCGAGTGCTGCTAGTTCACTAATCCATCCTTTGTAAGTTGACTGCCTGAAACCAAAGCCACAGAGGGTGGAGCTAGAAACTGAACCCATGCTGTCTGACTTCAGAGCCCACACTTCATCACCGACCTGACTGCTTTTATATGAAAGGACTGCATTTCCAAAATTCATTTAGGATGCAGTTGAATGGATTTGGCACACACGTTGCCGTAGACGCTGTGTTCTGATCAGTGTTAGGTTCTTGGGACAGCCTTAACATTTCTGAGGCATCCAAGCGTCCACAGTACCATAGATCTTAAAGCCATTCTGATATCCTGAGACAGTGTTTGCTTTTTCACTTTGGAGGGCCAGGAGCTACTCTCTCTACAGTGCTGTCCTGTTCTCAGGCATTTCTACCTTCTCCCGCACCCCTCCACCTACTGCCTGGGCTAGTGGTGGTCTACTGCAGCAGAGGAGTGGAGACAGAGGCTAAGCGCTCTGGGCTTTGGTGGGGGTGGGATATAGGCTTCTAACAAAGCCTCTGGGATTCTTCAGTTCATTCAATGCCCTATCTTCCTCTGCCTTTTATTCTCCTCTGCGTTTTCTGCTATGGTTTCTACTTCTTCTCTTGAGTGGAATTCCTGTCTCCTGTCCTGGGGCCTTGACGAACTGACATAACTCCCTGGCTGTTGTCTAAGGATGTTTCTACTGCCAACTATTGTTGGAAACAGGCAGCTAACAGGAGTGACTATCTCTGGCCCCATCCCGTCTCTTTTTAGATGCACAGGGTCATTAGGAAAAGATGAAGACATACGAGAGCCATCTGTGGGGACTGAACATTTTGATTTCTGGGGAAAGACACATCTACATTGAGGGGGAAATGAAGATTTTGTGCAATCTTCTGGGTAGTCATTGAAGCAGTTGGGCTGCAACTCCATGTACACAGCAGATGTAAAGTTTGGGAAGCAGCAGGAGGGGTGGAGTAGAGGACTGACAATTACCAGAGCTTTCTCCCCTCCTTGCCGCTGCCTGTGTTTGACAAATAGGCCTGTTTGATTCATAGGTTGAAGACAGGCCCTGGACTGGGGTTCTAGGAGTTAGAAAAGATAATAGTCTTAACCTCTTGGGCTGCAGAGAGCAGGAAGGCAGGAGGGGAATTCGCAGTAAGCAGAGAAGTCCTAGTGGCCACTCGACTATGAGGTCTAGGAGGAAGGCTTTTGGGGCAGTTATTACTGTGTATGATGTAGAGCCATTGAGTATTTTTTACTCTACTTTTATGTGAAGTATGAATTTCATTTTAGTGGAATATTTGGGTACAGTGGGAGGCTGAAATGTTCTTCCCAAATTAATCTGAAATCTCTAATTGGCACCTTGCCTCTCTCTGGATGATTTTCATTTGAAGTAGTCCAATTAAGTCTTGTTAAGTGTGGCAATAAATTACTCAATAAATTCTCTAAAATTTAAGAAGGAGAAAATGGAGTACGGCATAAGTAAGCCCCAGGGATTTTCAGAGAAATGATTTTTTAAATTTTGTGTCTGTGGTTCTGCTGTCATTCCTTTGTAAACAAGAGATCTGCAGGCAGATCACAGATTTTGTGGAAAATGGGGATGATTTGATAAGCATGAAGAGTTTCTTCACACAACAGCTCTGCATCTTGTGCAGGAGAGATCTTGCACGGATTTTTCTGACTGTGGAGGAGGAGGCCATTCCTACTTATGGTGATGTGAAATAAGTTGTAAAGTGAGTTGAATGCACTTTTAGTAAGGGCAGTGACATCTTTGTTTGGATGTCCAGGACTGAGTCAAAGGAAGAAGCAGGTCATGAAAACTTGGTCTTGGACCCAAGCTTCTACTCTGAAGTAAAAGCCATCCAGTCAGTTCTGCTATAATGCAACTTCTGCCTTCCCCCAAATCACCATGCTGCACAAAGTTGCACAATCCAAACCACAGCAGTTATGGGAAAAATTGGGACCTAACATTCAAAAACGTAATCAATGACACATTTTTTAAAAAGACAGGAACCAAATAAAAATGGGGCATGGTTTTACACATGTTAAATGGTTAAGACATACATAAATACTGCAAAAAATATGGCACTTTCACTTGACAAAGACCTGAAGTTTGCTTGTGAAGGTCGGCCTCAGAGGGCTACAGCGTGGGAGTTATTGTGGAAGGAAAAATATGAGACTCTGAGGAAAGTCATCAATGTGTGTGGCTTATAGATATCATATATCATATGGAGATATATAAAATATATTATACATTTGACCCCTGAATCGTGGGGGTCAGGGCACCTACCTTCCACATAGTTGAGAATCCACATATAATTTATAGTTGGCCCTCTGTACCTGGGTGCCTCCGTATCTGAGGTTTCTCATCCTTGGATTCAACTGCCAGCGGATCGCGTAGTACTGTTGTATTTACAATTGAAAAAAATCTACATATAAGTGGACCCTTGCAGTTCAAACTCATGTTGTTCAAGGGTCAACTGTATATAGATATACACATGTTGGCTTATATACCATATCTCTGTATAATCCACAGAGACAACAAATTAGTGGTTGCCAGGGGATGGGGCAGGTAGGGTATGGGGAATGGCTGCTAATGGATATGGGGTTTCCATTTGGGGTGATGAGAATGTTCTGGAACTAGAGAGTGGTGATGGTTGCAACAGCATCGTGATTGTACTTTGTGCTACTGAATTGTATACTTTAAAATGGTTAAAATGGTAAACTTTATGTGATGTGTACTTTACCACAAAAAAAAAAAAAAAAGCAACAGCATAACTTTAATCTGTGTCCTGGGCAGGGCTCTGTCCTTGTCAGTACGGGGAACACAGTGAGGAGTGTGGTGAGGTCTGTCTCGAAGGATTGTCTGGCTTAGTTGGGAGATGAGATAAATGGAACAAGAGCTAGATTACAAGGCAGAAATGAAATGTGCCGCAGAGGGGGTGAGAATAGTCAGCTGCAGGTATGTAAAAAAATAAGTGCATCTGTTTTTCTGGAGGAATCTAAAAGGCTTTCCTTTAGGCAGTAGCACATAAGATGGAATCACTGGGTCTCAACTGAGGATCACCTAGGAAGCTCTAAAAAATACCTATCCCTAGGCCTGGCCCCCATTCAAATAAAATCAAAATCTCTGGAAGGAGGGGCTTAGTAATAGACCCCTATGGGATTCTCATATGCAGCTGGAGTGAGGACCACAGGTTTAAGAACAGTGGGATATTGACAGGTACATTCCGGGCAGAGGAAATTAAAGAAGCAAATGCCCAGCTGGGAAGAACCTAAGTTCTGTTTGACTAGAGAGAAGGATATGAATGCAAAAGATGGGGGAGCTAGGCAGGAAAAGCAGCTTAAGCAACCTCACTGGGCATCTTTCATGTCAATGTGGGAATCTGTAGTTAATTTTGTTGTCAGTGGGAAGGACTCAAATGATTTTGATGGGGGAGGGAGGAATAGATACCCGTACTTGTGCTTTAGATAGGTGAATCTGGCAGCATTCTGAGATAAAAAATGATCTGCTGTATAGATCACTGGAGAAAGGAAGGCCCGCCCGTAAGGGATGAATTTTAAGGGTCTAGACCCGAGTTTCTCAAAGTAAAATCTGCAGGCTCCTAGGGGTCCCCCTAGACCCTTTTTGGGGATGGTCTGCAAAGACAAAGCTATTTTCATAATACTAAGATGTTATTTGCCTTTTCCACTGGGTTTGGCATTTGTATTGATGGTGCAAAAGCAATGCTGGGAAAACTTTTGGTGCCTTAGTACAAATCAAGGCCATGGCGTGGGGCTGTAGTCCTTGTATTTTTCACCTCCATGCACCTACAGAAAAAAATACTAGTTTCACTTAAGAATATCCTTGATGGACCAGTAAAAATCTCAAATCTCAGGTTCATATCTTTTCAGTATTCTGTGTGACAAAATGGGAAACACTTCTAAAGCACTTTTTTTTTTTTTTTGGTTGTGCTGCGTGTGGCATGCGGGCTCTTAGCTCCCTGACCAGGGAGTGAACCTGTGCCCCCTGCGTTGGAAGCGTGGAGTCCTAACCATTGGACCACAAGGGAATTCCCTTCTAAAGCCCTTCTGCTGCGTGCTAAACAACATTGTTTGTCTTTAGGAAAAGCACTTCTGCAAATGTTTGAGTTGCAAGCTGAACTGGCTGCTTTTTTCCAAGGAACATCCTTTTTACATGGACGACAAACCGACATATAGTCCCTCAGTCTTGGGTATTTGGCAGACATTTTCTTGGAAATGAACATCACCAGCCTGTCACTTCAAGACATTTGACAGCAGTTATTGCCAATGATAAAATTTGCCCTCTTGAGAAAAATTAGAGTTAAAAAAGTTTTGTATCTGACTCTGTGATCCTAATTGCGTACCAATACTTTAAAACTTTTCGGATGAAATTTGCGATATTTTGATATTGTATAATGAGATGCATCAGCATTTGCAAGTGCTGTATTACTAAGTGAACCAGTGTTTTCCAATATTAGTCATTGGGAGTGACTGTGTCACGAGGGCTTGACCGGGATGGCTTGTGTATTCATGCCTTAATTCAGGGAACACAATGAGGTAGGTGAAATTTGCAGGATTTGGCCCCTGCATGGGGGATGGTCAGTCAGAAAGCCCAAAACCACACAGATGTTTTGAACTCATGGACTTAGAAAGCAGTAGTCCTTTTAATGAAAAATGGAAGTCAACCAAGGGAGCTGGTGGGGGAGGAGGGAGGGTAAAGGAAAATGATGTTCTGCTTTTGGCTGGATCCTGATATGAAATTTTCTTAATCCTTCATCAGATCTTCTGAAAAGAAGCTAAACTTATTGAAGCTTTTCTGCTTGGGGATGACGTTATGGAGTTAGATATAGAGAAATCAATTTTCAAAGGTTTTTTCCTTTCCTTACGTTAATAGTCATAATTTTCCTTTTTGTTGCCTTTTAAAATCTTTTATGGTGCCAAAAATCAACCCACTTTGGGCTACTGACCTCGTTGTCTGAACCCCTGAATTTTGCGTAGCTGCCTTCTCAGCCCTGCTGGTTCACCAGGGTCCCAGCTCTTCTATTGCCTCTACTCACTTGGGACTTTTCTTCTGGTCTCAGATACTGGTCATTGTATTTGAGAACTCCGGAGCAGATCTCCCTGGTTTTTAAATTGCTAGAACTGGCCTATGCCCCACTTTGCCTCAGGAATTCCCTAATAATGGAGTCTTTCACCATAGCCTCTGACCTAATTTGTTGCGGTTTTTTTTTTGTTTTTGTTTTTGTTGTTGTTTTTTTTAATTTGCAAGCTTGTTTTTATCGAATATGCGGTAGTGTAATTTTTTATTTTCCCACTGGTAACCCACCACTGCCTTCCAAGGATCCTAATTGTGGAAAATCTGTGGTTTGCTGAGCATAGAATCAGCTGTCTCACAGTGATAGCCTGTCATGTCCTTGAAGACAGTGTTAAGGGCCAGGTGAAGGGTACAAGATAAGAGGTAGAAACTGGGATAGAACTAAGTTTTTCTGTATAAGAAAGTGGGGGAGATGGAGAGGTCCCTGAAAAGGTCCCCGAGGGGGGACAGGAGCCAATGAGATTCAAAGACCTCTTATGGAAAGGCAAAGAGAGAGGAGACTGGTGGTGGGTGGCTGAAAGGAAAGAATTGAGAAGAGCTCTGCCTACAGGGCTTGCTGTGACCATGTGGGTGTAAACACGCTGGCACTTCTCTCTGTGAAGTCTTTAGTAAAATTCACTTCCTCACAGTTTACTTGGAGGAATCTTCTTTTTTTTTTTTTGAAAGTAGCTCATGATTTTTTAATTAATTAATTAATTAATTAATTATTTTTGGCTGCGTTGGGTCTTCATTGCTACGCGGGCTTTCTCTAGTTGTGGCGAGCGGGGGCTACTCTTCGTTGCGGTGCGCGGGCTTCTCACTGCGGTGGCTTCTCTTGTTGCGGAGCACGGGCTCTAGGAGCGCGGGCTTCAGTAGCTGCAGCACGTGGGCTCAGTTGTTGTGACTTGTGGGCTCTAGAGTGCAGGCTCAGTAGTTGTGACGCACGGGCTTAGTTGCTCCGCAGCATGTGGGATCTTCCCGGACCAGGGCTCGAACCCGTGTTCCCTGCATTGGCAGGCGGATTCTTAACCACTGCACCCCCAGAGAAGTCCCAGGAACCTTTTTGATGAATGTGGAAAACTCTTCTTCCAGGTTGGGACTGAGGAGCAACGTGGAGGCCCTTGGAGAGTATTCTGAGGATTATGTAGACCATGGAGTATTATGTAGACTACTCATTCCTCTTCTTTATGAATGAAGAAGTCTGTGCTTAATTAAAATAGCTAGTGATCCGAGGTTAGACAGGCAGGTCATGCTCTGTCCAGAGTAGGATCTTCAGCGCTGACCCTTAATGTAGAACCAGGGCCTCTCCAGGTCAGGGTCCTATCACTGGAGTTCTGAGAGCAAAAGCCAAGGATGGTAACTGAAGTATCATGGAGTGATAGGTTTTCTGAATAAACACTTCAGAAACATTAAAACTATTCAATGAAAAAATTGCAAAAGATGTCTAACTATGTAAAATAGAAATTACTGGTTGGAATTAAAATAAAGAGATAACAAATAACTAGCAAAACTGCCCCATTTTGGGGGCATAGAACTAGGCAGAAGTTCTGTGTATGGTAACTGATGTCAATGCGAACTAATGATTTCCACCAGTTTGTAAAATGGCAGTGCTTTTCTCAGCCTGATGGAAACAGCACTGAGACCAGGACTCCCACCTATGTGCTGAGGACAAGCAGGCAGAAATAACTGGAACTAAGGCAGTCCCTTATCCCCTCCCCGCATAAGGGAGTGTCTTCATGTCCACTGCTCACACCTCAAGACATTCCTAGCCAGTCTGGGACCCTTGAGGTGGCTCCATTCTTCCCCAGGGAGCTCGCATCCCTTCCTTAGTGTCATCTGGTCTACGTGAATGCTGTCAAGAACCAGCTATTGAGGCAGGACCAGGTGCCCCAGATGTGAAGAGCTGAAAGGGCCAACTCTTCCTGTGCCCAGGTGACATCACGTGTTGTGGGTGCTTTTCAGAAATGGCTGCACCCTTTTCCTCATGTGAGTCACCTGCACATCCTGCACTCTGCTATGTGAAGACCCGAGGGTGGATGTCGGAAGGGTGAGGGGGGCTTGGAGGGGAGGGATAGATGGGACATAGATGGGACTTCTTGCTGAGGTCCAGGCGCATTCCGAATGGGGAAGATGCAGGCAGCTGCACCTGCATTTCACTGTGGGAGGTGAGTTGCATGGAGCCCATGGGCCAGGCTCCTCCTGCAGCATGTGAACTGCACCCACGCTCCAGCTGAATACCTGTCTGATTTCCCTGAGCACGGACCCTGGGTCTATTGTGAGAGTGTCTAAAGGATGGGAGTGGGGAGTGTCTGATCTGAAAAGGCTACAGTCAGCAAGTCACCCCAACCAGGAACAACGTTGCCTCTGAAAACAGGGCCACTGTCTTCTTGGCTCAGAGATTTCTGGATGACCCCCACTGTGCATGATGCTTGCCAGATTCAGCCTTTAACCCGCCTCCTCTGCTGATGAAGGTGGCCTGGAGATCTGTCTGCCATGTGGCCCTTCCCTAGACAGGCCCAGTGTCCAGGGCCTGCTACCGGAGTAATAACACATAAATGTTTACTATTCTATTTAGTTTAGTTTCTTGACATATAATAATCTAGTCATGTCTTTGAAGCCTAAGGCTCTGAGATGGATGAGTGGGTGGTAGACCTGCATCACCCCAGACTCAGTCCACAGAGTGAGGCATGTGAGTGGAGAGATACATGTCCCTGTACATATTTTTATGAAATATTCTTTGCCTTGGAATTTTATTCTAATCATAATGGAGTTCTGCAAGTGTTAACAGTGTTTTGAGACAAGATTTCGTAGTATTTGAATTCTTTTTAAACCTTTATTGGAAAGATATCTGTTAATATATTACATTTTAATGAAAAAAGAAAAAAAACAAAACCCAGTATCAGGAGATTGGAGGCTCATATTCATGTTTGGCGGTCCTTTGGCTTTTCTGGGAGGCCATCCACAAATGACTTTCCTTTTGGGTACAATATTGCGTCCAAAGATGATTTTTAATGCAGCTTAACAGAAAAATATTGCTATATATAGAAATGCACCCTGGTTGCTCACAAATACGTGGCTTTTGTTCAATAACCAGCCTCTCTCCAAACTTTCTTAAAACCTGAGGGCCTTCCTTTTCTGCTGAGATGCAATATCCCTAAAAATCAATACATTCTTATTTTTAGTTCAGTAGTTTTACCTTGAGAGAGCAGGTGGCCCAGGAGTCTCTATCCTGAAAGCTGGTCGCATTTGTGTGAGAGTTGGATTGCCTGACTTTGTAGAGCATTTTCTTCAAGAGAACAGTCCTGCTTTTTATATTTTAGGCTTACCATATATTTTTTTCCTTCTCTGTGTCTCATTTGGGCTGCGGAGGAATTGAGTTGGCCCGTGGCTTAGCCCTCAGTGTTGTCTCCTCCTTAATCCCAACTGGAGGGAAGAGGCCTGATCGGCAAAGAGCGTTCATCTTGTCTGTTTGGCAATCGGGAGAGAGTTCCCCTGTTGTTCACCTTTGGGTGTGTGTTCGTTTCGCTTGGGGAAATGGCAGCGGAAGGTGGGAAGAGGGTTTTTGGGAGCCAGTGCTACCTGCTCGTGGGCACCCTGCCTGCCCGTTTGCTCCACTTGGGGAACCTCGGCCTCCTGGCCACGCCACTGGGATGTTGTCAAGTGGTCAGGGAGGTGGGTTTTTTTCTCTTCAATGAAGGAAACTTCTCTTTCTGAGAGAAATCCTTCAAGAACGACAAAGCACTTTCTTCTCACATCAGTCATTTGAAATGGGGTTATGATTGGGGTTTTTTTCTCTCTCCTTTTCTCCTTCTCCAATAAATAAAACTAGACCAAGTACTGGAAATGATTGGTCACCTTTACATCCCTGGTTCCTAGCAGCATGCAGAAATAAGGTGTCTGACTTTATTTACTGTAGATTAAAATTCCCTACATTCTACTAGATTATATCCCTAAGAAGCAGGATTACAGCATCCATTTTCATGGACGCGATTTAGCAGTTGTTGGGTTTCTCCTCACATTGGAATGCAATAATGTGGGTATTTTGATGTTTGTCTTCAATAAATAGAAAGGATGTGATGAAAGGTTAGCTCCTGAAGCAGGTTTTTAGTTTGTTTTGATATCAGTGGAAACTTACTGTGTTTGGCCAATGTTCTTCTAATGACCTAAGTTTTAAATACCCTTTTAATTATCTAAGTTTCACTGGGGTCTGCAAATTAAGGGAGTATAAATAAATGTCTTGTTGTCAGGAGAGTGTTCTAACAGTATCCTCAGTGCTCTCATAATAAATAGTGTAGTTAATGGTCTAAAATATTACACCTTCTCATTTATCGAGAAGGTGTAATAATTGAGGTGGAAATTTCAGTTCTGAAAGAGTGTGTCTCTTTGACTTGTACTGTCAAGCTTAGAAGCATAGCACGCTTCTAATGAGGGATTTGTTTAGTTCAGTCGTTTTCTGTTCAGTTTCCTAGAAGGATATGTAACACTCCAGTGTAGTGTGTGACACCTAACGGATTATGTAACGAATATGAATTTAGAATTCGGGTTAGTATCCTTTTTTAGAGAGTGACATGTATTTTTGCAAGCTCTTCAGAATTCAGATGAGCTTGCAGTGAAATAGTATCACTGTCTATCTAAGGATGTAATCCCAGAAATGTTTGTATTACGCTGATCTTAAGACTCTTTGTAATAAATGTATACTTAGAACTTTAGTGTGTGTGTTTTGAATAAGAGAAACTGAGAAACTTTATTAACTTCATTGCCCTATATAAGACTCTTCTCCATATTCAGAAATAATCGTTCGTGTTGCACTCAAAGGCTGTATAATTGACAATTTATTTATTTTATGTGCGGCCCTGCCTCTACGAAATTCAGGATAAATTCCTCATGCTGACATTCAAAGCCCTTTGCTGTATGACTTTAATAGGGTCTCACTTCCTTGCCCACAGGAAAACAGAGTGTCACCAAACTGGGCAACTGGCTGCTTTCCAAATGGCCTACTCTTTGCTACCCTGGAATTGTGGCTTATTCCTGGAATGATTTCTTTCCCTACTCTTCCTGCACCTTTATGTTTCAGAATTCCACCCATCCATCCCATGAGCTTCTTCCATGAAATCTCTCCTGATTCCTTTAATTAAATAAAATATCACTTTCCTCTTACGGTATGTATCATTACTCCCCCTACAGAGTGGCTTTATTATTAGTCTTCCAGGGTGACCATAACAAAATACCACAGACTGGGTGACTTAACCTACAGAAATTTATTTTCTCACAGTTCTGGAGGCTGGAAGTCCAAGATCAAGGTGTCAGCAGGGTTGGTTTCTCCTGAGGCCTCTCTCTTTGACTTTCAGAGTTCCCTTTGTGTCCTCACATGGTCTTTTTTTCTGTGCATGCATCTCCCTTGTATCCTGGGATCTCTTCCTCTTAGAAGGACATTAGTCAGATTGGGTAGGTCCCCCCATATTACCTCATTTAACTTTAATTACCTCTCTGAAGGCCTTGTCTCCAAATACAGCCATATTCTAAGGTCCTGGAGGTTAGAACTTCAACATATGCCTTTTGGGGAAACACAGTTAAGTCCAAAACAGTGGCTCTTTGTATACATTACATGTCTTTTCCTCTTTCATTTCTCTGATTAGATTGTGAGGTATTTGAAGGTAAGGCCTTGTACAAATGGGCTTATCAGATCTTAGTATAATGCCTTATATGTAATAAATAGTCAATAAATATCTGCTGGATTTAATGTTAATTAAATCAACTCTTCAAAAATTTAGTGTAGTTATTATGCTTTTAAGGAAGTGATCTATGGCCAAAACAGGGTAATTAAAATTTCTTTATGGATTTAGCCAAATGCTGCCAAGTAATTTATAAAACAAAACATTGCCAGAATACTATGTTACTCTTCTCTTGCTTTTTCCTTCAGACTTAAGTAATGCTCATTGTTCTTTTGCACACATATCCTCTCTCTCGGTCTTCTAAACTCAAGGTGAAAATAGAAGTCAAAACAGAACTTAATACATGTACCTTTTAAATCCATACAGGAATCTTCGCTGCCTTTGGCAGTCATTCTCTGCTTTCGACTGGCAAATGTTAAATAATGCTTGGGTGTAACAAGCCAATGCACTCAGCTCTCTGGAGCTAGTGACATCAAAGGCCTCATCAGCAAGCCACGCTCCTCAGAATTAGATGTTCCTTGGGAATATTTTTGAAGTTATCATTGGTTAGGTTAAGAAAGTCATTATTCCCATTTTAAAAACCTGTAAGGTTCCAAGCATTTCTGCCAACCTCCAATGTGTGGATTCCTGGATGCACTGTCAAATACATGTCTGTGTGTCAGAGGAGAATTTTTGCTGCTGCCCAAGAAGATGTATTGTTCAGCCCA
The DNA here is from genome assembly GCF_965194825.1 of Balaenoptera physalus. Lineage (NCBI taxonomy): Eukaryota > Metazoa > Chordata > Mammalia > Artiodactyla > Balaenopteridae > Balaenoptera > Balaenoptera physalus. Next base: position 86,614,539 of record NC_138887.1, on the reverse strand, counting down.
CAGTCTCCTCAGTGCCCCACGTCTGTGTGGATGCTTTGCTTGGAAAGGTCTGGTTCAGTTTCTCAACTTGACTTGCAAGGTCCTGCTCTGCAGTTTGCTAGTCTGATCTTCTGTGTGTTTATAGAGTTGTCCTCATCAGAGGTTTGGAATATCAATTTCTGGGCGCAGATTAGAGTGTACCCTCAACCTTTCTGACAACCAGCTTTTATCGGAAACCTGCCTTAGGAGAAAGGGGCATTTAGTGTGCCTAAAGACTTGTATCCAGGGCTTCCCTGGTGGCGCAGTGGTTGAGAATCTGCCTGCTAATGCAGGGGACACGGGTTCGAGCCCTAGTCTGGGAAGATCCCACATGCCGCGGAGCAACTAGGCCCGTGAGACACAATTACTGAGCCTGCGCGTCTGGAGCCTGTGCTCTGCAACAAGAGAGGCCGCGATAGTGAGAGGCCCGCGCACCGCAATGAGGAGTGGCCCCCGCTTGCCGCAACTAGAGAAAGCCCTCGCACAGAAACGAAGACCCAACACAGCCATAAATTAATTAATTAATTAATTTTAAAAAAATCTGTAAAAAAAGACTTGTATCCGTTCACGCCTCAAAGTATCAGGTCCCTTTAGATTCCATGGCTGCCCCCCTGAGCTGAACCTGAAGGTTATGCTCTCTTCTGTTTCTAAAGGCTGCATACGTGTCTTAGTCTGATCAGACTGCTGTCACAAAATACCACAAACGGGGTGGCTTTTAAACAACAGACCTTTACTTCTCACAGTTCCGGAGGCTGGGAGGTCCAGGATCAAGGCACTGGCAGGTTTGGTGTCAGGTGAAGGCCCACTTCCTGGTTTAGAGAAGACTGTCTTCTCACTGGGTCCTCACATGGTGGAAGGAGGTAGGGCGCTTTCTCGGTTGTCTTTTATGAGGGCACTAATCCCAGTCATTAGGGCTTTGCGCTCATGACCTAGTCACCTCCTAATACCATCATGTTGGGGGTTAAGATTCAGCATATGAATTTTGGGGGGATGTAATTATTCAGACCATAGCAATTAGGAACTGCCCATTAGAATCTGCTGTGGAGTCCACTGCCCATTACATGCCTTCCCATCCTTATAATCTTATAATATAAGATTCTTATATTTCTCGTAATGTTTGGAGGCTTTATGCCTTTGCTTCAAGGAAGCTTAGAACCAAATTTGAAACTTCATCATGGTTATTCAACTCATGTAGTTATAATGTTTGCATTTTAATTTTGTTCTCATGATTGAAAAAGATTATTTTCAGATAATTATACACTAGTAAAAAGTTGTGAAAATAATACAAAGAAGTCCTGTGTACCCATTACTCAGCTTTTCTCATGCTTTGTGTCTACTTTTTTTATTTATTTCTTTTTTCTTTTAATTTATTTATTTATTTTTGGCTGCGTTGGGTCTTCGTTGCTGCCTCCAGTTGCAGCGAGTGGGGACTACTCTTCGTTGCAGTGCGCGGGCTTCCCATTGCGGTGGCTTCTCTTGTTGTGGAGCATGGGCTCTGGGTGCACGGGCTTCAGTAGCTGTGCGCGGGCTCAGTAGTTGTGGCTCGCGGACTCTAGAGCGCAGGCTCAGTAGCTGTGGCGCACAGGCTTAGTTGCTCCGCGGCATGTGGGATCTTCCCGGACCAGGGCTTGAACCCGTGTCCCCTGCATTGGCAGGCGGATTCTTAACCACTGAGCCACCAGGGAAGCCCTGTGTCTACTTTTTAAAAAAAAAAAAATTCATGTTTTATTTTAGGAAATTTTAGATTTTCACATTGATTTTTAAATTTGTTTGCATAAACTTATTGCTCGGTTCTTGACTGTAATTTTCCATAATTTATTTAGAGAAAGGTTGAAAAAAGCTGATAAATAAGGAAAAATAATAGCATCTGTCATGTATAAGTTAATTTAAGCATGTTTCAGATCACCTTCCAAGGTGAAAGGGATTAGGAGTTTTTCTCCTCAGATACAAGCACAGAATAATGTCCTCAATATGGTCTCTGACTTGTTTCTGTTAATGGCCAGTCTTTCCTGTTTTTTAATGATCCCAGTAGATTATTAAGCTAATAGTCTCAAGGTAATAATCTAAAATGATGCTTTAATCCCTTTCTTGAGTCATAATATTCTTGAAACTGTCATTCCCCCAAACATTACTGATCTCACCCTTGTTGGAACCCATTTACTGTTTAGTATTGACAGATCACACCGTTTGGCACTGGGGTAATTATATACTATCTTATATTTTTCCGAAATTACTTTTTAGTCTTTTCTCCCCCCCTTCCCCCACCCCAGATTATAAGCATTTTGAAACTTGTGCCTTATACTTTTTATATTCTTTCTCTATTCCTTAGCACAGATTTAAAATACAGGAGGTCATTTAGATATTTTTCTCCTAAAAAGTGGTGTTTTATACTTGTCCATTCTAAATCGTGCTGTACAATATGTGGGAGCGGGTAGAGCACATTCCTTCTGATGACTGATTCTCTGGGGTTGTTAGCAGCCAAGGTTAATTTTGAGTTTTGGCGCTTCCCCTGCAGTCAGAGAGCCAAGTTTCATAAGCCTTGGCCTACAATTATGTGCAAAGAAGCTGTAAAGGTTTAAAGGTTGTGAGTTGGGAGTTTTACCCCCCCCACCTTCCTCTTAGAGGGCCCGCCCTACTCTATGATTAATTTGCTAATAGAGAGAGCAGGGCTGGCTAACGAGGCATTCTATTTCAGTGGTGCACTTAAAAGTAATTCAGTAATAATTGCTGCGTGTTATGATTCGTATTCCAGAACACACAGTAGCAATAACACATGTGTCGTGAAAGTACCATTATAAGATCGAGAGGGCATAAACCTACCTACCCCGTGTTCTCCAATGACCACAATTCCAGGAAAAAATTCAATACTGTCGTCTTTCTAAAGAGCCTGCCCTGCAGCAGTGGCCTCAGCAGGGAGAAGTGTGTTGTGGACGGGGTGCAGGAGCCTGGGTTTACTCTCCTTGTCCTCAGGCTGGTAAGGTGGGTCCACCTCTGAGAAGTTGGCCCTGTGTCGTGTCCCGAAGGGGTAGGCAGGACTGGGCCCCTGGTCTCAGAAAAAGGGAGCGATTGTTTAGGGCTCTTCTTAGGGCAAGAGCACTCATGAGTTTATCTTTTTTAAAAAAATCCTATAAATGGACCATCTTTCACCAATCTACCCTATCCCAAGACTGAGCCCTTGGTTTTAAGGGCCATGAACAAATATTCTGCAGCTCTGACTCCCCTGAGTAAATAGGCCTCCTGCCCAGGCTAGGAGGTGGCCCTTTGGGCTTTCCCACTGGCTCTCAGGGGTCTGGGGCTGGGATTAGAAAGGGAAGAAGGAGATGATCTGAATTTGTGATTGTGACTTCTCTGGACTCAAGTTCCCATTCATTTTTCAGTACTTTTATCCATAGTCGTAGGAAAATTCCACCTTGTTCTTACTTTACATTGGCTCTCTGAACTTTGGGGGTTGTAACCTGAGAATTAGAAAAACTAATCACGTGCTATTGTCCTGTAGTATTGTGGGAAAAATGGGTATAATTGATAAGTTTTAAAAATGGCAATGTTTCATGTAACTTGAGTTAATTTTGTAGCTATTTGAAGTGACTTCTTTGCTGTCATAGGTGAACTCATGCGTGGGCACAAGTCAGCATTACCAGAGGCAGAAGTCTAGGCATCTGTGGGTTTGCTTCCTTTCAATAAGAAAACTCTTTAAAAAAATGTGAACTTGTGATTTTATTAATACTTTAAAAGATTTTATTAGTATAGAGTAACCAGAATTCTTAAAGGGCTAATCCACTGTGTAAATGTTAATTTCTAACACGCAGCATGTTTATAATGCTTACAGACACCTTTCTAAGTGTTTAACATGTATTAACTCAGTTATTCCTCATGACATTCACCAGCTAGGTACCTTTCCTAAGGATTAGAAGGTGGCAGGGCTGGGATTTGAACCTTGGCAGTTTGTTCTGGAGTTTTTCTTCCTTATCACCGTGCTGTGCTTACTTTTAGAACTCACAATGTTTCTAGCTTTCTCTTTCTTCCTCACCCACTTCTCAGTGTCTCAGCCACTTACTCACTAATCTTACTGAGACCTGCTATTAATTAGGTGGTGTGGTTGAGTATATGTCCTGTCCTCAAAAACCTCAGACTAGCAGTGGGAGACAGATACGTAAATAGTTGTAGAGCAAGGAGCATTTGAATTTGGGAAGTAGAGCAAGAACTGTTGGAGAGGTTGACAGGAGAAAGGCAGACCCACTCTGTTGGGGAAAAAGGGGGAGCATGTGAATCTCAGGAAAGACCTCAGAGCATCAGCATTTAAAGGAAAGCGAAGGATAAGGGCTGGGCAAAAAAAGACCTTAGGAAAAATTAGTCAGTGGGCATAAAATGTAGAAAGTTCAGGAATGAACTACAGTTCTATTTGAAGGCAAAAAGAAAAGTGAGTGTATTTGCCAGTAGGGGAAAGGCAAAAAAATTATGGTTGGAAAGTGAAATATTGGAGTTAAAAATACCAAGGGAGAGGGGTTCTGAGGGATTTCATTGTGTGGAGAATCATAACAACAATAAATATCAAATTCAACCGAGAATTGCTTCGGGAAGTTGGCACTGGGTCATGGCTTTTCTAGGGCTGATTGGTAGCCTTTGTAATAAGCTGTTTTATTGGTGCCATTTGTCTTTTGACATAAAAGTACTTGGTGCTAAGCAACCGCATGTAAAAATCAAGCCTTCCTTCTTCATAGCACATACTTCAACTCCCTGGGGACCAGAGCTATGATATAGGCAGGGTCACCATCATCTTGATTCAAAAGACATTTTGAGATGTGTATTATAGACGAATTTCTTAACTAGCATGTGAAATATATAGTAAGTCAGCATGACCTTATACTGGGATAATGGAGCTGAATTTATACCTGGGCCCTCTCTGCCTGTGATAAAATTGCTTGTTAATTCTTAGTAGGTGATTTTTTTTTTTTTTTTTTTTTGGTGGATTGCTGACTGTAATAATTCTTATCTTTAGAAGTGATGCCAAAAGTGAAATCTTCTCACTGTGCATGTTCCCTCACCCTATCCTTCCATAACACACACACACATTCAGTTCCTGGGAGACCCTCACACTTTTAACAAGTGCTTTACATAGTTACCAATACCTGAATTGTAACTATATCAAAACACTCTATGAAATGCTTCATGCATAATATAATATTCCTTATTCAAAGTTGGAAGGAGGTATGATAGTTGGCATATGTAGGTTTGAAACACAGCTCATTTTCATTGCCAGAATTTATTTTTATTATACTATTCCATGGAATCTAAAAATAAAGATATGATTGTAAAATTATAATAACCTAGAATTAAGCGGATAAAATACTGTTTGTGAGTCCTTGTTTTGCAAATATTTATCAGTGTTTAATTTGTACAAAAAAATCCACAAAAACAACACCTGTTCGTTATTTTTTGTTGATTTTTAATTTTTACATCTTTCCAACAGTTATGTCAGTACTAATATATTAATGGGCTCAAATACCTCCAAATATATTTATAAATGTGAGTGAGGGGGTAGTTTTATCTGCTATTGTGTCCATCTAGCTACTTGTCTATTTAATTGCATCTGTTACTTTTCTTTTTTTTTTTTTTAATTTATTATTTATTTTTGGCTGCGTTGGGTCTTCGTTGCTGCGCGCGGGCTTTCTCTAGTTGCGGTGAGTGGAGGCTACTCTTCGTTGCGGTGCGCGGGCTTCTCATTGAGGTAGCTTCTTTTGTTGCAGAGCATGGGCTCTAGGCGTGTGGGCTTCAGTAGTTGTGGCTCGTGGGCTCTAGAGGCACGCTCAGTAGTTGTGGCGCACGGGCTTAGTTGCTCCGCGGCATGTGGGATCTTCCCAGACCAGGCCTCGAACCTGTGTCCCCTGCATTGGCAGGCGGATTCTTAACCACTGCGCCACCAGCGAAGCCCTGTTACTTTTCTTATGTGTACATATTATGGGGTTTCTTCGTACTTTGTTGATTTAAAAGACAAGTTTTTCTGATTGACGTGTCTGTATAAGGTCTGTTAGCCTAAAAGAAAATAGTGTTTTTTCATGGATTCAGTCAATCAGTCTATCAATGTTAATGAATGCCCACCATGTGTTAGGATAGTTGCTTAGTGGTGAACAGAACTGTCACCTTCCCTTACCTCATGGAACTTACAGTGAGGTCCTGGAGACAGGCATCGAATAAATTAACAAACAAGTAAATACAAATTATCAATTGTGCTTAGGAATACAGTAAACTATTTTTTCCTGTTGAAGAGAATAAGGGGCTATTATTAAAGAGAGGCATGTGTCTGGAGGATCCTACTGTAGACGTGGTTATCAGGGCTAATGTCTGCTGTATTTCTGTGGACTTTTATTTATTTGCCTTTCTAGACTGTAAATGGTGGTGGTAGTCAGTTTTAGGAATTTAAATTTCTTCTGCACTTTTTCTTTTTAGGTGTTGTGAAAGTATTTCTTGGATTATTTAAAGTTCAGTATATGTTAATTTGGGTCTAGTATTTATCTCAAATTGTGTGATCTGTATATTAAACTATTCACTTCTAAAGGAAGTGATATAATTTAATTATAAAATATATATAATTTATAGAATAAAAAATAAAATTTCCTTTAGTGGTAAATAGTTTATTTTTTCAAGAATTGAGTATAGGAATGTGGATTATCTTTGTTTTTTGTTCTTTTTTTTTTTAGCACTTAGGACTTTTAATTTTGGCATTTGCTCACATGTAAGCAGTTTTTAATAATTGTGCAGGATGGAGACATTTGAGACACAGGCGGAAGAGAAAGAAAGCATTTCCTAAAAGAGCATACTATTTGCATGGCATATTTAAAACCCTGGTTATATAACAAAATTTCCATGCTGAAATACACAGTGGAATCCTTTGAGTTCTACCAGAACTTTTCAGCTTCCTATGGGCAAACCTCTGGTGTCCTAAACTCTGTTAGAACTGGGAGTTAGTGTGGCATTCTGACATTCAGCATTCCCTCCTGCATCTTGGCCTAATGACAGGAAAATTATTAATAAGCTGTTCTCAGCTTAGGGGGTACCAATTGGCCTTGAATTTATAGACGCACAGCTTCTTAAGAGTTCTGTTCACATAGTCACCTCTGCAATCTCCAGAAGTATGCATGGCTAAGCATACCGCGTTGCTATTAAAAAAATGTTCAAAACATAAGTTTAGTCTACAGAAGGCTTATAGAACAACCTGAATCCTCATCCTTTTACCTACAACTTTTTATTTATTTTTATTTTTAAAATTTTATTTATTTTTTAAAATTAATTTATTTTATTTTATTTTTGGCTGCGTTGGGCTTTTGTTGCTGTGCACAGGCTTTCTCTAGTTGTGGCGAGCGGGGGCTGTTCTTCGTTGAGGTGCACTGGCTTCTCATTGCAGTGGCTTCTCTTGTTGCGGAGCACGGGCTCTAGGCACTCAGGCTTCAGTAGCTGTGGCTCGCGGGCTCTAGAGCGCAGGCTCAGTAGTTGTGGTGCACAGGCTTAGCTGCTCCACGGCATGTGGGATCTTCCTGGACCAGGGATCAAACCTGTGTCCTCTGCATTGGCAGGCGGATTCTTAACCACTGCCCCCCTAGAGCTTTTTAAACATTTCAGCAGTTTGGACCTTCCCTCAGATCTGAAAGTAATCCTTTTCCTAGCCAAAAAAGTCTAAGAATCCTCATTTTTATGACTTAGGACCAGTATTCTTAACCACTTGTTTTCTTCTGATTGGTTACTTGGGTTCTATTGAGTAACCTTCTTTTTTTCCCTTTCAATGCGAGTTGGCTCTAGTTGTAGTTACCAGGTCCCGTGTTCATTCCTCTGCCCTGCCTTGGTGTGTTCTATCTGATATGCATTCCATTTATTCTGTATTGGTGCCCTGCTTTCTATAGACAGACCCCCTCAGTGACTGAATCTTGCCCCTAAACCCCTGCCACTGTGCCTCTCTTACACGGACTGTTTACTTCTCTGTTGCAGCACCAGTTGACTTTCTGTTCCTGAATTTCCCAATGCTGTGCCCTGTGGTCCATTGCTGGAACGTCCTGTTGCCCATCTCCATGCTGGCTTGGCTTGTGTCTTTATGATCTTCTCACTGGGATCTTTACCAGTCAGCTACATCTTGGTCTTTGGGTTTGGCCAGCACCAAATCTCACTCACTTTGGAGTACCTCATTGACATTTAATATTGTCTTGGCTCCTGGGTGGAATTCAAAGGTATTAGGATTCATTTTGGCTGAATAAACATTTATTGAGTACCAGCTGGGTATAAGGCAATGCTTTGTATTGTGACAGAGAGTTGAGTGAGACCTGATCCCAGTTTCTAGAGCCACATAATCAGTTGAGAGGACAAAATAAAAGTGGCACATGATACATGATGAGTAAAGGAATGGCCTAAAAAAATGAAGCACACACACAGACACATAATTTTATATAATTGTAGGACTTGCTTCAGAAAGACCTAATGATACCCATGCTTTATCAGTTCTGGATACACCTGAATTCATGAAACTTGCTTATTCAGTCTTCTTAAGGGAATTTGGTGAAATGTTTCATGATTTCTTAAAATTGCTTGCTTTTATTTTTGTCCCTCTTTACATCAGAGAGCTTTATAGAGGTATTTCAAATTAGCATGCATGTTTTAGAAAGAATGAAGCCATTTTTTGATGGGTTTATCCCTGTAACAATAGGAGAAAGAAGACTTCTGTGAAATGTTTGCTGAATTCTCTATCCATAGGATTCATAGAGCTCAATAACTTCAAGAAATGTCATGGGCCACTTAATTACATATTCTGCCTCTTAATAGATTAAAACTTTGGGGTTTAACTCTCTTTTGTGTCCTATTCACCATTCTCCTTTGATTTTTAAGTAAATCTAAACTAAATATTTCTTACAGCATTTGAAATCCCTTACTGTCTCCTATTTCTTCCTTTTTAAGCCTTTTATTTTCTTTTAGCAACTGAATGTCTTTATCCATTCCTCCATAATTCAGCATTATCCTCTCAACTCATTGTATTGCCTTCCTTTGACTCCATCTTGTCCATGTTCTGTATAAAATAAAGAAGCTTTTGAAAGGCTGATCAATGAATGGTAAGTAAAATAGAGGGAATTTTTTTTTCAGGATTACACATTATTCTATTACTGTACAAAAGTTAACAATAAAGCCCCTATTATAATCATTGAAATATAACCTTAAGAGTTGGTCAGTTTTCAATTTTAGAATTTTCTTTGTTGCTGATTCTGTCGTTTTCTTATTTTTTAATCCCTACATATACGTTTTATTTTAATAGACAGTTGTCATGTTTCTATCTTTCAAGTTAGCTACAACTAAACTGGTGTAATTTACAAAACTGCATTTCAGCTCTATTTCTCATATTCCCATTTCATCTGTATAGCTTGTCACTGTCACAAGAGAAAATTCCCTGTGGCTCATCCCTGAGCCCTGACCTGATACTATTGCATTTTTCCCCTTGTGATGACTATTAATTTAACCTATGATGGACCAATGTTTTTGAGGAAAGAAGTGTATTGTTTTAGTAGGATTAAATAAATTACAATATTTTTTGAGAGAAAGATGGCATGAATGTGGTTTTGTTTTCAGATTTTTTAAAATTTATTTATCTTATTTATTTATTTGTGGCTGCATTGTGTCTTGGTTGCTGCGTGTGGGCTTTCTCTAGTTGCGGCGAGCAGGGGCTACTCTTCGCTGCGGTGCACAGGCTTCTCTTGTTGCGGAGCACGAATGTGCTTTGGAAAGGTCCGGTTAATGTATATTTTAATGTAAATATTTTCTAATCAGTTGCCAATATTTAAGTACGTTTTTCTGCTTGTTTCAGGTAAGTCAAATGGTCTTATAATATCTAGGCTCAGTATGTTTTTCTAAGATAGAAACTAAATTTACAGTTTTTAGATTTCAAAAATAACTATTTAGACAGTTTTTTCTTTTATTTTTCCTATATTACAGAGAGTCATTAATTTTTTAATTTTTTTTTTAATAAGGACCAAAAATCCTGATGGTCATTTTTATTTCCTAGATTTTTTTGGTATGGACCATTTTTTTTTTTAACATCTTTATTGGAGTATAATTGCTTTACAGTGTTGTGTTAGTTGCTGCTGTATAGCAAAGTGAATCAGCTCTAAGTATATATATATATATCTGATGGATCAATTTTTAATCTCAAATTTTCAATAGAATTTTTTTAAAAGGTAAGGTTTATAAAGCTAATTTCATATTAGATGGGTATGGGACATTCTATTTCTTATAAATGAGGAGCAAAATCACTGGATTTTTTGTACTAGTCTTTGAGATTAGCCTTTTATTTTCTTTTAGCAACTGAATGTCTTTATCCATTCCTCCATAATTCAGCATTATCCTCTCAACTCATTGTATTGCCTTTCTTTGAGGTAATACAATTGCCTTTCTTTCTCATTGTATTGCCATTATTATCTATAATAATCATTATATTACACTAATGAGAGTTTCCTTATGGAAAGGTAATTTTGCTTATACAGCATTTCTCATTTAAAAGAAACAACATCTTTGCTGACTGCCAGCTCCGCTGCAGGAATGTTTTAAAACAGAGAATACAGTCCTGCTTAGACTTGTTAGCCCACATGAATCAATCAGGGGCATAGTCATAACTAACTTCCAAGTGGTAGTATTAATATAATTGTTTTTTTTCCCTTTTTGAAACATGTGATGACTTTTTATTTTATCTGTAGTATTAAGTCATAGGTTATTTTTGTGAAGAGGGTACTAATGATGGTTTGCAGACCAGCTTAAATGATACTTTTAACAAGTTAGTTGCCCAGCGAGAATTAATTACAGCGTTAATAAGAATAATGATTTGTGGAGGAGTAGCAGGGGGAAGGGGCATTGAGAAAGAGCACATATGACAAGAACCCCTTAATGTTTATTTGTGATCAGGTGACCATTAAGGGATTTCTGGGTAATAGTGTACCCACTTGTATCCTTTCAAGCAGCAGGGTAACTATCTGCCTATTTAAGAATTCAGCAACACACCTTCACTGTGTTTGGGCTACTTTCTTTCCTGCCTTCTGATATAATTATCTCCACCTGTGCTCAAATCTTCCATAATGACACCAATATGGAAAAAATAGAAAAGGTAAATCCTTTGTTGTTAAAGTGGGGTTTGATTCCTCAGGACACCTTGAATTTCTAGGCTGGTAGGGATTTCAGTATTCCGTTCCTACTCCTCCCAAATGCCCGCTGAGAGCAACACCTCTTTGACATGCTGAGGTGCGTGGGGATATAATTTACCAGTACCCAGAGCCTGCTGGCTGTGTTTTTATTCCGTCTTCTTGGGGAAGGAGAACAGTGCAGTTTCAAAACTGGAATGGTGATTATGGCTTTCTGATCTACTGCTGCCTGTCCGGCATGTTAAACAAGAAAAGGAAGGGAAGTTTTATGCAAATCATCATCTCTTTGAGGCCAGGTCATCTTTAGCTGTTTCACACTGCAGTACCCTTTGGAGAAATTGTTTTTCACTTGGGTGCTTTCAGATGTTGCTTTGGAGAAACTGGAAGCTTGGGGCTGAAAGTCCTCGTGTAGGTCCAAGGACAAGCCAGAGCCCAGATTCTTCCTGTTCAGGTGGAGACAGGCTGTCGCTCCCTTGGCTAGAGTTCTGTGATCCTTGACACCAAAAGTATCCACAAGTCAGGTCTACAGGGACCTGTTTTGTGGACATATAATTGAATTTTAACATCTTCATCTGTGGTAAAGTGTAGGTAAAAATATCTCACAGGGTTGTTGAAGGGATTAAAAAATAAAATGTGATAACCCAAAATAGTTCTTCCTACATGATAAGCACTCAGTAAATGTTCATTTATTTCCTTGCATGTGACAGACCAGTGTAGCAAACATCTTCCATGGTGGATGAACATGAGGCAGAATGAGAATATTTACAGTGTGTTAGTCAGGCAAGAAATAATTCATGGCAGTCCCTGACATCTTCACTGATTAAACAAAGTTAATGCACAAGCAGCCTTGGTGAGCTTGTGGGTTGTTAGAGAGCAGAGCTGAAAGTAGGCCTGACTCTATTAAGGACACACACGAAAATCTCTAGCAGTTTGCTTGTGGAGTGCTCAGGTTTGGTTTCTTTGTGAGTCACTGAGAGCATCCCACGTAGGACAGAATGACTTGCTGATGTGATCAAATGGTGGGCAGGGGAGGCTGGTTAGGTTGCTCTGATGATACTCAGAAAGAGACAACAAGCTTATGAAATGGACTTCATAGGTTTGATACTTTTCAGCTCTTGATGCCTTCAGAAGGTGCAGGAAAGATTCTGGGTGTCAGTTATGGACCGCCATTCATTTCAAATCTCAAGAGCATGTACATCGTTAACTGGGGGCTTAGATGGGTAGAGCCTTCTTTAGGTGAAGAAAGACCTGGGAAAGATGATTGTGAATATCTTCTGTTCTTTTCAGGGCTGTGGAATGGGTGGGTGTTGTGGAGATTACCTTATTGATCATATATACACAGGTATTCTTAAATTCAGGTAAACCTAATTTGCAGCTCTGGATAGGAGGAGAGATGATGGATCTCTAGTTTCAAAGATCAACCTTCTAGAGAAGCCCTGACCAATAGAAATAAAATGCCAGTCACACGTATTATTTTAAATTTTTTAGTAGCCACACTAAAAAGTAATAGAAGTAGAAAAGGTGCAAATAATTCCGATACTATTTTATTTAACCAATATATTCAAAATATTATCATTTCTATATGTAACAACATAAAAAAATTTAGATATTCTATATTCTTCTGTTTTTTTTAGAATCAAATCTTCAAAATCCAGTGTGCCTTTTACATTGACAACATATGATAACAAGTGCCTTTGAGCACTTAGTACTTGCCAAGCATCATTGTAAGCTCTTTAAACGCGTTAAGTTATTTAATCAGACCTTAAATGTCAGACCTTAGGTACTAGTATTATTCCCATTTTATAGATGAGAAAACAGACTCAGAGAGGTTAAGGAAGTTTCCTCAGGTCATAGAGCAACTAGGTGGTAAAGCTAGGATACAGTCTCAGGCAATCCAGCTCCAGAACGTGTGATGCTAATAGCAGGTTATCCTGCCTCAGTTAACACCATCCTTCGGGGTAGGACACTGAATGAGTGGAACTTTGCCGTTGAAAAGAGAGATCAATGCTAGAGACTGACATCATCTAAACTGGCATCTGGGAATGTAAAAACTGGAATCCTTTACCACAGCCCCGCTGTAGTGAGCTGTCTTGTCTGCACCACAAAATGTAGAACCGATAGTCCTAAGAGTTTCCTCTTTGTTTTTCTGACTTTTCTTCCTTCTTGCGCTGGCTTTAGCATGCAGTGTTCCTCATTGAAATCCTGTCTTTTCTGGATCTTTTTTTCCTCTGGGGGTGGGGTGGTAGTGGTGGTGGTGATGGTGATGGTAGAATGTTCCAGCCCTCCTGCGTGCTTTTGCCTTCCTATCCCTGGTGCTCCTGACCATGTAAACTGTGACAAAAGCCCATTCTGATCTTTGAATATTATTTAATTCCCCTGTGTGTGCTTCATTCACAGTTATCATTTAGTAAGTTGGGGCAGAATGGCCTGGGCTCAGCATAAACCCTGTCAGGATCAGTTTGATGTGACTTTGGAGTTAGGTTTTATTGACATTTTACATGCCAAAGTTGATTTGGGAAATTGCATCTGTTACCACATTCTTATTCCTGACCCTAATGGGGAAGCTGATATTTGCCACATTTTTAGCAACCACGATTTTAACAAGAAGGACCTTTGTCTTTTCCACTGAGGTTTCCCCACAGCCCTGGACTGGTGAGGAGAAAGTAGAGACTCAGTGACTATTTATTAAATGAATGAATTTTGGTGCTCTCAGTTCTATTTTTTTTTTTTTATTTCTGTTTCATTGACACTCTTGTTATAGAAAACACAACTTCTCCCAAATTTAGTTATTTTAATACAAAACTATAATTTTGAAAATAAAGAAAAAAACAAGAGAGACAAGCAGGTAAACACTAACTGAAATGTGACTAACAGTCCCCAGATTTAAAGAGCATTAGCTGTCGTGGGTTAATTTTTTTTTTTTTTATTTCCCTTACTGCCTTATTTTCTTGTGGCAATTTGAACACATATGTATACAAAGGTAGTATAATATATCTTCACGTACTTTCTGAACTTCAAGAATTAGCTACAGTTTGCTAATCTTATCTAACATCACATCATGTCCTTTTTTTTTTTTTTTTTTCCTGTTTCTGGAGTATTTTAAGGCAAATCCTTGATAGTATGTCATTTTACCTCAGAAGTCTTCAGTATGCATTTCTAACTGAGAAGGACCGTTTTTTAAAAATTAATTATTATTTCCTCATCACACCTAATATAATGAACATTAATTTCAAGGGTTAATATAGCAGTCCATATTTCCGGTGATCTCAAGGATATGTTTTTATCGTTGTTCCATGTCCCTGTCCCAATTCAGGATCTAAACAGAGTCCACATTTTGCAGTGCTTATTGGGTGTCTTAAGTCTTTTCTTTTATTATTTCCTTCTGTCCCCTGGTATTCTGGTTTTTTCACCTTATGCCTTTGACTTGTTGGCAGAAAAGCTCGTTTATAGGTTCAGATGTGCCATGTTGTGGATTTGGCTGATGGCTTTCTCATGGTGTGTTAACCTTTCACTGGTTCCTCTATAACCTGTATTTTCTGTAAGTTGGATATTAGGTCGAGAGATGTGATTAGATTCAGCCTTTTTGTTTACTTATTTACTTTGGGAAAAATATCTCATAGGTGGTGCTGTGTATGTTTACCTTCCTTCAACAAGGACAAGATGTTTGGCTGTCCCTTCTTCACTGGCACTACTCAAGGAGGTGCAGAAGCTGTCAGCCTGGTTCCATTATAAAGTTCCCCATCATTCTCTCACCTGATGGACTTGGTATCCGTTGATAATCACTGCCCATTCTTTCTCTTCAGAATTAGAAAATGGTAATTTTTCTAATTCTGTCATTTCTTCAACATTTATTGACTGGAATTCTATAAAGAAGAATTCCCTCTCATCTACTGTTTAATTACCTTGACATATAGTTTGCACAGAAAAGGCAAGATAAATACTTGATTCTTTTTCCATATTTATAAATTTGGGGAGTAATAAATTTGTGTCCTTGGAACGTCTAGTAAGGAGTAATGAACTTTTCTCCATAAGTATTATCATGAACTCATGCATTTTTAGACATTGAATATCTTTCAATCCATTGCAGTCATTATTCTTTTTGCTCAAGTTGCCCTGTCTTAGGCCACTTAGACCCTTATGTCTTTTTGACATAATCTCATCAATCTTTGATCAAGTATGGATTTTTAATCTCTAATCTCATTTACTGATTTCTAAAGGGTGCTTGAAATAACTCTGTGGGCATCTTGACTATCTGATGACAAGTAAGCATTTGGGGATTGAGAGGGAGCAATGAAGTATTTCTCCAGATGTTACCATGTTAGATCTTCTTCATTTTGAGGAGAAAAGATTAGAAGGTAGCTTTGTGGTAAGATCTCCATGGCAGGTTCTGATGTTAAAATGAAGATGCTGGAACTGTTCTCTCATAGAATAGGGTATGAGTAAGGGCACTGGTCTGGAGTAAGACATACTGACTCCAAATCCCTGCCTGGCCACTTCCTGGTTCTACAGCTTGGTCAAGTTATTCATACTCTTCACACTTCCATTTTTTCATTCTCTAAAGTGCAGATGGTAATAATACATACCTCTTAGAGTGGCTGCATGATTTACTTGAAGTAGTAAAACACCCAGCACAAAGCCTGCCACACAAGGGAGATGTTCAGTAAGTGGTAGCTTAAAAACGGCAGCAAGTCATATCCATGGGATTTGGCATTAAGTCTGAATCTGTTACTTCACTTTGTGCAGACATGAAGGAGGATTTTCTGAGAAAACAAGGATTTTCTTTCATTTTCATTATGCAGGTCTTGAAGTTTCCTGTGTTGGTTGATTTGTGGGAATAGAAGAAAACGTTTTCTCAGTCCACAGCATCATGCGACTGTTGCTTATTTCTGGCTAACAATGTGAAACCTCAGATGGAAGTATATTAACTCAGGGTTCAGTACAACTGTTCAGCAAAGCTAAGCAGGCTTTATTTAAAGAAAGTGCTTGTTCTCTTTTTCTGGACACACAACTCTTAAGAACTATGCATTACATTGTTAAGTAGTGGCTTGGGGATGCTTTTCATATAAATGAATTTTCCAGTCAGTTGAAAGTTACACTCTTCAAATGATAAACTCTAAAAATATTTTGATAGCTTTTGATAAAAGTTTTACTAAAAATGTAACTGCCTTAAGCAGAGACAATTGAAACATCTCTTAACCTTTTCTTTATGACTGCATCAGACAATTATTGCTACGTAACAAATCCCACAACTCAGTGGCTTAAGATAATTTTCATTCATTCTGTTTTGCCCACATGCTGATTGGCTGGGGGTCATTCTAGGTTATGTTACAGGCCTATCTGAGCTTGTGTTCTCACTGTGGATTGGGCTTGGGTCTGGGGCCCAATCTGAAGGGGCAGCAAACCAAGGAAAGCTTTTCTTATGGCGATGGCAGAGATAAAAGAGGGCTAGCCCAACGGTGCAAGCACGTTTCAAATCTCTCCTTGTATCACATCTGATTCCATTCCATTGGTCAAAGTAGGTCCCTTACTGAGCCTAACATCAGTGGCACAGGGAAGTATATCTCTTTCATAAATGTGGGGAAGGAAAGAGTTTGCTAAACAGATCATACTAACCAAGGTCATTGATATGATTATCTAACATGGTTTTACCTTATATGTACAATTATTTTTTGTACATTTAGTAGCCTGGCCATCAATCCTACCTTTCACCTTGTTCATTCTGTACCACAGATAACTAAGTCTTTTAAGAATCATTTTTAGGTAAGGATAAATAAATTCTATATGAGGATTTAAGGCCTTCTCCTGGGAAGTGAAGTATTTTCATGGTTATTTTGGATACTTGGTAAATTTTCCTTTACTTTTCTGTATATAATTTGTTCTAAAAAGAATCCCTGATGTTGCCAGAAATTTGACTTCTGGGAGTAAGAGGTTAACTCAGTCTGTAAAGGTAAACCTCTAGGAAACAAAGGTTAATTCATTTTGTTACAGTAACTGGGTCATGCAATCTACCAGTAACTCTAGATTTTCAGATTCTAATCTTTTATCTTCAACCAACTTATAGAACAACAGGGGCAAATTGCCTTGGGGGTGCTGGTAAATGTAACCAGTGGAGATGATCAATATGAAAGCTTGAGGAGTTGTGGTAGCAATCAAATATCAAATAAAATTATTTTCAACTATTTTAAAATCATATTAATATAAAATTCTAATTCCTAATTATTTTGCCTGAGATGCACTGAAATTTACTTTACCTTAGTGCAATTAATGGAGAAAGGCATTATTAAAAAAAATTAGTGTTATGAACCTACTAAAAAAACGTACATTATAAAAATTAGAACATTTATTTGGGGGTATAATCATTGCTAATTATAATTAGTGCTAATTTCAAGTGTGCTTAATCTGTTCACAAAGCAGACCCAATGGACTTTAAATTCACAATCTCCACAATGAATTAAAAGTAATCGAGTGTTTTTTATTTAAATATGTTCCACAATAAATCATATTTTCTTAATTCAAAATTTATTTTTAACTAAATCACATGGGTAGGATTTTACCATGTTTGCAAAATTATGTATTTTTCAGACACAAGGAAAGCACTGCCAATCTCATAGTTACGTTTGATATGAAATGGCTCAGCAAGTGATATGGTTGGTAGCTAGTATTTTTCTCTCCCTTCGAGTTCGCTCTCTCTCTTTTTTTGTGTGTGTGTATAAAGCCTTAAACATAGCGAATGTAATGTAATCTAAGTGGGAGAGAGGAGGAGTTGTCACCTCCATAAGTACCTCCCTATCTCCATTAGCTAGGGGTTTAATTTAACAGTACATTCTCCTACAAACGTATGGACACCAAGGAGGGGAAAGTGGCGGGGGGGGGGGGGTTGTTGGTGGTGGTGGGATGAATTGGGAGATTGGGACTGACATCTGTGCACTAATATGTATAAAATAGATAACTAATAAGAACCTGCTGTATAAAAAAAAATAAAATTCAAAAAAAAATAAAAACAACAGCAACAACAACAAAAAAACACAATAAATTCTCTTTAAGCCTTTCAGTTTCTTACAGGAAGAAAAAAGAATTTTGTAATAAACTACTATGATGTTTGATTTGATGGGAAATCCCAGCCTGCTGAGGGATTTCCAATCTTGTCATCCCCCAGTAGAGATTTTAAAAAAAGGTAGATTTTATACCACAGAAACCACTACCCCTATTTTTAGCCATTCTTCTGTCCATGACTTTCCTGTGGAATTACCAATCCCTACCTGGTGTGTTCTCAGTCTTACAGACCCACAGATGAGGGCATGGTGATGGCTGTTATTTCCACTGCTGACATTATAATTTATGAGAATTTCAGGGTAAAATATGTATTCGAGATCCCACAAAGCATGGTTCAATTGGCATAGATTTTCTCTCATCCCAGTCATGACACAGGTTTTTTAAAAGAGGTTTTTTGTTTTCCAGTATTTTATTACTATTTGTCTTATCATTTATTGAGGGGTTATTCCATGCTGGGCACTGTGCTAAGGATTCCTATACTGTGCATGTATAGAAATCTCATTTAATTCCCACAGCTCTCTTCGGTAAGTGTTCCTCCAACCCACTGGATGCACGAGGACTTGGAGGCACAGAGAGGGTCAGCAGTTTGCCCAGTTTGACACATGGCTGGTAAGAAGCAGAGCAGGGCTCCAGTTTAAGTGTGTGTCTCTGTCGAGGCTGTACCCGTGAGCACTATGCCATGTGCCCCATTACTCTGTGATCCGCTTCCTTTGGTCTTCACATTTCGAATTATGGTACTTCAGGCAGTTTTCCCTCTTTTCATTCTTGAGTCCCAAGTTTAGATACCATCTTTCTTTTTGGTCTGCTAAAGGGAACAACCATTATTTAATCATTTAATTTAATAGACATGTATTAAACATCAGCTGCGTGTGGAGTACTGTGTTAGGAACTGGAGCTACAAAAATTCGGGTTTTTTAAATTTTTCTATTACAGTCTATAAAACATTTGAAGTAGCTGATAAAATAAGGAAGATAAAAATAAATCTCAAAGACCATGAAGATGTAATGGCTTCCTTCAAGGGAACTATCTAGAAGAGTCCCACTTGCAGGTCATTTTTTCATGTTCTTTGTCTATCTGGTCTGTTCTGCAGAACATAAAGAATACTTCTGTGGGCACTTTCCAGCTCAGACTTTACTTAGAGGTCTCTACCCTCACCTTGAGCCCTGGGTTCAAGCCCTCCTGATTCATGATCATGACGACCAGCATCTCCTGTAGATTTTGTAGTGTGCAGAATGTTTTCACATGGATTGTCTTGTTTGTTCCCCACAACTTTGAGAAGCAGCAGTCATACTGAAACTGAGTCATGTAAATACAGCTTGCCCACATTCTGCCAGGCTCCTCCAAACCTTACTGCTTCCTTGAATTACCCACTGGACTTGCATTCTTCTGACTTGGGGTTCCTTCCTCCTGTTTCGCTTCTTCTTTCGTGGGCTTTTTGCAGCAGCCCCACTCCCCTTCACGTCTCAGCACATTTGTTACTGGTTTCACCCTTGTCTCCTCAGATGGCAGCTTCTCCTCCATGGCCTAGGGGCCACCTGACAGACCCTCCAGAACTATCCCTCGATGGTCACTTGTATCTTTTTTGAAAATTAATTAATTAATTAATTAATTGTATTTATTTTTGGCTGCGTTGGGTCTTCGTTGCTGTGCGCAGGCTTTCTCTAGTTGCGGCGAGCAGGGGCTACTCTTCATTGTGGTGCGCGGGCTTCTCATTGCTGTGGCTTCCCTTGTTGCGGAGCACGGGCTCTAGAGCACAGGCTCAGTAGTTGTGGCGCACGGGCTTAGTTGCTCCACAGCATGTGGGATCTTCCCAGACCAGGGATCGAACCCATGGCCCCTGCATGGGCAGGCGGATTCTCATCCGCTGCGCCACCAGGGAAGCCCTGGTCACTTGTATCTTTAAAATTTTTTTACATTGTTGAACAATAGCTAGAAGTTACCTAAATCTACTTTTTCATTTCTCACTTCCCACAATATAACTTTTTAATGACATAAATGTAAATGTTGTTGATACATCAAACTATCTTACTGTCTCCATTTACTAGTTACTAGTTTATAGTGTTCAGGTAATGGTGGATCTATTTGTAGAGCCTGAGGAAAATGACAGAATATGTGTTCTTTGACAGTGGTCATTTCAAATATTTGGACACATTGGTCGTGTAAATATTCCTAGAGCAGAGGAACTGTGTTATCTGTGCCTAACAGAGGTGAAAACAGAAATCGACCACAAGGTCTGTCTTCCTTTAGCCAAGTGGGAAGTGATGTTCCTACAAGTTGCCACAAGTACGTGGCTGATGATAACCTCTTCTTGATCAGTTTCAGCTGGCACTGGAAATCTGAGATATGACTAAAGGATGTGTCAGGGAGGAAGAATTTCTTAAATGATGTTTAAACAAAAAGTGGTAGGTACATAACATTACCCTATCCATGTTAGAAAACATCCTAAATGTAAAAGGATCTTCCAAAAATTTGTTTAAAAAAAAAGTTTTCAGTTACTTTGCGTTTTGTTAACATTTACCCTTTTAAACCCTTGCCAGATTTAGCAAATAAAAGTACAGGACACCTAGTTAAATTTTAATTTCAGGTAAATAATGAAAACTTTTTTCGTAAAAATATGTTCTGTGCAATTTTGGGGACCCTCTTATACTAAAAACTTATTTGTCATTTTTTTGAAATTCATAATTAGCTGGGCGTCCTGTATTTTATCTGGAAATCCTACTTTTAAAAAAGTTTAATGATCTATATTTACCTACTAGGTAAGTTAGAGTATTTATTCTTTTTTAAATGTAAATAATGTTTACAGAAGCAACTGCTCTAAATTTAGTTCTTCTGATAGAAATTTAACTTAGATAACCAAGGAAGCATAGGCATATAAAAGCTGACGTGACTGCAACTTGATTAGATTAAAATGAAGAGACGGGACGGAATCCCTGATATAGGAAAGTAGGATTTATAGTTAATATTCAGTCAATATTTGTTTTCCTTTAATGTTTCCCCATTGTTCCTAATTTTGTCATCTGGAGACCATAGAAGAAAATAATGAAGATGATGTTATTAATGATAGCACTTGCTGAGATCAATTACATGCTAGGCACTGTTCTAGTGTTTGCTTTAATTAATTTAATCTTTACAACAGCCTTATAAAATAGGTGCTTTTATGATTTCTGTCTTACAAATTAAGAAACTGAAGCACAAAGACATTAATTAGCTTAACCAAGGCCACATCTCTCTGTCAACTTTTGAAGTATTTTCTTTTTTGTAGTCTTTTAAGTTTTCAGCTCCTTTCATACCTTACAGGACAAGGTCTCTAGACCCCTTTCTGTCTTAGCTCAACTCTGGGCTTGCTGTGGTTTGCCAGTGCCCATGAATATGTTACGGTCAAAATTTAAAAGTTGGGCTTCCCTGGTGGCGCAGTGGTTAAGAATCCGCCTGCCAATGCAGGGGACACGGGTTCGAGCCCTGGTCCGGGAAGATCCCACATGCCGCGGAGCAACTAAGCCCGTGCGCCACAACTACTGAGCCTGCGCTCTAGAGCCCGCGAGCCACAACTACTGAAGCCCATGTGCCACAACTACTGAAGCCCGCGTGCCTAGAGCCTGTGCTCTGCAACAAGAGAAGCCACCACAATGAGAAGCCTGAGCCCCGCAACAAAGAGTAGCCCCCGCTCAATGCAACTAGAGAAAGCCCGCATGCAGCAGCGAAGACCCAATGCAGCCAAAAATTAAATAAATGAATAAATAAATAAATTAAAAAAAAAATTTAAAAGTTGGCTTCACATGTAGTATAATTTATAAGCAGGGAACAGCAGGATTTTTAATGGCCTTTGTACTGGATGCTGTGGTTCTAATAGTGGCCCAAGCTTTACATGAGATTTTGTTTGTTTGTTTGTTTTTGTGGCGACTATACTTCCACATAACACCATTGCCTCAGACTGAACTTTGAGTCAGATAAAACTTCTAGGGTCTCTATCTACACAAAATGCAAGTAAGTTAAGTCTCCCTCAGTTTGTACACATACAGTTTTGTTTATTTGTATGATTTTTAGGAAGTGTTTGTTGTACCTCACTCTTCCTGGCTGATATCATCTTGTATAATGCTTTATAAGATATCGTAATGGTAGTCGTAATATGTGTTCAGAACAGAGACCCAGACTCGGAGGGAAAGCATGTGTATGATGTGTGAGCCCCTCCTGTGCTCTTCTTCACCCTGGACCATCTATAGCCTCTGCCTGTCTTCGCAGTTGGCTTATGTAGACATCCTATAGAGTGACATCAGTGTGTATGTACTATTTGACCATATCGTCTTTGGGTAAGAAGGTTGGATCTATGTTATAGCATTTTTCTCGCTTATTATCTGACAAACTCTCAAATCACCTTCCTTTCATAATCCACAGCAATCTTGCCTATTCAGATACACTATTCCTAAATCACCATGTCATTCTGTGCCCTGCATGCAGCTGTAAAGTTTCTCCCAAAAAAATTGTTGCTCATAATACTTTGCTCATAGTAATCAAAGTGGGAGAGTTAATAATAGGAAAATGTATTTTCCTGGGCAAGTGTAGACTATTTCTATTTCATGTAAGGAAATATAACAGCTTTAGTGTTACTAAATATAGCTGGGGGCAGAATATATTAAGAGAAATGGGGTAGAACGTGAGACAAAGGGCACTTCTTGTTTGTTTTAAGAAAAGCTCCAATTTAGGTGTCAATTAATTGAGCATCTTTTAACATCTCTTAATTTAAAAAAATGGAGGAGAGAGAAAATTATATTCATTAACTGATAAGCCTAAAATTCTAAGAAGAATTTGATAAAATCCATCTATCAGTATCCTATTTAGTAGAGAACAGTTTTATATATTTGTCAGCATTATCAATAAATAGTGTAGCATCTATGAAAATGTGTTCAATAAATATAGTAGTCAGAATTTCACTCACTTTGGCTTGTACTTTTTTTTTTTTTTTCACACACACACACTGTATTTTATTTTTACAAGAGATAAATAGACTGACACCAAGCATTGTACATGGATGACCACAACAAAAGCAACAATGATTGCAATTACCAAACATGAAACACACTCATACTATGTCATAATATTGACATTCAGTCCAGTAATCCTCCACTGTAACAGCTCCTTTACTTTGCAGTGAAAATTGATTTGTATATTCTTTGCCTCTGAGTCCTTGTGGGATTTTTTTTTTTTTTTTAATTCAGAGAGAAAGTCACAAAAATTATACTCATCCTCATCAGTTCACTCAGTCCCATGTAATTAACTGTTTTTTTTCATCTTGATCTTTTGTTAGCACTGATGAGTTCATCAGTTTTTCATTAGAGTTCTGAAAATGCTTATTCATTCAGTTCAGCAGTACAGTCAGTTACATATTTCCATACAAATACAAATATAAGATTTTTAGAAATTTCATGTATGTCTGAAACATTTATATTAACATATTTCCATACATATTTCCATACAAATACAAATATAAGATTTTTAGAAATTTCATGTATGTCTGAAACATTTATATTAACATATTTCCATACATATTTCCATACAAATACAAATATAAGATTTTTAGATATTTCATGTAATGTCTGAAACATTTATATTAACATATTTCCATACAACTAACCCAATGAAAGTTTAGTATTAGTTGTTTTGTTTGTTTTTTTATACTGCAGGTTCTTATTAGGCATCAATTTTATACACATCAGTGTATACATGTCAATCCCAATCGCCCAATTCAGCACACCACCATCCCCACCCCACCGCAGTTTTCCCCCCTTGGTGTCCATATGTCCATTCTCTGCATCTGTGTCTCAACTTCTGCCCTGCAAACTGGCTCATCTGTACCATTTTTCTAGGTTCCACATACATGCATTAATATATGATATTTGTTTTTCTCTTTCTGACTTACTTCACTCTGTATGACAGTCTCTAGATCCATCCACGTCTCAACAAATGACTCGATTTCGTTCCTTTTTATGGCTGAGTAATATTCCATTGTATATATGTACCACATCTTCTTTATCCATTCGTCTGTTGATGGGCATTTAGGTTGCTTCCATGACCTGGCTATTGTAAATAGTGCTGCAATGAACATTCGGGTGCATGTGTCTTTTTGAATTACGGTTTTCTCTGGGTATATGCCCAGTAGTGGGATTGCTGGGTCATATGGTAATTCTATTTTTAGTTTTTTAAGGAACCTCCATATTGTTCTCCATAGTGGCTGTATCAATTTACATTCCCACCAACAGTGCAAGAGGGTTCCCTTTTCTCCACACTGGCTTGTACTTTTAATTCATACCTACCACAGCGTAATTGATGTTTATTCTCTTTCTGGTACTGCTTTGGTATTTCTTAGCTACCTTTTATCCATTAAGTTTACTGATTATAGTTTTTACTTCCCAAAAGTATTAAAATGAATAATATTTTATAAAAATTTGAGAGGATTATGGAGAAAATTATAAGTATTACTCAGTGCTTTCTAGTATCATTCAGCTTAAAAAGTTGCCGTAATATTGCAGACAAATAACTGGCATATTAAAAAATGCATACACATACACGTATATAAATAAATGATAGGTACTCTTTGAAGATAATCTGTTAACAAACCATGGTTTAAAATAAGATTTTATAATACATGGTACCACAACTCATTACAGAATGCTTAGAAATTAGTGAAAGACTTTTTCTAAATACTTATTCCATCATTCTTTACTTTATTGGAGTATAATTGCTTTACAATGTTGTGTTAGTTTCTGCTGTATAACAAAGTGAATCAGCTATATGTATACATATATCCCCATATCCCCTCCCTCTTGCGTCTCCCTCCCACCCTCCCTATCTCACCCCTCTAGGTGGACACAAAGCACCAGGCTGATCCTCCCGTGCGATTCACCTGCTTGCCACTGTCTGTTTCGCATTTCGTAGTGTATATATATCAACGCTACTCTGTCACTTCGTCCCAGCTTACCCTTCCCCCACCCCGTGTCCTCAAGTCCATTCTCTACTACATCTGCATCTTCATTCCTGTCCTGCCCCTAGGTTCTTCAGAACCTTTTTTTTTTTTTAATTCCATATATATGTGTTAGCATACGGTATTTGCTTTTCTCTTTCTGACTTACTTCATTCTGTATGACAGACTCTAGGTCCATCCACCTCACTACAAATAATTCAATTTCATTTCTTTTTATGGCTGAGTAATATTCCATTGTATATATGTGCCACATCTTCTTTGTCCATTCATCTGTCCATGGACACTTAGGTTGCTTCCATGTCCTGGCTCTTGTAAATAGAGCTGCAGTGAACATTGTGGTACATGACTCTTTTTGAATTATGGTTTTCTCAGGGCATATGCCCAGTAGTGGGATTGCTGGGTCATATGGTAGTTCTATTTTTAGTTTTTTAAGGAACCTCCATACTGTTCTCCATAGTGGCTGTATCAATTTACATTCCCACCAACAGTGCAAGAGTGTTCCCTTTTCTCCACACCCTCTCCAGCATTTATTGTTTCTAGATTTTTTGATGATGGCCA
This sequence comes from Balaenoptera physalus, assembly GCF_965194825.1. NCBI lineage: Eukaryota > Metazoa > Chordata > Mammalia > Artiodactyla > Balaenopteridae > Balaenoptera > Balaenoptera physalus. The sequence goes on along the minus strand of NC_138887.1, from coordinate 86,588,778 downwards.
TTCTGACCGGTGTGAGATGATATCTCATTGTAGTTTTGATTTGCATTTCTCTAATGATTAAGGATGTTGAGCATCCTTTCATGTGTTTGTTGGCAATCTGTATATCTTCTTTGGAGAAATGTCTATATAGGTCTTCTGCCCATTTTTGGATTGGGTTGTTTCTTTTTTTGATATTGAGCTGCATGTGCTGCTTGTATATTTAGGAGATTAATCCTTTGTCAGTTGCTTCATTTGCAAATATTTTCTCCCATTCTGAGGTTTGTCTTTTTGTCTTGTTTATGATTTCCTTTGCTGTGCAAAAGCTTTTAAGTTTCATTAGGTCCCGTTTGTTTATTTTTGTTTTTATTTCCATTTCTCTTGGAGGTGGGTCAAAAAGGATCTTGCTGTAATTTGTGTTATAGAGTGTTCTGCCTATGTTTTCCTCTAAGAGTTTGATAGTGTCTGGCCTTACATTTAGGTCTTTAATCCATTTTGAGTTTATTTTTGTGTATGGTGTTAGGGAGTGTTCTAATTTCATTCTTTTACATGTAGCTGTCCACTTTTCCCAGCACCACTTATTGAAGAGGCATTTCTCTCCACTGTATATTCTTGCCTCCTTTATCAAAAATAAGGTGACCATATGTGCATGGGTTTATCTCTGGACTTTCTATCCTGTTCCATTGATCGATATTTCTGTTTCTATGCCAGTACCATACTGTCTTGATTACTGTAGCTTTGTAGTATAGTCTGAAGTCAGGGAGCCTGATTCCTCCAGCTCCGTTTTTCTTTCTCAAGAATGCTTTGGCTATTCGGGGTCTTTTGTTTTCATACAAATTGTGAAATATTTTGTTGTAGTTCTGTGAAAAATGCCATTGGTAGTTTGATAGGGATTGCATTGAATCTGTAGATTGCTTTGGGTAGTATAGTCATTTTCACAGTGTTGATTCTTCCAATGCAAGAACATGGTATATCTCTCCATCTGTTTGTATCATCTTTAATTTCTTTCATCAGTCTCTTATAGTTTTCTGCATACAGGTCTTTTGTCTCCTTAGGTTGGTTTATTCCTAGGTATTTTATTCTTTTTGTTGCGATGGTAAATGGGGGTGTTTCCTTAATTTCTCTTTCAGATTTTTCATCATTAGTGTATAGGAGTGCAAGAGATTTCTGTGCATTAATTTTGTATCCTGCTACTTTACCAAATTCATTGATTAACTCTAGTAGTTTTCTGGTAGCATCTGTAGGATTCTCTGTGTATAGTATCATGTCATCTGCAAACAATGACAGTTTTACTTCTTCTTTTCCGATTTGCATTCCTTTTATTTCTTTTTCTTCTCTGTTTGCTATGGCTAAAACTTCCAAAACTATGTTGAATAATAGTGGTGAGAATGGGCATCCTTTTCTTGTTCCTGATTTTAGAGGAAATGGTTTCAGTTTTTCACCACTGAGAACGATGTTGGCTGTGGGTTTGTCATATATGGCCTTTATTATGTTGAGGTAAGTTCCCCCTATGCCTACTTTCTGGAGAGTTTTTATCATCAGTTGGTGTTGAATTTTGTCAAAAGCTTTTTCTGCATCTATTGAGATGGTCATATGGTTTTTCTCCTTCAGTTTGTTAATATGGTGTATCACATTGATTGATTTGCGTATATTAAAGAATCCTTGCATTCCTGGGATAAACCCCACTTGATTATGGTGTATGATCCTTTTAATGTGCTGCTGGATTCTGTTTGCTAGTGTTTTGTTGAAGATTTTTGCATCTGTGTTCATCAGAGATACTGGCCCGTAGTTTTCTTTTTTTTTGACATCTTTGTCTGGTTTTGGTATCAGGGTGATGGTGGCCTCTTGGAATGAGTTTGGGAGTGTTCCTCCCTCTGCTATATTTTGGAAGAGTTTGAGAAGGATAGGTGTTAGCTCTTCTCTAAATGTTTGATAGAATTCGCCTGTGGAGCCATCTGATCCTGGACTTTTGTTTGTTGGAAGATTTTTCATCACAGTCTCAATTTCAGTGTATGTGATTGGTCTGTTTATATTTTCTATTTCTTCCTGTTTCAGTCTCGAAAGTTTGTGCATTTCTAAGAATTTGTCCATTTCTTTCAGGCTGTCCATTTTATTGGCATATAGTTTGCTTGTAGTAATCCCTCATGATTCTTAGTATTTTTGCAGTGTCAGTTGTTACTTCTCCTTTTTCATTTCTAATTCTATTGATTTGAGTCTTCTCCCTTTTTTTCTTCATGAGTCTGGCTTTATCAATTTTGTTTATCTTCTCCAAGAACCAGGTTTTAATTTTATTTATCTTTGCTATTGTTTCCTTCATTTCTTTTTCATTTATTTCTGATCTGATCTTTATGATTTCTTTCTTTCTGCTAACGTTGGGTTTTTTTTTTTTTTTTTGGGTCTTCTTTCTCTAATTGCTTTAGGTGTAAGTTTAGGTTGTTTATTTGAGATTTTTTTCTTGTTTCTTGAGGTAGTATTGTATTGCTATAAACTTCCCTCTTAGAACTGCTTTTGCTGCATCGCATAGGTTTTGGGTCATCATGTGTTCATTGTCATTTGTTTCTAGGTATTTTTTGATTTCCTCTTTGATTTCTTCAGTGATCTCTTGGTTATTGAGTAGTGTATTGTTTAGCCTCCATGTGTTTGTATTTTTTCCAGTTTATTTTTCCTGTAATTGATATCTAGTCTCACAGTGTTGTGATTGGAAAAGATACTTGATACGATTTTAATTTTCTTGAATTTACCAAGGCTTGATTTGTGACCAAATATATGATCTATCCTGGAGAATGTTCCATGAGTCATTGAGAAGAGAGTGTATTCTGTGGTTTTTGGATGGAATGTCCTATAAATATCAATTAAGTCCATCATGTTTAATGTATCATTTAAAGCTTGTTTTTCCTTATTTATTTTCATTTTGGTTGATCTGTCCATTGGTGAGAGTGGGGGTTAAAGTCCCCTACTATGATTGTGTTACTGTCGATTTCCCCTTTTATGGCTGTTAGCATTTGCCTTATGTATTGAGGTGTTCCTGTGTTGGGTGCATAAATATTTACAGTTGTTTTATCCTCTTCTTGGATTGATCCCTTGATCATTATGTCTTCTTTGTCTCTTGTAATAGTCTTTATTTTAAAGTCTATTTTCCCTGATATGAGTATTGCTATCCAGCTTTCTTTTGATTTCCATTTGCATGGAATATCTTTTTCCATCCCATCACTTTCAGTCTGTATGTGTCCCTAGGTCTGAAGTGAGTCTCTTGTAGACAGCATATATACGGATCTTATGTTTGTATCCATTAAACCAGTCTGTGTCTTTTGTTTGGAGCATTTAATCCATTTACATTTAAAGTAATTATCAATATGTATGTTCCTATTACAATTTTCTTAATTGTTTGGGTTTGTTTGTGGGTCTTTTCCTTGTCTTGTGTTTCCTGCCTAGAGAAGTTCCTTTAGCATTTTTTGTAAAGCTGGTTTGGTGGTGCTGAATTCTCTTAACTTTTGCTTGTCTATAAGGTCTTAATTTCTCTGTTGAATCTGAATGAGATCCTTGCTGGGTAGAGTAATCTTGGTGATAGGTTTTTCCGTTTCATCACTTTAAATATGTCCTGCCACTCCCTTCTGGCTTGCAGAGTTTCTGCTGAAAGATCAGCTGTTAACCTTATGAGGAATCCCTTGTATGTTATTTGTTGCTTTTCCCTTGCTGCTTTTAATATTTTTTCTTTGTATTTTATTTTTGATAGTTTGATTAATATGTGTCTTGGCGTGTTTATCTTTGGATCTATCCTGTATGGGACTCTCTGTGCTTCCTGGAGTTGACTGACTATTTCCTTTCTCATGTTAGGGAAGTTTTCTGCTATAATCTCTTCAAATATTTTCTCAGACCCTTTCTTTTCCTTCTGGGATCCCCTATAATTCGGATGTTGGTGTGTTTAATGTTGTCCCAGAGGTCTCCGAGACTGTCCTCGATTCTTTACATTCTTTTTTCTTTATTCTGCTCTGTGGTAGTTATTTCCACTGTTTTATCTTCCAGGTCACTTATCCATTCTTCTGCCTCAGTTATTCTGCTATTGATTCCTTCTAGAGAATTTTAAATTTCATTTATTTTGTTGTTCATCATTGTTTGTTTGTTCTTTAGTTCTTCTAGGTCCTTGTTAAACGTTTCTTATATTTTCTCCATTCTATTTCCAAAATTTTGGTTCATCTTTACTGTCATTACTCTGAATTGTTTTTCAGGTAGACTGCCTATTTCCTCTTCATTTGTGTGGTCTGGTGAGTTTTTACCTTGCTCCTTCATCTGCTGCATATTTCTCTGTCTTCTCATTTTGCTTAACTTACTGTGTTTGGGGTCTTCTTTTTCCAGACTGCAGGTTCGTAATTCCCATTGTCTTTGGTGTCTGCCCCCAGTGGGTAATGTTGGTTCAGTGGCTTGTGCGGGCTTCCAGGTGGAGGGGACTGGTGCCTGTATTGTGGTGGATGGGTATGGATCTTGTTTTTCTGGTGGGCAGGGCTGCGTCCGGTGGTGTTTTGGGGTGTCTGTGACCTTAGTATGATTTTAAGCAGCCTCTCTGCTAATCGGTGGGGTTCTGTTCCTGTATTGCTAGTTGTTTGGCATGGGGCGTCCAGCAGTGGAGCTTGCTGGCCATTGGATGGAGCTGGATCTTAGCTTTGAGACTGAGATCTCTGGGAGAGCTCTCGCTGATAGATATCGCATGGGGCTGGGAGGTCTCTGGTGGTCCAGTGTCCTGAACTCGGCTCTCCCATCTCAGAGGCTCAGGTCTGACACAAGGCCAGAGCACCAAGACCCTGTCAGCCACATGGCTCAGAAGAAAAGGGAGAATAAAAGAAAGGGAAAAAAATAATAAAAAATACAATAAAAGTATAAAAATAAAAAATTATTAAAATTTAAAAAAATGTTATATAAAAAAAGAGCACAACCAAACCAGTAAACAATTCCACCAGTGATAACGATCACTAAAAACTATACTACGATAAGCATGAAAAATCAGAAACAAGTCAGTCGCAGACAGCAAACCCCCAGTGTACAGTTGCTCCCATATCCACCGCCTCAGTTTTGGGTCGATTATTAGTCTATTCTGGTATTCCACAGATGCAGGTTACATCAAGTTGATTGTGGGGATTTAATCCACTGCTCCTGAAGCTGCACAGAGAATTTTCCTTTCTCTTCTTTGTTCGCATTGCTCCTGGGGTTCCTCTCTGGTTTTGCCCCCACCTGTGCATGTGCGTTGCCCTCAGGCATCTGTTCCCACCCAGTCAGGACAGGGTTAAAGCAAGGCTGACTGGGGGCTCTGGCTTACTCAGGCGCGGGGCAGGGAGTGGTAAGGAATGCAGGAGGAGCCTGCGGTGGCAGAGGCCAACGTGACATTGCAGCAGCCTGAGGCGCGCCATATGTTCTCCCGGGGAAGTTGTCCCTGGATCACGGGACCCTGGCAGTGGCTGGCTGCAGAGGCTCCTGGGAGGGGAATTGTGGATAGTGACCTGTGCATGCACACAGGATTGTTGGTGGCTGCAGCAGCAGCGTTAGCGTTTCATGCCTGTCTCTGGGGTCCCAGCTGATAGCCGTGGTTCACGCCCATCTCTGGAGCTTGTTTAGGGAGTGCTCTGCCTTCTGTGAGCAGACAGGGAAAGGATCCCCTCTCCTTGCACAGCCCAAATCAATGGTCTCTTGCCTCTTAGGCAGGTCCAGACTTTTTCCTGGACTCTCTCCCGGCTAGCTGTGGCGCACTAGCCCCCTTCAGGCTGTGTTCACGCAGCCAACTCCAGTCCTCTCCCTGGGATCTGACCTCCGATGCCCGAGCCTCAGCTCCCAGCCCCCACCCGCTCTGGCGGGTGAGCAGACAAGCCTCTCGGGCTGGTGAGTGCTGGTCGGCACTGATCCTCTGTGCAGGAATCTCTCTGCTTTGCCCTCTGCACCCCTGTTGCTGAGCTCTTTCTCTGTGGCTGCGAATCTCCTCCCCCCCACCCCCCCGCCCAGCCCCCGTCTCCGCCAGTGAAGGGGCTTCCTAGTGTGTGGAAACTTTTCCTCTTTCACAGCTCCCTCCCAGTGGTACAGGTCCCGTCCCTATTCTTTTGTCTCTTTTTTCTTTTTTTTTTGCCCTACCCAGGTACGTGGGGATTTTCTTGCCTTTTGGGAAGTCTGAGGTCTTCTGCCAGCATTCAGTAGGTATTCTGTAGGAGTTGTGCCACATGTAGTTGTATTTTTGATGTATTTGTGGGGAGGAAGGTGATCTCCATTTCTTACTCCTCCGCCATCTTGAAGGTCCCCCCAAAATCCTATTCCATCATTCTTAAGTACATGGCACTACCAATTTATAATTTTCTGTTTTGTAAACAATATATTTTTAAAAAGACATGCTAACTTCTACAAATATTAAAAAAATTTTTTTTCTTTTTTTTGGCTGCACTGCACGAATTGCGGGGTCTTAGTTCCCTGACCAGGGATCGAACCCAGGTACCTGGCAGTGGAAACACAGAGTCCTAACCACTGGACCACCAGGGAATTCCTAAAATGTTTTTATACTATAAAGTAAAGAATGTTCTAATTTGGTTTCCTTTTATATGGTTTATTTTTCCCATTGTGTAGATGTGAATACCATTGCATTTTTGTTCTTAATGTTCCAAGAAGCCCAAATACGTTGCATTTTTTGGCTAGTAGGATATTTGGCTAAGTCTTTTAGCATTTTTCCTTTTTGGATAACTTAATTTATTCTGTAATCATCCATGTTGGGGTTGAGGGGAAGATTTATCCCAAAGGTTAATTTTGTCAGAAAACTGTACTGCTTTTGGATTTCGAACTTCTGGCTACTGACAGAGATTAACCTTACTTGTTGCATAGTGGTTGGCATTCAATGGCTCTTTCCCTGTCGTATTGACTTTTCATTTTTCTCATTTGGCATCACATTGAATAAAATCAAACGTGTAACTACTTTACTTACTATATACACCTTGACATTTATGTTTAACAGATCTCTTGGAGAAAAAAATCTCCAAACCATACTATTTTGTTCTATACTATTGGAAATAATACTTGTACTTGTCAACCTTTAAGAAGTAATGTATTTAATTATCTCTTGGTTAAATGTATTTTTTCCTGAAAAATGAAATTCTGTGTAATGTTTAGTTCTTCCCTACATCATACACAGGAAACTGAGACTTAGGACAAATTAAGCAGATCTAAGCTTAATTTCAGTTTTAAATTAAAAATGAATTTTAAAAAATCTCATTTTGTTTCATAAAACCCTGAACACACTTTACCTAGAATTTAGGACTTAATTGTAATCATAAAGAAATAATAAACTTCCCAATTAGATGAGTGTTTGGGGAAATGTGAATTAAACCAGCCACCTGGATGATGTCCAAATATTGCAAAACATATTTTGGAAATATCAAGTGGGCCTTAAGGGTGGAATTCCATAAATCATCAAAGAAGCCAGATGTCCTTGATCATCAAATAATCTGTGGAAGTGTGCCAGTGTGTCCTAAGCTTTCCTCATCTGTTTTTTTTTTAAATAAGCTATTTAATATGAAAATGAGTTCCAAAAGTTTTAACTATTTTTCTCAAGTCCAGTTTGTCTTTATTAACTCTGGTTGTCCAGATCCTAAATTAATGAAGAAGTTGATTTCAGAATATTTAAATGACCCTTGATTCTCTTCCTCAGTCAACTCAAATCAGCAAATATTTATTGCATTCCTACATGAGCAAGAGGTTATGCTTGTTTTCAGGGAATATAAAAGTAAATAAATCACACTATTCAAATTACTGAGAACTATTCTAACAAAATAATTTCACATGATATTTGTTATAGAGTTCTTTAAGTGGATATCTGAAAATACTATATATTTTAGCATACAAATCAACAAATACTTTAGGAGTTTCTACTCACTGTGACAGATTCTAGGAGAATATAGCAAAAGTGTCATGTGTGATTCTTCCCCTTGACAGAGTAATTTTGTGATCTAGCTTAAAAGAGAAGATAAAATAACAGATAATGCAAGGACATGAGTCAATGATAATTGTATTCAAATTAGAAGTGCTACAGGAGTCCAAAGAAAATCAAATTAGGAAATCAGTAGTCACTGAATTTATTTGGGTACTTCTTTTGGACTGGAAGAGTTTATTCCTGTTATATTACATATTTATTTCTCTAGAGGATTTTTCTTTCTTTCTTTCTTTTTTAATAAATGAAGATTTTAGCCCTACTGACATTTGCATAATCACAAGTTTCATCATGGTTATGTGTGTATGTGGGAGGGTGGTTGGATCTATGTGAAAGTACTTTTTAATGAAAATCTTTAGTTTAGAAATTAAAGTTGTCATACCACTTTTTGAAGTGGACTAAAATTCCATTGTTTGCTTCCAATGAGTGTGGCTCAACATTTGGGATCTACTTATATTAATTATACAGTATTTAGTGAGTTGTGTCTGAATTTCCTGCTATTATATAAATTTTTAGAGGAGAGACTTTTTCTTAGCACATAGCTTTCTACCTGATTTCCAGGTTCTCCTCTATGCTGTACTCCCCTGTTAGCTGTCCTCTACACTACCCTTAGTGCTGTGCCATACAAAGCAGGGAACTGCATGTGAAGCTCTAATAACTCTACTGTCTCCAGAGAACATTTCTTAGCACTAGCAAAAAGTCTCTCCTGCAGCCTTGCCTCCTTTCCCTCCCTCGCAAAAATTCTTTCTGTGAGCAGGGCTTTGCCTTTACTGTGTGGTTGCTTTCGTTGTGTGTTCTATCAGAATGTCCCTTTCCCCCGTTTTCTTGTCTTGTAAGGTTCTAGTTCAACTATCGATATTAGCCCCTCAGAATCTTTCCCTGGTCCTGCTGTTGTAATATTTTCTTTCATAATCTGTGTTTCCAGACTTATTATAACAAGTTGGGAATTGCATATCAGCAGGAGTCCAATCAGGGGTAGTAACCACACTAGTTATCTGAACAGCGATACTTTAATATAAAGAATTGTTAGCTAGGTATAAAGGTGTGACGTGGGAAACTGACAAGGCAAGAAGAGAATACTAACAGTGTCAGGGATGTAGCAACTGGAGGGAAGAGGTTAGGTTACTAAAACGTAGAAACTTAGAGGGGGGCCTTACAGAACTGAAGCAGACCTGAGGAGAGGGTGCCGCCCTGGCTGAGTTTAGAAGAGAGTCCCAGTGGGCTGGGGTCCAGCTCCTGCTGAGGTCTCTGGGTGTGGCGGGTTCTCCTGTTGTGGAGAAACCGGCCAACTGGATTCCATTGCTGCTGGAGGGACCTGCCACTGCCCAGGGGAGAAGCGTTGCCTGGACGATACTCACGGGAACTGCCAACAGACAGGAGGCAACATGGGAACATCCATCCACCAGAAGGAATGTGTCCCTTCTCCCTCTCTGGTCTTCCAGTCTCCCACGACATCGTTTGTTGGCAGACAGAGGAGCCAGCAGCTGGCAAAGCAGAAATGGGGTTTGCTGAGTCAAGCATCCCAGAACAGATGTAGAAGGCTGAACTTGGGGCTGATTGGTACTGGCTTATTAACTGACTCAGAGGGATAAGTAAATATCTTCCTCTTATGTGTGAGCTCCTTGATATAGGAGTAGTATATTATTTATCTGTCATCCCTAGATCCCTCTAAAATCGACATCTTTCCATAACTCATTTGACAGTAAAACCTAATCTAGCTTGTTGATATGATATTCATACATGTTGGTGCAGAGATATTAACATTGACCCACATCTGCTTGGGAGAGTTAGTAAAACATGATATTTAATCCATCCTACTTGGCAAAACCTGGAAACATACTGAATTACACAGTACATCTGATCCCGAGGTTTCTGATAAGTGATCCTGGATCACGAGGGCCTAGCATCCCTATCATCTTGTGGAGGTGTTCAGTAAAGATTCAGTGAAATGCAAATAAATTGCTGACTGACTTGCTATTGTCATGTTATTTTGCAAGCTGATAATCTGGTCATGGACAGTGTTTTTTAAATAGGAGAATTTCTGAAGAGATAATTTATGAGCACTTTGTACTTCCTGAGTACACAGAACTGTTAAGGTTTATTAGAGCTTTCCTACTGGAAATGGAAGCTCTTTAGTTAGAGCCCTTGAGAAAAATCCTGAAGGTATTTTGGATTCCCAGTCTGTATGACGTTTGGCAGATTATGACTCAGGAATGAATTTTCCTAACAGTTTACAGTAAAGTGATTTCAGCAGGATGAAGGGGTATGTATTTCACTTGAACCTTAGAGAGTCAAGAAAATTCCACTAAAATTTTAAGCATGTAGGAAGAGGAGTAATTTGGGGTTTCATCAGTCTAATCTTTTTAACTGAAAATATCAAGTAAGGCTCCCCTTACTTTGACAAGGCTCAGGTGGTAATTTCCTTCTAGCTTTATTTCTGACGGTATTGAATATTGCTCCTGGTACGTTTTTCTAAAGCTAGTGTACTTTTAGTTTTCTATGCTAAGGGCAAGGACATGCAAGTAAGAAGGTAAGTATTTAGCAGGTAATTGTGAATAAAAATAAATTCAAAAGTTAGAAAATATTTAAGAAGATTATACTTGCATTCCTTTGAGAAGATTGAAGACTGCTCTGGGAATGTAACACTTTGACAGTTTGTATAGCCTTCCTTTGAAATAAGGATCATTTTTTTTTTTTTAACATCTTTATTGGAGTATAATTGCTTTACAATGGTGTGTTAGTTTCTGCTTTATATAAGGATCATTCTTGAGTTCATTCCAATTAGAGAAGTAATAGAACTATAATTTAAAAAAAAATGTTTTTGCCTTCAGGTGGTGGAACAATAAAGGTTTATAACTTAAATCTGGTAGAGTCATTTAAATTTCAAACTATCCTTAATGATGCTAAAAAATTCTTTTTTTTTTTCTTTAGACAGCATTTATTGATGCTTCTCACATGTTTAGTACACTCTGCCAGGCAGGGGCTTTGAAAAATACAAAAGGTAGAAGAAGTTCCTGATCCGAAAATACTTAAAACTGCTAGTTGGGAGGAAGATAAAATGAAGGCAAACTAAATAATAATGGTTAAGAAGAGCAGAAAAAAGTGGTGTAAGATGCCAGTATCAGATATCAATAAAAATGCCAGCTATTTTAGAAGGACAGCCCCATTGTGGGCTGTGGTAAAATCATATTATAACCAATGCCGTTATTTTAAAAAACAGAATGGCTTTGTAGAACAAAATGTTTTTCCATCTGTCATGTAACCCAAAACACTGATTTGTTTGCAAGAAATTCTATAGAATGAAGCATCTTGTGCCCCAGTGCTTTACTCTAAACACCTGTCTGCCT